>NW_022280040.1:9433049-9748981 GCF_004355925.1 Anarrhichthys ocellatus | reverse complement strand
CCCCCCCCCCCCCCCCCCCCCCCTCCCCTAAAGGCTGAGGCTGACGCCAAACAGAACTCACACTGAGAACATTTCCACAGAGCCACTTAGTTCCTGTGCAGGATTTGTCAGGATGATGACCCAGTTGTCCTGTGAGGAGAAATGATGAGGTAAATTAAACAGATCAGCGCAGGGACTTTCATCTGCATTGCCGTTTCTCCCAAACTGATGTGGATTGGCTGCACACAGTGACGAGCTGTGTTCAACCAGTGTGTCCTCCAATAACTGACTGTTATTGAAGTCTATGCTGGTGCCACTGGGGGGAGCTGGCACACTATACACAGGTAGATAAAATCGCATGGTAGTCAAGGGAGGCAGATAGGAAGTGAGATTCAGCAAGGATGGAAAGAAGGGACCTTCTTAAGCCTTTTTTTTCTTATTTATTGGGCTCATTCACATGAATGATTACAGTTTTATCCTGGCCATTGCTCTTGTGCCTGGATGCAACTTTATATTAAAAACCCAAAGGAAAACATTATTTTACTGCATATTTCACCGAGGAGACAGAGAGAGGGACACAGAGGGAGACAGATTGCACTGACAGGAGAAAGGCAGAGAAGGAAATTCATTGTAACGTTTTATGTTGAAAATCACACTGTGGCACTACAGCGTCTGAAATATGCAGAACCTCGGGCAACCGCTGAGGGGTTGCATGAAAAAACAGTAAACTGTGTGCTTTGGGTATATTCTCAGCGGTACAATTTTACCCAACAGTGCTTACAGTTCTCGTGCTATCTATTGAAAGCATATAATGCTGCCAGCACACTTCATTTGCCTTGAGCCACAAAAAGCAGTTCAACTCCCAGAAGGCATTGAATTGCAGGTCAAACTGGGATAAAAACTGTGTTTTCGATGTCTAGGTTACTTATAACCATAGTTTCAGTGGGATTGCATTTACTGTATATTCACAGCCATAGATAGTAGCGTCCCTGTGAGGCTGTACTTAGGCACAGAGGTGCTTCGAGCTTACTGTCAACACCTGAATACTAACATGCTCACAATCTTATCTTAGTTTGTAAGCATGCAAAAGATAAACACAAATTACAGCTGAGGCTGATGGGAATGTTACTAGTTTTCCACATGCGTGTATAAACCAAAGTGAAAATAACATTTAGACCTGCTGGTGGTAGCTACAATGTCAGGGTATCATCGAAGTCATAACAATTCATGCTGAGGGGGGATCAACTTCAATATCTGCACAAAATTCCATGGCAATCTTTCCAAACGCTGTTTAAATATTTAAGTCTGGTGGTGGACTGATCGACCCTGCCATCCCTAGAGCCATGCTGGTAACATGGATAAAAAGCACAAAGCACATTTGACCCAGTTTTAACCCAAAGACCATAACTTCTACCCCATAATGTCTTTTTTTCCTGACAGGAAACGTGTTTAAGGCTCAGTTACGTGGATGTGTCAACAGTGGACTAACATGTAATTTTCTCGATTTTTTTCCCCTCCAGTAATCGTGGTCCTCTATGTGGGCTTGAGGCGGCAGAAGAAAAAGGAAACCCTCATGTCATCCAAAGAGGACATCCGGGATAATGTGATCCACTATGACGACGAAGGTGGCGGTGAGGAGGACACGCACGCATTTGACATGGGGACACTTCGCAATCCCAAGGTTGTCAAAGAGAATCTGTTCCGCAGGGACGTTAAACCTGAGATGAAGAGAGGTCCCAGGCCGCCGGTCTCGCAGGACAGCGCCGACATCAGAGATTTCATCAACCAGCGTCTGACAGAGCACGACGTGGACAACGCGGCACCACCCTACGACTCCCTGGCCACGTACGCTTACGAGGGCGACGGCTCTGTGGCAGAGTCGCTCAGCTCCATCGACTCTCTTGCCATAGACCTCGAGGAGGACTATGATTACCTCAATGACTGGGGGCCCCGCTTCAAGACACTGGCAGGGATATTTGGGGAACAGTCAGAAACTCAGTCGGACTCAGCCACTACGGAGAATACACATTGATGTTATTCACAGACTCGAAAAGCAAATATGTAACAATGTTCTGTTGGCGTCACAAACACACACACACACACACACACACACACACACACACAACCACGTTTTCCCATTGTTTTCCTCCCATGTTATCAGTTTTCATCTTTTTCCAGCTCACCAGTTTCTATGTTACGTGGTACTTTACCATGCTCAGTCCCAAAATTGTAAAAAGAAAAAAGAGGGAACATATGGTAACATGATTAGATGAGCCAAGCAGCCAATCAATTACCTTTCGATTGAATATTCTTGTCTTACATTTCGTTTCCTGTTGGGGAATACGCATACATACGGGAATGTTGTCATTTCCTTGAACATCCTTAAAAGTGCCTCAATATAATTGTTCTTTCACTTGCTATTTCATGCCACATATCCAGTGTTGTTTCTTAGAACCCCATAGGTTAAGCTGATTCAGTCAGCATACTGTGCTCTGACTGGCTGAATCATCTACCAACACCAATGTCAACTCTGTGGGGACAATGAAGTGGCCCGAGTTTGGCCAAAGATGTTTTGAATGTTATTTATTGTTCTATTTATTTATTGGCTAATTGAGTTCGATTCAATTTTGTGTATTTATCTATTTATCTCTGCCATCAACCTGTATTTTTTATTTTTGGAGACACTCGAGGAATTTTGTAATTAAAAGGCCCACATGAAAATGTATGTTTCTGTTAGGTGGGTCCTGTGAATAGACTTGTACTAGAGTTGTAAAAAAATATTAGGGCTAAATACTGCAGTTCAGTCATGTAATAAACAGTTTTCTTAAATAAACCACACTTGGACAAAATCCCTTTCTGTGTTCACTTATTTTGCTCTATGAATATTTAAAATCCATCCACCACTGGATTACAAAAATAATGTAATGTGCATGATGATGACTTTGAAGTGACCTATTCCTTCTATGCCTCCAATATTTAGCAACATTAGGACTGGCAATGTTCCACCACTTTGGTCCAAAATAAAATATCTCAACAAATATAAATTGCCGAGGAGTTTTGTAAAGTCATTCACGGTCTCAAGAGGATGAAGCCTACTTCGGTGATCCTCTGACTCTTCCTCTAGTGCCAACAGCGGGTTAAAAGTTTTGGTTTTGTGTGAAATGAATGGAGCAACATTACATTTGGTACAAACACATTTGCTGCCCAGAAGATGAATCCTGATGATTTTGGTACTGTTGATGTAGCACCAGCAGCAGGTCAAATGTATTGAACATCAAGTTGGATATCTATACATCTACCTGATGGATTGGCAAATAATTTAGTATACGGACATTCATGTATTACAGTTCTGTCCCAAATCCCACCTTCAAGACATCACAACCTTCCTGTAAGAGAGACATTACTTAACAGTCGACTGGTTTTCTTCAGACAAATCGACAAACAAATGCTTTTAAAGTGAGCGTTTCCAGATTTGGCTAAAAGCCAAAGCAGTCAGTGACATACAATGCAGAGCCTCTACCAATGGATGCGAGGTGATTCTCTTTCTGTCTCTCTCTATCACATCCAATAGGTATCCCTCAAGGCCGAGCTTCAGTAAATGTGCAATGAAGTGTTTGAATTGGCATTAAGCAATCTATGACCCTTGCTGACAGCAGGAATTACAACAACAGTGACATAACTGACCTTCCACACCCATGCCATCCTTTTGAGTTATAGTGATCTGAGACTGACACCAACAATGTAGTCACATTGTCAACGACAAATGAGTGATTTAGAGCCAATTAGAGCAGAAATCCAACTGATATATCACCATAAAACAAACTACAGTTATAATGGAAACTGCTCTACTGTGGTCATTGTTGTACTACCTAGTTTATTAGAACTAAAGTGACCTGCAATCTTCCTATTTCTCAAAACTGTGAGTGTGATCAGTCAATTATTCGCTTAGGGGATCAACAGAAAAGTGTAAGCTCCAGCTTTTCCACTGTGAGGATTTGCAGTTCTTGTATATCTCGTACCATTACAAGCTGAATGGCTTTGGGTTTTTAGGCATGCTAGTGACTTATCCTTTGAAATATCTCAACATGTAAATTGTCAATTGGCTTCAAATTTAGTAAAGGCATTAATTGTTTTCAGGAAATAAATCCAAATGACTTTGGAGATCCTCTGACTTAATAGATACAGCAGGCAGTTGTGATCCTTAAAGACTAGGCCTATATCCCCGCTGATGTTTCCCAAAACACAACATTTCCACACTGTGACTCATCATGTCTGGTAGTACTCCGCAGTGTAGACAGACCAAACAGAGACATCAGCAGTACGAGGGAGGAGTGGTGGGTGTGGGAGTGATGGGGGCTGCCATCCTATGCATAAATATGAGAGAACTGGCCCAATCCACACAATAGCTTCAGGGGAGAGCTACTATTACCACGAGCCAAAGCAAAAATAAGTGATGGCATTGATACTGTTTATGTTGGATCGGGTTCAACCCTCTGTGCCCCAGTGAACAGCACTGTCCAGTCTCATTGTTCAGTTTCTTCCTAACTGCCAATACTCCACCAGAAGTAGAGTGACTCCATAAAATCTAAATATCCTATCCAATCAAAATCCTCTTCCTTACAATTTCATCACAACAGCTAACTTTTTCTGCCACAGATGAGGAAAACATTTCACTTTGCGACATAGGGAAACATCACGATCTAAAGGGCTTTCAAATTATGGGAGCATTGTTCGGTGGGAACCAAGGGGTTTACAGCATTTCGATATCTGAGTCATGCAAGTCTGTACGAGCATAGCTGTCATGATTCAACAAAGACGAGTTGTCACATCACCTTTTGAATAAACTCTTCTATTGTTGTAGTCACTGAACAATTTGCTTAGCCCAAAAGAAATGAATACACAACATCACCGAGACCGCTCTCTGTTATTACGTCTCAGTTTGCTGCAGAAATATGCTTCAGTTTATAATGAACCCCTGTATTGCACACTTCTGTGGTTAGGGATTGTAGTGTTGATGCATATGGGTGCTTTAATTAATACCAGTCACTTTGCATTATTCTGCATCTGAGGGTATTTTCTGAGAGTGCTTATGCATATGGAAATCAAGCTGTCACCACTGCTGCCGAGTGCTCTCTAAGCCGACAGGTTTTCTTTACAGAAATGTGCTGATCTTGGTGTGCATATATTTGTAGCCACTAACCTTTGTTAACCCTCTTAATAATGCAGCAGCAGAGGTGACCAACCTTGAGGCAGTGGCACGTAAGTAAACACAGCAGTCACACTTTGAGAATATGCTTACTGAGTGTTATGCAATAATTAAGGCATTAACTGATGGAGAAAGAAAAGCAGTTGCTAAAGAAAGGGCAAAAAAATAATCAGTTAATTAAGTAAACCTAGATGGCGTAAATGTGTTGCAATTTAATTGGAAATTCCCACAAGGTATTGTATCTTTAAAAAGCATCAAATGCTGACTTGTTGACAATATGTCAGATAAGTGTTGATTGAAGGGGTGGTTTTGAAGGGAGGGGGTCTATGTTCCCTCTGAACAGTACCTCCCACAACCCCAATAGTCCGCAAAATGGGGCCATAAGGCCCTTTCTTGGATGGAAAAGAAAATGATAAGTGTTGTGGGTACACAGAGCTGTGGGAACATACATATTGGTGTCGAACTCCATTTAAATGAGGAGGGGTGATAACTGGTAGTGCACCGCCAATGCCACTATAAAGTACACATGCAGCTCATTCACTTAATCACTTAAGAAGTCTCAGCTACCAAACACAGCCCTTTCCCTGGTATTACACAGGAGACGGGGTTGAAAAGGATAGGGTGAAAAAGTCAGCCGGTGAATAAAAAGCTTTGTATTTTTTACTTTAAAGGTATTACAGAAAAATTAAGCTGCAAAGTAAGGTTTTAAATCCGTCCACACATTTCTGAAGGACGTGTGGAATTCTAAATTCTTCTTTTATGTAGCAACTTTATTTTCCAACTTGTCACTGTTCTCCTGAAGCTCTGTGATTCTTGGCTGCTGGGGAACAAATCAACACATTCAAATTTTAGTCACACGACACTTGTCAAGGGAGAATATATAGTTTAATTTTAAAATCCACAGCTAGATACGTAGTTGTAGTTAGTAGTTTAGCACAACACTCATTGCTTAGCCTGGGAAGCGCATCGTATATATTTCATGGCAATAAGACATAAGGAATATTTGCAGAGACAAAGAGGAGCCATACAGTACAATAAAGATAGCAAGGTGAATTTATTTCTATAGGACCTTTCAAATACAGAGGCCATGAATAGCTTATATCTGGAAAAATACATCCAGGGTGAAACATGGTGACAGAATGGAATAAAATAGAACTCTTACATCTTCCATATGACAACAAAATACATCCAAACTTTGCTTTAGTGACATTTTTTTTTAAATTCATCAAGCAACATGTAGAGGTGGAGAAAGTTCTACGTTGAATATTGATCTTCACCTCAATCCCAACTGACACTTCTGTAGTTCAGAATGTCCTTGATATTGCTGCCCCAGGCGATAAATGGCAAGAGTGCAGACAGATGCATTAAACATTAAATGCCACAATAACCCATGCAGCCTGTACTCCAGCTTGCACTCCTTCTCTCCTGCTAAGGCAATGACACACAATATAAACAGAAAAAAAAGATTGCATTTTTTTACTGCAACGCAATCTAACGACATGCCTCTTGCCTCAACTAACAAGCAATTCTCCCACCTCTTCACTCATGCTTGGCTGAGTAAAAACAAGTACGTGTAAGATGTATGATATCAGCATGGTTAACTTAGAATCAAAGAGCAGAAAAGCTTTACTTAAGCCCTAATGACATGGAATGACTTGTCATATAGTTAAAAAGGTAAAATACAGTGTTGCTGCAGTTGTTATAATAATCATAATAATAGGGAAAAAAAGAACATACCATTTTTTTTTTATTGACTTAAAATGTGCCAGAAAGATGCTTTGATACTTTATCATGTTCTTCATGTTCTACACCAGGAAATGCAACCGTAACACCAGGAATCCCCAAATAGCCATCTTTAAGACACCATTGTCTTTGCCAGTTCATTAACTGAGGAGAAACAGCTTCCCTGTTCACCACTCAGTGAGTTACGGGCCATATGCTCTGTGCTCTCTTCAGTCTTATAGCATGTATAAACTTATTCCTCCCCATCCAATCGGCTGCTTGTGTGCTTTACTAACGCTAACCGACACAGACCATTTCCTACGCAGTTAACTGTCCCAAGGGGGATGTGTGCTTTCTTTAAAGCAACAGGTTGAGCTGTCTGCCGAGATACAAACGCACATTTTATTACAAAGCCTCCTACTAAGGAGCAAACAAATGATGGGTTTTATCTAAAGGATTATTGGTCAGGGCTGCTCTGTCTGCTGTCATCTTCCTCTTAAGACTTCTTTCAGTGTATTTAGGAATTGTTCTTTTTTCTCTTTTTTTTGAGGGTCCACAGCTGGTTGCCTCTGTAATACCCCAAAATAAGGATGGACACATTTGATGCTTAAATCAGTTTATTCAACCAAGTTGTCAGAAGAAAATGTTGCCATTGAAGGTTTCTGCAAAAACCACAGGATACGTTGAATGGCGATGTTTCTTAACCAAAAAAAATGTGTACGGAATTGAATGTAATAACGTACCAGAGCGTTAGTACCGTGAGTGAACTTTTGGTTTCTCACGGGAAACAAACAGCGGGAAACAAATAGCGGCCTCCTGGATGAGAGTCCTGTTGATTGTTTGCTTTTAGACTCATTTTTAACTCATGGGGCACCGAAGAACCACACCAAGATGGCTTAAAAATGCAGATCTCAGCCTCTCGCCAACTGCAGTGGTGCTTGTGGCATTTTAGTACAAGTCATCCAAAGAAAATACAGCAAGCAAACCCAAAATGCAAGGTTTTACGGATGAGAATATCCAGTAGGCAGCAGTTACTCATGATTGGAAAGAAAACGAGGGCAAATCACAGGTTTAACTGTCGTAAACACCAGTTTGTTTTATTATCGGTGTGTCTGGGTTATGTGTCTGAATTCACCTTGTTACTGTACCATGCCACCCAATTTGGATCTGGGTCTGCTGAGAGAGTGAGAGCTTCAAGAGTATTAGCAGCGCATCTGTGCTTGAAGCTTTCTTCTATGCACTACTGGTACAGTAAATGATTTGACCACAGATCTGTGAAATTGAACAAATTACTGATTAACACCAGAAAGCTCTCAGAGAGCGTACACCTCGCCGAGGCAGCACAATTCTCTGTCACACTGACAGAGGACAGACTGTCTGGGACATGTGACACCACCGATCACTTCCTGTTTCCTGCTGACAGCTGCATTATCTTGACCATGGACGATGATTATTCCTTAACCTTAAACACGTCCAGAAGAACATTTAAACGGAGTCCCTGGCTGATTGAAAACGAGAAGATTTGAAATGATACCAGCTTAATTCGGTTTAGCTGACATGTCGTTGTGGCTGCTGAATAAAACGTGACAGAGACAGACTACAGACTATCTTTAAAGGCTGTATATATATATATATGTTATAGCGAAGTGAAATAACTGGTTAAAATGATCATAGTCATAACCTTATTATTGAAATAATGGCTGCTTTTCTCTGGATCCACACAAAGACATGTCAGGTTTGCTTTTATGCACTGCAGCTGCTTTACTCGTCGGTGGAAAAGTGACATGTGTTGTGTTGTTCAGACAATTTGATGATAGTCATTATTTCTTCATCATTCAAACTGGTACTAATGAATAGATTGTATTTTCCCCACGCTTAGAGAATTGAATGTATTATCTTTTGAGTTACTATATTTTATAGGAGAAAATATTCTGAATTTGAAGGTATTTTTTCAGTATTATCATTATATATATATACAAAACGTATTGATATTGGCCGGCAAATGCTGTCATATTTCTTTTTATTCATTTAGTTTTTTCCTCCCTTTGGTTCTTTTTAATTTAAGAACCTCTGAAGAGGTTGCAGCAGATTTCTTTATTTTAATTCTTTTGTAATTCTGCCCAATTTCAGTATCCTTAATCATCACAGACTCCAGATTTCTTCACCTCGAATCCTCTGCCATGTTTGGAAGGTGTTTTGTAGTATTAATGTGCAATACTAAAATCCCCGCGCATAGATCTGAAAAGTAACTTAAACATGTATTTAGAGCCGTCTCGTACTCTGGGGATGAAGCAGTCTCGAGGTGAGAGTTGCTGCAGATTTTTAGATCTGCATTATTCCATCTTGATACTGTGTGGACGTAAGATCTATTTGACCTTAATAGTCAAAGATGGACACCACCGACAAGATTCAAGATTAGTGCTTTAAGATTCTTGTTGCCTCGGTCTGTGTTGACTATAAGGAGATTGAACCACACAGTTCTGTTAATCCTGCACACCAAATGGGGAATATCTTCGAGGGAGGCTACTGCAGCCAAGCATATTCATTTATTCAATATCTCTTGCAGTTTGAGGCATCCTGTTGTTCTTCCTTTTACGTTTTGGTAACCTTTGTCTTTTGTGTAATGATCACGTGTTTATTAATTTGTTGATCATCACACCACGTTCATCTTCGTCCTCCATGAATACACTATTGGGTATCATTACATCTGTGACACCTTTGCAACACCTCCGGTGCTATCCTAGCTGCAACCTATTGAATGAAATGAAGGTTCACCACCTCTGCCAGGAGAGATAACTGCTTTTCTGTGTTACAGAAGAAGGCTGATGAGGGTAAACAAGAATTAAAGGTGAAACATTTCTTGGCAAAATATTTGTGTGCTCATATCATATTTTATCAGACATTAGTTTAATCAGTATGTTATTTTTGCATTTAACTTGGGATGAAAGAAAAAAATAGTCTGGGTAAATTGCTTGACTTACTTGAGACTTCACTAAAACGTGGTGCAGAAAATACCAGCAGACAGAGGCACGAGTTCAGCTTTAATGACTTTGCCAAAAGCACCTACATCGCTGAAATAGAAGCTCGGCAAGAGAAAATGAGGAAAATCATTATCCGTGTCAGTTTTATTCACTGATGAGAAGCATACTATTCTACCTCAACAACTGCCAGAGGGGAAGAGGGAATAGAAGAAAGAATAGAGTAACACAGAAATTGGCCACTGCAGTCAGGTGTAGTGCAGACGTTTACAGTGTAATTCGGGAGCATGATGAAAGTCGCCTCATCACTTCAGCGAAAAGGGTGAAACTTATTCTTGATGCCCAACTAAGATGCGATCGAACCCAGCAAACACCGTTTCCTCTGCAAACAACCCGACTCAAGACACTAGACTGCAGCAAATGTTTATGCAGTGAGTGCGGTTTCATTGCAGAGAGGTTTTTCAAGTCTTGTCAAGTCCAGGAACACTGTGAAGTGATATTCCGCCATCTAAACACTCACTTTAAAAGTTGTATAGCTTATTTCTTTTAAAAAGTGCAATGTGTAATAATAACATGCTTCAAACAGGATTCCACCTTTACTACTGGGTCCATACCATAAACTGTATATTAGAAGTGGACATAGACACTGTGAGGTCACCCATTGGTTTGTGGTCTAATGTTTGTAGTTCTGAGTTTTGTATTTTGACCATTTTGAATGAAATGCAAAATAGATTTTACATTCATATGTAAAATCTAGTTTTTTTTTCATGTATAACGTCTTGGTACTTTCTTATTGGAGCTTCCTTTGTGGATATTGACATATAGAATTACAATTTACATCTAAATAGTGGTAATACGCTCACATGTATGCAGTGTGCACATCAAAAACAAACATTTGTATCCCAAAAGAACAAAACAAAACGTCTAAACTCAGGCAGAAGCTGTTTCTCAGTAGTCATTATTCTGACATGATTCTGTGGAGAACAATCATGCAAATGAGTGCAGGAGTTTTATTGAAGTTTGATTGTGAAGATAGGAGCGCACTCCAGTCTGCAATGAGCAAAAGAGTTTTATTGAATTTTAAATTTGAAGAGCTTCTACTAGTATAATATCAGTAAACAAGTGGAACTGATCTACTACTTCTCTTATGCCTTTCCAGATAATGAAGGGGACTCGGGCAACTCTGACCGGAGGCAATAAGCACCGACTACCTTTCTAATGAGGAGATTAACTACAGGGAGCCTCGGAAGCTAAAATGGGTATGAACTATGCATACATTCTTTGCGGGTACTGGCTCATACCGTCAACTTAAAAATAGGATCGTCCTTTTTATGTGACCGAGGCAGGTTGGGGAGAGCCGGGCGAGTTTAGTTCCCGGGTTAGATCAGCCTGTCGCTGTCTCTAGGCAACATAAACAAAGTGATTCCCTGCTCGCTGATGCAGAATCCGTGGGGAACGGTGGTAACGAGCGAGGTCAAAACATGTGAACCTGTGGTAAATCAATCAGCTATACTGAGATGGAGATCCTTGTGTTTTAGCTTTATTGAATACTGCATTATGGTGGTCATTAGTGCTACGTATGAATGTATGACGCAGGAGCTGTGAGCTGAGATGAGCGATGTGTCTCTTGCCTTCCCTCAAACCAGTTAAACTCTGATGTTTACTTTACTTAAACACATATATGCGCCCGAGTAATATTTTTGTAAGCATCATTATGCCGTGAAAGAACAAATACAGAACGAGAAGTGCTTTACCCCCTGGAGGAAGTACACAAAGCAGCTATGAACAAAAGGCTGAAAGACAGTTGATTTTATCAGTGCAAGGGAAACAAAACATTGACAGAATGTCCTCGAAGTGACATGCTCAATAAAAAAACACACACACCATTCTCAGAAAATACAGATTATCTGTCCTTGGATGCAGGACAAGCTCTAGTGAAAGAGCTGAAAATGACTAAAACTCGTCTACCATTTCTTGATTTGACTTGTTTTTTCATATTGAGGCCAACAAAAGTGATTGATCACAGTTTGAAATGAGACAGGTTGCGCTGTCTTTTTGCTGACGACCCCGAGGCACTATTCTATATACTCTGGGCACTATGGGTCTGGTAAAACGTCAGAGAATTGTGTATTTTTCATTAAAGACAAAATAGGTTACCGTCTTCAAAAATGACCGATATAGCTGTCAAAAAAACAACTCACATTGTGAGCATTTTATGCCACCCCTTTGCTCAAGATGTTTTGAGTTTTTAAGTGTTCTATGTATACTTATTTAAGGGGGAACTCCACCTATTACATTCATCAAAGTTTGTTTACCTGGGGGGTACATCTGCATATAGTTGTTTATAGCTTTTTGTGTCTCCCGGGAGCTGCAGGAAGTCTTATAAATGTCGTCAAGTGATGTCAGTTGAGTCAATCCTGGATTTACCCGAGGAATACAGTTTGAAAATGAAAAAGGTGTACAGAGTTAGAAAGAAGGGAGCCTTCCAGAGCTGCACATCTCTGCTTGAGGCTAGCAGCTACATTAGCCACTACCAGCATAACTCAAATATTCGACTGAATTGTTGGCAGTCACGTTGCATCATGGGTAATTTAGACGCCAGGCTTTGACAGAAGAAGGATGTGTGGAATAAAACATATGATAGCTCTGGTTCTGCTGCATTGATTTTGATCCTGTTTTATTTTTTTTAAAGGATTGTGGTCCTGGCTGTGAACGATTTCTCTCATAGCTGAGATAAACTGCTGTTGACTGTTGGTATGATATGGGACATGAACAGAAATAGCTTAATGTCAGAAGTGACAAATAAATCATTAATTACAACCACAACAAAGACATCTTAGTCCGAAAATTGTAACTGTGGAATAAACAAAATAGGACTAGATTGATGCCACAATAAGTCAAAATATGTGAGATCATTGGTTGAGTTTCTCCTCACCAATTTTGAGTCTACCAAAACTGAAAGGAGAGGATAAAGAGATGTGATTTGATCCTGCTTGAGACCACACAGTTGTGATTATTGTGTGTGTGGGTGATACATTCTGAATCTCATGAGTTCACCATTGTCTATTCTGCCAGGTTGACTTCAGGTTCTACCTTTCATAAACAAAGCCTGCCTGAAGTTGTGGTCATTTTTCGTTTCTCTGTGAGATTGCTTTGACAAAACTAACAGCGGCAGACTGATGACTATGCTCAAGTTATAGGCAAACAGGTATGTGGACAGCCTAAATTGCCTATGATCATTAAGTTTCCGAAGTCTTTGTTGGGAAATCTCATATTTTGTTTAATGTCTTATGTGTACACATAAATATTTTGCTGTTTACCTTGTAATGCAGCCCAGTCTCAAGGCAGTTCATGAAATAGTCACACAATCAAAATCCGATTCATTTACATGGACAGAAGCTTTCCATTTTTTGTTTGTGTCCCGCTGCCAGCACTAAAGCAAAAGTCAAGGGATCACCAGACTTATTGTTATTCATCCTCTAGGAACCATGGATGTGTGAATGAAATCTTCATAGCCCACCTAAAAATATCTAACGCCCATTAATAATGATAAAGTCAAATGGGCAACAAACACAAGACAAAAGGGATACATTGAAACTTGATCAAACATCAGAGATAACTAGTATTTGTAGCTACAGCTGTATTTATTTGTGTCAAAGAACCTTAAAAAAATCCTTTTGCTTCTTCCTCAAGTTTCACAGGGTCCTGAGGGAATCCTTCCTCATCACCAGATCCTCCCTTGGCAATACTATTGCCCTCTGGAGTCGGTCTTTTATTCCAAAAATATTGTGTCTTACTCATTGATTCAAATGTATTTGGCTCGTTGACACAAACATAACGACACCAAAGCAAATTGCTGAAAGCTTTTTGCAGATGGTTAAGGAAGCCCATAATACTCAGTAAAATAATTATCATTAAATGTGCTAATTGAAATCAAATTGCTTGTGTGCCAGAGGTAGAACTTTTCAAAGGCTACCTAATTTTTCCTGAGTACTGCTATTCTCAAACATACTAACTAGTGTTTTTAAGCTTCAGCAAAGTCTTGACCTTATAAAAGAGTTCGCATCAGCAAAGCTCACACCCGTAGGATTTGAGTTAGTTTATGCTAAACCGCCTTGTAAACCAACAAATACAAAATTAACTCAATTATAATCCATATTGTTAGTTTCTCTCTTCTCAAAGGCTTCATGCAAATCATTTCATTGTAAGACAACAAGCAATTCCAGCTTTATCTGTGTGCACCCCCCCCTCACCCCACGTGTTCAGCTTGCCACCTGGGTGTTTTAGGTGTGGACCTGCACAGGAAAACAAGATTTGTTGGCGTGACTCGGGCTTTGTGTGCCTGTAAGCCAGTGCTTTTCAAGCATGGGAGTAAATGGCGGATTATGCATGAAGCCCCTTGCAGCAAAGCAGTCACGCAAGGTGACCCCAGAGAACAAGGCTGTGTTTGCAAGATATGGAGATCAGTGTGGTCATCCATGACTGTCAGTCTCTTACTTTGCACACCACCTTTTCCCATTTCCCGTTGAACTGCTTAATTCAAGATATGGCTGCACAACATCCCCACAACTTTATCTCCACCATTACTGAGAGCCATTTTATTCAAACACAGATGGTTATTTGCCTAATAAAGGGAAAGATTTATTGAGGATTATAATCATGGCTTAAATCCCACTGAGAATGTAGCTCTTCACCAAGAAGCACCTGTCTGCAAGAGAATTATTAAGTCATGTTTGAGTTCTGTGAATTAGAAACGTCTGGAAAATCATTAATGGCCAACACTCCAAACTCCTGTTGCCAATATATTTGCTATATAGTTTAAGCTGCATCTGGCACAACGAAACATGCATAATTCAGTATTGCCATTCTAGTACACCACTGACAACTGACTTTGCATTTCAAATGGAACAAATGTATATTTGCACGCATTATTTGACAAATCCATCATAAAGTAACCTTGCATGTGTGAGCATTTTTCATAAATACAAAAGAAAAAAAACAACATACTGTGTTATAAGTCTGTAAAACTAATGTATTGATGACAATAGGGTGGAACATTGTTTTATGTTTTATTAACAAATATACATATGTTCCAGGTTCCAGGGATGAAGGCAACAACAACAATGTGACCTGTATGAAGCAGGTAAAAACAGGAACAATGATGGTGCATTTTGTTTCCTTACAGGTTGCTTCCCTGGTTGTTTTGTCAACAACTCGAAACCATAAAAACACAAAATATTTCTGTCAGATGCATTTCTAACATGTTCTCGCTCTCAACTCATTGAATATACAGCCTGATCAGTAGCCCTATGCTTCGAGCTATGAAGCTCTCGGTAGGTTTTAGATTTACTTACATAACAAAACTACTTGGTTCGCCCAAGGAAAAAATGTTTGGTTTGTATTCAAATAAGTCATACTATCTTACAGTAGGTACGCCACACACACCATTAAGAACATTAATGTAATACACTTCATTTACAACTGTTATCCCCAAAGTCCGCACCAACCCTTTAGATCATAGAAATACAAGAACCAAAACAAAATTCCCTCACGCAGTAAGTGTCCATCACGTCATGTTTATGCTTGAGGGCAGGTCCCTATATCTCAGTTAACTATTGACAACAGTCAACTGCTGTTCAGTCGGAAATAGTTATGCTTTGGCTCCAGAGCAATAAACTTTTCAACAGTCAACTTTTTTATTTTTGCTTTTGTTCCGACACCTTTGAGAGATCATTTCTTTTATTCCTGTTCCCTTAAGATACCTCCTGAAATCATGTCAGAGTGTTCAAAGCAACTCAGGCTGACTCTGCCCTATTTCAGTGACAAGACAGGCATGGGAGCGGTATTCTACTCAAAAACAAGGATCCGCTGTGGAGATACTCTCAATACTCTCTTTTTTTTGTGAGTTGTGAGTGTGAGGGAGTGGATTCACTCACAGTGCTACAAAGCTGAGCTTCAGTAAAGTTTAGGCGTCAAGAAGGAATCCCCTCACTGAAAAGACAAGTCCTTGAAAGTGAGGTTCTTATCCCTCTCCATTGGTGGCTGCTTTAACTGCGATATCATTCAGTCCGACTGCCAAACATTCCCACAGGAGGGATACACAGAAAAAAAAGAAGAAAAGCTTTGGAAGCTATTTGAAAGCAAACAAAGCAGACTTAGCCTACTGTAAAGCCATTTTCTGATGTGTCATCACTATCTTCTCCTAAACCTTCACCCCTCTCAACCCCATATTAGTCTTGTCTGAAAATCACCTTATTACAGTGAAACTCACCACAGGCCACCCTGCTGACAGTCTCCTCATGCAGGATAAAATTAACAACAGTCCACTCACTTCGCGTTCCAAAAGGAAGTTTGAGAGCCAAGTAATTATCGTTGGAGGTGTGAGCCAAGGGCAGCAGGCTGTCTCTGTGAAGTCTGCTCAGGCTACAAAGCATCGTGACCTCCCTTTCTCTCCCTCTTTGTACACAATGCATTGTATAAAATATGGAGGCAATGGGCTCGAGTGGTTTCATAACCACGGCATTTTCTTTCATTTTGAAGTGGCAAATGCTTCCAAGTATAGTACAGTAATGAAACCACAACTTGTGGAGTCAAACTTTAAAAATAGCTTTGCTTTAAATTAAAATGTATTCATATGTTTAACTTATACTTGCTATGTGTGTTTTCTTATTACATTTTTGACAACTTGCCCTGGCCCCACCTCAAGTTGACATATCAACTTATAAGGTAAAGTTTTATGTTGGAATTAGCAAATAATTGCCTTTTTACAAAGCTAGCAGACACAAGGGCAACATCTGTAGTCCCTCCGAGTAATATTTATTTCCATCCAAGCAGAAACCTGCGGGTCTGAAAAGCGAAGCCAAAGCGGATGTGCCTTAAACTTGCAGTCTTTCTAATGGCCATCAGGGGGCGACTCCTCTGACTTACAAACAATACAGTAGGAAAGTCTAAAATAAAAGGATGCTGCTCCTTCATTTATTTAAAGATTTGCGCTTTGATAAAGATTAATTGATGGTTTTTCAGCAAATTGTTGGCAGTCTGATCAAAAAGTGTTTCTAGGATTTTGAAAGATCCGGACGAGCTGGTCACTGCAACGCTGCAAAATCATTTTTGATGTGACAAATATGTCATAAAAACTTTTACGTCACTACATTACACTGGTGTTTAATGAATAGTTGGACATTTTGAATGCACTTATTTTATCTCTTGCCGAGAGTTGGAGAACATTGAAACTATTCTATGGTAACAAATATTGCTGGAGCCATCAGCAGAAAACAAGGGAAACAGGACTGTCTCTCTCCAAAAAATAATTTATACTTTAATATGAAGGACATCATTTATTTTAGTTTGGTTAAATAGTTGATTAACCAATGGAATTCTCTGATTCAAGTGATGGCATATCTCCAGTTATAGCTCAGGGTAGCTTGCTGCCAAAAAAGGAGGAATGTCTCATCAATTTGGTTTCTCATAACTCAATATTATTCAACGAACACTGTGAAGACTACCTCAACAACCAAATAAATGACATTATATGGCTCGAGATCAGCCAGCAGCTGGGACAAGATGAAGATGGTAATGCAGCTGTTATGCACCTGATAAATATGTAAGATAACGCATGCAGGTTTTCCATATTCCTGCACCACTCTCCACCTGTTAGAGGCTCTCCTCATACACTGCTTCGCGTGTGAGTAAATGTCAGCCTGTAAAATTATACAAGTTCAACATTTGCTGTCTCACAGTGGAACATAATCACGTTACAGTGTACAATATTTGTTGTGTTGATGAAGCTGTTGATCCGTTTAATCAACAGTTTTCTAGCTGCTGAGGCTTTTTCCATCATTTATATTACTGATAGAAAAGTTGAGGACTTTTTTTAGAATACCACAAGGCATCACAAGGTTATTTACCTGCAAAATACTTTGAAATACAGCCGACATTAACCGCGATGCTCTTTGTGTAATTTCCTGTAAACTGCAAGGCACTAAAGAGATGCCATTGCAAGAGACGGCATGCAGGGACGTGAACGATGTGTAAGCGGGAGATGATTCACCAGTTATCACTGGCAGAGAGATTTAATTATCCGAAACTATAAGTGTGCAGAGTATGTCAATCAAGGCTACAGTTGCACTTTGTTCTACGCCAGCATCACATCGTTTCACTTCAAATGTGATAGAGAAAGGAATCCATGTGTGAAAAACAGGAATCCATGTGTGAAAAGAAGGTATTCTTTTCAGTTTCTTTCTGCCAAATTTGTATTTAACAGACACTGTTGTCTGAGAAGATCGTCTCCAAGTGTTGAAATATAAATTGAATGAGGGTGAGGGTGCATATGGATATGAACATTACACCATATAAAGACAAGATGAGGGCAGCTGGAGACCCTTGTTGCATGTCACGGGACAAAGTTAAAGTTTGACCTGATGATAGGACTATATGAAATGTCATGCCAATCTGTTCAATTGTTGCTCAGATATTTCACTCAAAACCCCAAAAGTCAACCTCATGGTGCAGCACTAAAGGAAGAGTCATGGGGACTTATCCTGTACGGAGACTTTCAATATCTCCGGCAAATTTCTTTGCAATCAATTACATAGTTCTTAAGCTTTTCACCATGAATGTCAACCTCATGATGTAGGCAGGGCAAGGGAGTCCAGATTGGCGAACTAGGCAATCAATTAGGACAACACTTTGGCAAAAGCGTCAAAATGAGAAAATATTGATGAGCGAAACCACGGAGTAATCAATAGTAGTAGCTGCATTATGCATTCTTTAAGCACGATGACTTGCTAAGGAATAATTCAGGCTGCTCCTGCAGCTCACCTCCAGCTCTCACGAGCCAATGGTAGCACGGCCTACTGACACCACGTTGAATCGTCTTAGAGAAGCACTGAAAAACATACTATGTGTGAATATTGAAATAACGCAACGTGTCTCAACGTCATCTGAATTACCTGAATCAAAAAAAGCGATAACAGAGGGATTCATTGTTAAGATATATTGATCCCAGGAGTGTTAGCAAGGATGACGGGGCGCCTTCATGTCTGGTACCACCGAACCAAGAGGCTGCTAGCGCTGCTATACAACCAACTTACCGTTGATGAAAAGCTAAGCTTTAGTCTGTCTCTCATTGCTTAAGTTGGTGATGAAATGTTTTGACGTGGATATTTGATTATTTGGAAATGATTTATTATAAGATTATTGGAGTTAATATGCAGATGTGTTTAGTGCATTATTTGTATATGGATCTGTGAAATGCCCCATACCTTAACATTGTTTTGACACTGTGAGCACACCATTAATGCACCAAGAACCTCTCTATAAAGGAGATAGCAATGGCAACCTCTAAAGCTCTAGACAGTACTTTCCCTTTAATCCCCGAGAAAAGAAAAGCTCATCTTAGCTCTATCATCAACCTCACTTGACTTACTGGAGATCATTATTGCAAACAATAAATTATTACAATTAAAAATGTGAGCAGACATTTCATTGCGATGCCAACAAGCAGTGATGTAGCTAATGAAACTTTGGAAGAGGGCCAAATTCTCCCGGAGGTGCTGTAATAGCTGGGTCTTCAGCAGCGTCGGTGGAGCCAGGATATTGGCTCGCCGTGAGTTTCGTACCGCGATGAGCTTTGGTTTCTTCAAAGGAAAACGCAGCACCTTCATGATTTCCACTCTCTTCTGCATGTTGCAAACGAGCAGCACTTGTCACTCGTTTTGTGTGCCGCACAGACAGCTATTGCAATTTTTGTGTCTGACCGTATTTATTTATATCCAAAAATGCTCCTTTTTTTATTGACAAAGTGGTGTTTTATCTCCTCTAATAGCTGAGAGGATGTCAGATATAACTCTCACATCATGTAGATACAACACAGGGATATATTATGCATATGTATTGTCACAGTTCAGCTCCACACCCTCCTCACTCTTATTGTCAGTCACTCCCTCCTCATTAGTCTAAACTCCCTTCACCTGTTCACTCACCTGCCTCTGATCAGTAATCAAGCCCCTATATAGACTCCTGCCTCCCAGACACATTTACCAGATTGTTCTTCGGTTCTATGCCAGACTCTCAAGCACACTCTCACAGACTGATCTACTGTTACCGAGCCCGCCTGCCCGCCTGCCTGCCCCTGTTCTACCTGCCTTGCCTGACTCCCGGTAAACCCACCAGCCTTCTGATCCTGACCCTGTTTGAACTCTGCCTGCTATATTGGAAGTTACTGATAAAAGCCAAAGATCTCTGGAATCCTGTGTGTTGCATTTGGGTCCATATACAACCCGTTACATGTATGTTGCATCTGTCGTTGCTTATTTGCTCAAACGTCTTTGGAACACTTGTAGAACATATTCAAAATGAAAACGCATACTTTTCACACCCCATGGGAAGTTACTTTATAGATGCTTCTTAAATACGTCTTTTAAATAGTTTTTATTTTCCTCTATTCAATGTCTAATTAATCACATTCTTTCGCTCTTGACTTTGTAGCAGTTTTTAGATTACTTTACACTTTCATGATGAACTCCCTCGGCTGTTCAGGAGCATTACATAGAAGTGCATCACGTGACTGGATAAACACACGCTGGATACCTGACAGCTGCTAGCTGTCAAATCCATCATGACTGTGCAATTACAGCAGCGATACAACAATTGATGTAGAATTGGGTCAGATAAGGAGGAGGTGTTGATGACTTTGTTCAAGAGCCCGACAAACCGGTCTCTTTTCCTTCTAGCGAGGACACTTGATACTATGTCTTTTATAACTCAGAAATTGCACACCAATTCTTAAATGTTTCTTTTACAATTTAGGTATCTCATTTCCCAAACCCTCAGATGTGTGAGGTGTCTAATTCAACAGTGAAACTCCCTACAGGGCTGTTTTGCGAAAGGAACTAAATTAAAATTCGCCTCACTAAGGACAATAATTATTCACTGAGGAGTTTTCTCCGAATGCCAGGCCCTGCACATTCGATGTGATTTCAAGTTGAGTCACATGAAACATCCGAACGAAGCCAGTATGCTGCATTTCTATGAATGTGCCCAAGAACATTCATGGGTATATGCAAAAGAGTCTTACTGTAAGCGAGAAAACAGACTTTACATTTTGTGCACTCAATCTAAAGCCTTGTTTCAATACCTTTAAGCTCATTAAAATAACGCGCAGGGGGTGGACATGATAGCATGTACATGTGGCTCAATTTGATAGCATTATATTGCACGCTGTTCATGTTGTCTATGCTGTGTAGGTGGACATGGCTGCTGATCCTGAGTCCTGCATACCTCCCACAGAACACCTCAGGGAACACGATTGCAAGCATTTTGTTTTGAGATCCACAAAACATATCTGGACTGGTTTGCTAATTCCTGTGACTTGAGCATTGGAAACTGGTCCAAGACTAAAACAATACTCATAGAAAATACAGCCGCTTGAGTCACAGCAGAGAGTGAGCTCCAAAGACCTTTATCTACATGTCACAAAGCTTACTTGTCATTCAGACATAATAGCCTGTACTAGAGCATATGGTTCCGGAAGAAAAGTGTGCAGAAGGTGCCAACACATGGCCACTTCACTCATCCTTAACAAACAGTAAATCTCAGAGGAACTTGTGAAATGTGAATAGCACTAAAACTGTCAGCTTTTGTTTGAAGAAGTTGCCTGCATTTTGTGCATCCACTTGTTTGAACATAAACATCCTACATTTTATATATCAGGACACAAAAGACTTAATGAAGTGTAAAAATACTTTTAAAACCACATTCAGCTCATTTCAGTTGTTGGAGAGACTGAGCTGTAACAAGATGGTCCACATGTTCAAGGCTCAGTATTCAGATTTCTGGCAACTGACAACATCTTGTCAACTTATCCCTTATAAATATGTGCTTTTAAAGTCTGAATAAAAGCATCATTGAAATTCACTTTCTATCTCACAATGAAGGAATAAAAAAATGAAAAGAACTTTTCTTTGATCTTACAGTCATGAAATTTCATGGGGAAAAGAATGCAATAAAGTATAAAATATAATCTTGCATGCAACTGACATTACTAGGCAGTACTATAGCAATATTGGTTGATGTGTTTTCAGTTGCAGTGGATATTCTCATGTAGGAATTAGTGTCGGGGGTGGTGTGCACACAAATAATGAGATCCTACCTGCATCGCCCTGGGGTCTCCATGAGACTCTGAGTCCCTGAATTATGCGTGTACACACATATACACACACTATAACTACATGTGAATATGCACACCATTGAACCCATAGGTTGTTCATCATAATTACATTTTCGTAATTGGAGCTGCAGCATGTTGCAGGAGCGATCCAGGAGGTTCAGCAGATTCAAACAAACTCCATAAATCTTCTTTTCTCTCAGAATTAATCTCAAAATGCTCCCTACCTAGTGATGTCATCCAGCAAAACAAGCCCGATTAAAACAAATCTATATACTGTACCATATATATACATATATATCACCTACATTGGTGATAAATTAGAGGAACAACCAAAATACATTCTGGAAAGGTGCTGTGCTGCTACGAGCATTTATATACATGCAATAGAGCATGATATGGTGGGTAATGCCTAATGCTATACAACTCTACGGAAGCATGTGTGTTCATTATGTTTCTCCTCTCCTTAATTTGATAATTCCTTTAATTTGCAGTTACTATGATGAGTTTTAACTGGTGATGAAATACTTATGCCTCTATATGACCTACATAAAAAAAGACAATCAGCGAGGAGATTAGCTCTTTCTGTAGTTATTCGTAATGCTCGTCATTGGTGCCACAGAGCTTGATTCCGTCAAAATCAAGCTGGGTCATCAGAAACCCTTTCAGCTTAGATTCCAGCGGGGCCTCTGGCAGCGACCAGCCTGCTGCAAACAGACCCAGATCGGGCTTTCGCTATTTGCCCCTCTGAGTCACCACAGACACCACGCTGCAGGGACCCAGGCTGTATTGTTGGGCCCTTTGGGGGGAAACGGGGACACGGGAGAACCAGGGCAGCACGGTGCAGACTGTCAGATCCTGCTGCAGTAAAGTGAGAGGTTTTCTAAAGGGAATCTGGTGCTTGGAAACACTACCACCTTTGTCCTCTGGGACTGCCAACATCAAACACAAAATTCAGATTCCTCATAGTAGCTTTAATTGCAAATTTTAGAAGTTGTAAACACTATCACCTTTAGATTTGGTCTAAATGTTTGTAAAGACAGGGACAGGGTATTTGGAAATCTAAGGCTGAGCATGTCAACAGTGTCATCCTTATTCTGACAATTGATTGTAATCAATGTTTTTTTTTTTTACTTGAAATTATGGTTAGAAAATACGACTTTGGCTTCATTAAAGTGTTTAAATATCAAACTAGTTATCTTGCTTGGCCAGAAACATTGTTAATTGCCTTCACACACCATCATTCTGTTGACTATTTTAGTCTGGCTTTAGGGCTCATGGCATCACATAAGTGGTTGTATCTCAGTAAATTAATTTAACCAATTACCTGGATAATTAAAGGGTTCGGGGGTAAAAGAGTAGAAAAAGGATTTGGCAGAAGTGTTGAAGATACAGGATAGGAGGGCTAAGAAGTAGTTTTAATGTGGATGCACCAAACTAGCATCGCACTCACTTTGAAGAAGAAATAAAAGATTAGAGGACAAATTTGAATGATACTTCAACTGCATCATGTAGACAGAAATGTGTTGGGGCATTAATCACATTTCTTGCTGAAGCTTGTTTTCAGATGACACGATAAACTATCCTACGACAAATTTTTGTTAGACCAGTCCAGAACATGCCTTTGTGTGTCCCCCTCTCAGACTTGGTAATCCTTTATTTCAAAGACACACCCCAGAGATCTTTAATAATGAAGGACATCTCACTATTTCAAAGAAACATGTCACGGTTAATTTCTCTGAGATACGTCTGTCAGTGAGGCAGCACTGTGTCAAAGACTTTCATTAATTTGATTGAATAATTCAGCAACCGCTTTGATGAAAGCGACATTATTCTTGTTGCTCTCGTCGTCGTCAGTTTTCGCACTTTGTCTAAATAAGATTACCCAAGTGCACTACGCAACCCTTGTGCATCGCACGTGACTCAACAGCTCTTTCATCAAGTCTCCTTTGTCCTATTTTTGTTCGTATATTTTTCACTAGTTGTACAACGGTTAATATTTGATATGACCATAAAATTCTTCAAATGATTATGAAGAGGATTGCACCAAAGACTTTGTGACAATATTTATATACGATGCGTATAAATGCAGCAACTTTCTCAGACTAGCAGTGAAATAAACTCTTCTTTGGACAGCCGATGTATATTTCTCGTATTTTCACACTTTCACACTCCCACAGAGCCTCCTATGTGGCTCATATAGACTTATTTTGCATGATTCTATCCAGGTTATCTTTAAAAAATATATATAATAATGTATACACATATTTTCAACACAGCCTAATTACTATCCCTCCATTTTTCTCAGGAATATAAAGTTGGAAAGTTGAAACCATCCTTGTGACATTTGCTAATAATGATCTTATTTTTGAACCAGTGCGGTTTAAAGAACATTTTAATTCTGTCCTATGATTCATTTTCCATTTATCACAAAAAACTGATCCAACATTACTGATATTAGTGGACATAAATATATTATGATACATTAGTTTCTCCCACAGAGTGTACCTGTAGACTGTCAGCTTGGTACACCAGACTGTTGCCCTGCTGTTTCAGTGTGACGGTGAAATGTACTGCTCTGCTATAACAAGCAAACTACAGGCAAAACAGAATCCAGACTCTGCCAATGACCTTTTCAGTCACAGACTGTGTATATTGCATTGTAATAATTGAGAACGTACCCTGTCCAGTCCAATAAACAAACCAAAGGAGCCTCCTACCTGGGTGTGTGAAGAAATACGAAAAAAATAAAAAAATTTCCTCAGTCTATCGGCCAATCCAATTGTTAACCTTGTGCTCCACTCAGCCCACCTATTCAGCGGCCTCTAACTTGATTTTCCCCAGACCTCTTGGAAGGAGCCGGTGTTGTCGCTGTGTCAGTTTACTGCTGGCGTGATAGATGGCCGAGCTTCTGATTGAACTGATTCAAAACTGCGTTTTTGAAGGGGACAAATACGCATGTGCTTATTTGCAAATGCAAAATACACTTTGGTATATTCACTGCTTTTTTTGTTCAAAATGAAATCCCTTCAGCAGCAACACAATCACCTCCACTTAAGCTCCATAGGCTAATCAAGAATCCCTAAGTGCTTAATGGTAGGCTGAGAAATGAAATGCACTTTTAATTATTTAGCAAACTGCTGAATGGAGCTAAAGCACTGTTCTGATCATCAAGCTGGGTGATGCACAGCACACATACCGCAGTCAGTCATGAGCCGACCCTCTCCAAGCTGTCTGCTTAACGAACTGCTCGGTCCCTGGAAAGTTGCAGGTAAATGCTTCAGTTTTAATGGATCTTTAACTCACAGCCACAGCCTTGCTCATGACCTCCCATCCTTCAATGCTTTCAACATAACACCTTGGCAGAGAATCAGCTTGTTTTGGATGGCGATGTCAGATGTGGTGCAGGAAAAACACAATTAGGTGTTAGTTCTACCCTCTCAAAAGAGAGGGTAGAAAAACAGCCCATTTTTATTTTTATAAATCGACTCGAGGCCTTGGGGATGATTACTGTTTTGGACCAGCAGATGATTAGAGATCTAAGTTTTTGTTGTACGTCTACTGTGCAGGATTTGGCGACATCTAGCGGTGAGGTTCCAAATGACAACCAACTGAAACTTGTCCCTTGTGCAACGTGCCTAGAACTGCGATGGCCGACCTGTAAATGTGAATTGGCCTGTCTCGAGCCAGTGTTTGATTTGTCAGTTCTGAGCTACTGTGGAAACATAGCGGCCAGCTCGGTGAAGAAGACCCATCATTATGTAAACTGCTCAATTCTGTTGAAGTAAAAAAAAACAGCATAACTCCTTTTTTTGAGGTGATTAGCAGTAAAGAAAAAAATACTTGTTGATATATGATCCATTTGCAGATGCTCCTAAATGCTGCACAATGTTCCTTTAAGTGAGCTTTTATTAGACACACACCCTCCCACAGCGTATTCTCACAGCTTAAGCAAAACACCTCAACCATAGGAAGAAATGCCTGTGAATATACAGACTGCCTTCATATTCTCCTCCAATTTCTGATGCAAAAAACGTTTTCAAACTATGTGATGACAAGGTTGTTGTGCGTTTTGTTGTCTCCACTGGCACCCCTTTTGTCAGGGTGACATTTCTATTAGTGTTTTCCAAAACTCACCTGAATGCTACAAAAATGATTCACACAACTGTTTTCTGTTTGAAGTTCTGTTCCATACAAAAACTACTTGATTGAAGTTTGAAAAAGATTGTAGTCCCGGCTAAAAGAAACAATATGGCACATTGGTAGGAAACAGGATACAAACATTAATCTCCTGTGTTAAACTCTGAGGCCTAACCATCCACCCCTCCTGAAAGATCTTATATAACAAGCCACTGAACCTGTACCTTTACACAATCACATGGCCACGCAAATGAACTTATTACCAGCTGTGACAGCGTGTTGTTGGTATCGTTTTCCCCTTGTGAGTCTGTGTGTGTCCTTATGGCGAGATGTGGTCCTGGAGACACCTACTGTAGCGGGGACTACCGTAGAAGTGAGATCGAGATTAAATTGAAGGCCGAGTTTGAAAAAAGATGTGGTCCAAGTAAGGGCACAAGAAGTAGGTGGGTAGGAAGTGAGGAAGGGGCCATTGGTCAAATTTGAAATGGGGCATATTTTGATCAAAATGAAAGAAAATTCAAATGCCTTTATATCTTCAAACACGATAGCCTGAGCCTTTCAAACTTCCAAACAGGTTCAATAATTGATTAATCGCTCAGGTGACCAAGGTTTCTCTTTCCTCTGACTCTCAGCCAATTTGATTTAAATATAAGGATTATGAAAATGTGTATCCACGATATTTGATTCCCAGAAGCAGCATACTTTACCAGAAACATTCATAAGACATTTAAAATCAAGGCTCCGTCAATGCTCATTAAAATTACATCTACAGAATGAAGAATAGACAATGGCCTCAAGCTGAACTTTTACCTTGGTGTGACATCATCTGTGAGCATCCCCATTTGCCTGAAGATGTTTATGTCCCTCAGAGCTTCAAGGAAACACTGCTGATTTTTTATTAGTGCATGTGGGAGTGTTTCCCCACACAGATTCTGTTCTAGTTTATTTCAACATTCTCTACTCTGATTCAAATCCCAGCATACAAAAACATTCTTAATCTCAAGGAGAGCTGGCACGGATTTAGATGAAGCCGAGCAGCTCTTTTGAAATAAGGTTTATCGACAAAGATTCAGCAATGTATCATTGTTATTACTTTGCAAATGTCACTTATGCGACGAGGCCCAATATATTGTAGTTAAAAGGGTTATTTCTTTCCCCTTGAGCAAATTTGTTTTGCATAAGAATCAATTGTGTTCTCATTATTAATATGTTAGGCGTTTTATTGAATAGGGGTGAAAGGGACGGCCGATTGCTATGATGCACCAATTTTTATTTTATCAATGAAATTCACACCCATCAACCTGTACGACCATATGTAGGGGCACGCTTCCTGTGTATACTATGTATGCATCTATGTATGTAGGACAGATGTTGTGTTGTTGGCTTTCCAGAGTGCTGCCTGTATCGGCTCTGTCCTTGCACACTGAGACAAGGAGGGGGAGGTCACATACGAGTCCCAGGTGGCACCATCAGTGGCAGGATGCATTTGTGCAACAGAGTGATGAAGCGCGAGGGAAGGAGAAGTCTGGAGGAAACATAGAGGGAAAAGAGAGGATGAAGGGATGAGAGAGATGGGGCGATAGAGAGGGGGCCTGTTGGGGTGACCTCCCCTGTCCCTTTAAAGCTGTAGTTTACTTTTTGATTCCCCACAGAACAGCTAAGGGGGATGTACAAACTGCGCTTCCCTTGAGGAAGTTAAGGTGACAGTGGAATTGATACATTTCGTGCTCGATGGGTTAAATATGAGACTGCTGCTCAGATAGTCACACTTGATTCTTGAAACCCACTTTCCAGCTTCATGTTAGACAATACTGGTCGTTATTTGAAACTAGAAATGCCACAATAAAACAATCGAAAATCCTCAATATGAGCTGGAGGTGGCAAACAGAGAGGTACAGTGTGCTTGCTTTGCATTTATAGCGAAGCGTGCTCAGTAATTGTTTTTCGATCTGCTCTCTGTGTCTGTTATTATTCTTGTTTAGCAGCAACTTAATGCTGAGGCGCAGGCTAATGGAAATCACCCCAAGCTTGCCTGTAGCTAAAGATGCCTGGCCAAGTCTCCCCTAATTGGGGAGGGCCTGTATATATTCAGCCACTTTATTAATGTAGCAGATTATCATCCACTGGCTTAGAAAAGCACTGCTTTGTATTTTTTCAAATCTCCCCTGGCTTGTTCCTAAATTGCAGAGTATCCCGTATTAAATGCCCCTACACAAATTGAATTCACAAGAGCTCAGTACCTGCACACTTTCATCACTGTCAACTCTAAAATGAACCAGAACAAAGTTTTTTTTGTTCGAGCTGCCCCGTTCTTCTCGACCTGCCAAGGGATGCGGCAAACAATCTCTGCAGACAACTGCAGGGGATGCGGTGGAGTTCAGCAACATCAAGGTGTTGCAATGAGATATCAGAAGAAAAAAACTCAGCCAGGATGACATGCTGTAGTGTGGGGGGGGGGGGAGAGAAATGAAATAAGAGAAATCTCTGGGAGCAGATCTGATCGGTCTCAAGCCGCATCACCCCAAGAATCAGTTTAAAGAAAAAGAATGTCAGAGCTGGCAACTTGACATCAAAGAGGAATCTCCCCCTCAGATGTTTTTCTCCCTTTACCTGAAAGGCCACACGATGTTCTCCCTCCTGTTGTATATAGAAAGTTGGCTAGAGCTTGCTCAACCGTTGCAAAAAGAAACAGAATGCACACAGTGAAATTAAACCTGATCACTCTCCATGAGATTAGATATTGATTTGTCTTCCAAATGACTATGAAGCGATTTCTCTCTGGATGATGAGGCATTTGTACTTCATACCGCCATTTCCTTTTCCCCCATGCCCCCCATGAATTGAAGAATCTGAAATGATTGCAGAGCTTATGGCGTGGAAATGTGCACTAACAATGAACCATTGTTATTTTTTTATCTTAGATTTCTTCATGCGCCATACGCTTTTAGTCACTGTATGTCATTTCATTGAATTCCTCCTCTTTTTCTTCCATTTTAAAATGTTTCTTTTCTTTTGGTCCTGCAGTTACTTTCCCCTTTGACAGACTCTGATGGAGGAGTTTAAGCACAGCACCGAGACCCTGGAGCTCTCTGCTGTTTAAATCTCATTTCTCCTGCTCAGTAGAGAAGGGCTTACTCTGGAGAAAGTAATAATAACCACAGAATATGGTGAGTCACGTGACCTGAGAGCTCCATGGACAGTCCTTATATGAAGATGCAGAGGCACCAGGCATTCACGCTGAAGATCCAAAAAAACCCCAATGGGCTGACACAGGAGGAGCACAAGAGTATGCGGATGAGTCATGGATGGGAGATGTTAAGGGACTTACTGCAAGAGAAAACACCTCCCTAGAACTCCACTTAGGTGATTCATTGACTGACTGATATTAACAAAACACAATATATTTGTTTTCTTGCATTATTTGAGCTACACTATGCAAAGAAGCAGCCTAATACCCTTCAGCTGTTTGAATATCATGAGTCATGAAACATTTTGGCAGGTAATTCTAAGAGACCCAAGGTCCATACATTTTTCATATGATTCATTTTTCCTGCAGCAGCGTGGCGTCTTAACAAAACAAATTACTCTCCTTCAAAAAGGAGCTTTTTATGCACCTCAAAGCAGGCTCCGGTCTGGTTTCGTGTTCCTGCTAAACAAAAGAGGAAAATAACAAACGCAGCTACACTTTTGTACATTTATGAGAACGGTTTAACTGGGCAGCGGCATAAGGTTCGGACTAGCTAAAATTACAGATCTGTTGGAGATCTATATTCAAATGTGATGACATAAACAAACCTAATGTCTAATGTTGACATGGCACACTGAAACTGAACTCAAAAAGGTTGCCGACCCCTGCTATCAATTTTATTGTCAAGAAATAAGTGAAATAAAAACGATATAGAAAAGGGAATAAACCTCCAGAGACACTGTACTAAGTCTTTGTGGTTGTCGTAACAAACTGAACTGTCAAAATATAAACCTATCATGAATAAAAGAAATTAAAAAGAACAAGCCGTTCCATAGGGTGACTGAAGAGGGTTAAACCTCAAATCCTTGTCACGGTACATTCCATCTCTTACGTTATTTCACTGAAGGAAAGTGACAACAGAGGAATCGTCCTTCACACGAGCCTGATCTAATTTCACAGTGACTGTCAGACTGACACCGTGTGCTTGTCCCGCTGCGGAGCCGAGTATTGTCGAGACAGTCAGATGTGCAGATTTTTATTTTTTTCCAATTCAGAGAAAGCAAGATATAGATATTGCGAGTGTAAATTAGACTCGTGACGTCCTGTCTGTTCAATCCACCCTCAGTATAGAGGGTGAATTATGAAGGACTTGTTTCATTGAGGTGAGTTTAGCTGCAGTTTGGAAAGAAACAGCCGAGTGAGTGCCTCTAGATTGCAGCTGGTTAGAAAAAAAAAAGTGTGTCAAAAAACTACGAATTACATACAGTATGTCAACACCTCTGGAGGCTCAGCCTTTGTTTCTCTTTGCCGTCTCCAATTAAGTTAGGAACACCCCCCTCTCACTCACTGGCACCATTTCAGTACAACCTTGATGAATATCCTCAGGCTATTTTTGTAATTTTCTTTGATTATTAATTTATGTAAAAGAAGATGCAAAGATACTCATGCGTGGGTTTGAATGGCAGAAGATAAAACGGAGTCTTTCCACAAAAAAGTGAGCATCTCTGTGCTCTCGGAAAACAAAGCAAAAATGTGATTGCCATTTGATAATCTGATAAACTAAGTGAGGCAAGATTAAGTGCCAAAGAAATATCACAAAAAATGTTTGGATGAGTCATAATAATGCAAATTATTAAGTGAAGTTTTATTTGGCAGCATATTTTTCTCTGCAACCATATTGAGCCTCAGCATACAAATGGAAAGATGCTCCTGTGGTTCTGTGAGGTCAGCTATTGAATGAGAGGGCAAGGTCATTGAGGAGGAAGGCAAAAGGGCGGTGGGGTGGTGACATGGCAAGCAGAATCCTTCCTAAGGCTGACCTTTGACACCTGCTGGGAGAGGCTTACTGTAGAAACACAGCTTATCACAATTCCGCTGTATACCATATACCCCTATAGCGGTAACCTGGGGTTTCCAGAGAGAAAGGTTTGGAATTCCTCATCAGTTCCAAACAAGAAACCGATATGCAACCCTGGACTGTGTCAGATATCAGCGGCGGACAAATATAGACTCGGTGCTCCATAGAATGGTACATTATTCACTTTGTGGTGCTATCTTATTCCTCGGACAGGCATGGGCACACCGTGGATTTGCAGTGTGATTAGGCTGCTTCAGAGGACATCCCAGTCACACAGCAATCTGACGGATTCCCAGGGAATGTCATCCAAGCAGAATGTGGATTTGAGCCAAGAGATGCATCTGTGACTTCCAGCTTTATCCGATAACCCTACTGAATATATATCGGCTGGTTGTCGTTATGAGAAAGTGTTCTTTTCACTGAGGGGGGTTTGTTATGTACCTTCCATATAGGGACACCAGTTAATAAAAACGTATCACCCGAAAGCAAGAACAAATGTTATTTTCTCAAACACTTGACGATACAGCATCCAGGAACATTTCTACAGGATAACGTGTAGTAGGAGATACAGAGAAAGGTTTTTTTTTTTAACGGTACTCAGAGCCAAAACTCTTCACTGTTTCGACTGTTACGATTTACTCCATATCACACATAGTCCTTTCATGAAATAAAAAGTGTATGGTTAATCCTTCATCACTCTATCGTATGTCATCCTGAGACTTCTGCCAGAGCCCCACTGAGAGCCAAAACTCCCTCCTGGGAGAGGTGCACCTGCATCATAACCCGGTCCTCTTCATCAATCTTGGATGATGATAAATAATCACAACAAAAACACCACTGTGCGTGCTACTGACAGTCACTCACATAATGTATGGATGGATTTTGTACTTTTCGAAGTCAGGACAGGCACAAGTTAGGAGCTTAGCTCATACATTATATATATATATATATATATATATACATACACACTTGTGTAAACCATTTGTGCTATTTAAGGAGAATTAGCCCTGAGGCAACTCAAACAACCTGCTCTTCTTTTATTAATAAGCGATTGTCACAAAACGGCCCAGTGCCACACAGCGCGAGTTCTCTCTAGAGTTATCAGAGAGGCGGCAGCAACCGAGAGTAATAGAATTGAAATGTCTGCTGAGGTGTGGGAAAGCAGGATCAAGGGACCGGACCATGGATTGGTTTTAGGCCATCAATGGCTGGAAGTGCAGATGGATGTCTGCAAGGGCCACGGATGAAGTGAAGGTGAATAGCCAGTTGACCAATCAACCATTACTTTCCGGGGCGCTCCATGACCACCTGCTTGATGTGATCTCCATGTTTGAAATTCCCAGCTGCAACAACCACCTGCCGAAGAGAAGCTGCATGCAATGCTTTATAAACTACATAGGTGATGCCATGCATTTTAGCCAGCCTTGTGTCCTCAAAAATTAGGTTCCTACAATGAAACTAGATCGTGAATTATGTTTGGACAGAAAAGTATTTGCAGAAGCCCACATAGGGACCAGGTCAGGGTGGTGGATTGGAGACAGCTGTTGGAGTCCAGATTAGTATTTTTATACTTGTAAAGTATTTTTGTAGCCTTAACAAAACCACTTCCATTTCAGCTGTGACACACGTCACCGGTTGTGGTGTGTAATGCTTTAAACCGAGTTATTTAAAGTACTGTAATGTATCTTTTTGCTGGATGAATGATAACCTCCATTTCCCTGCATTCAAAATAATTGGTGCATAACAGTGTCTGTCGATAGATGTTTTGGCATCACCTTGCAGGTTTGGGGGATCCCTTTTGTTCAGGAGGTACTTATTTCTGAAATCATTTTTCTAAAGTTGTTGTTATCAAACACTTTGATGTTTGAGCTCAAACGATATGACTGCTATGGAACCACAGCTGTGCAGAAATGCCTCAATCTCAGATAAGAAACCGTATCGCCAAACATTAGCTTAATTTAATCATTCAGTCACAACATCTGAGTGAGAAAATTAATATTTAGGCTTTCCAGTTTCAGCAGTCCAGCACGATCTGCAGTTTATCAACACATGGTTAGCCCCTGTTCACAGAACTGTGAAATGTTAAAAAATGCTGCATGAATGTTGTTGCAAAATAAAGTGAGAGCAGACATACAGTATACAGACGTTGCATCTGTTTCTGGCAGTGGAGGCTCAGCTCGCGGTCTGTTCTGCTGTGATAAAGGCGATAAGGATACAGACCAGCTTCACAAAGACTCACAGTTCTGGCTTGGGCTCAAAGATTAACACACACACAGTCGCAGCTGTCTTTACCTTGTGGCCCACAATCCTCATTCACACGTCTAAACATCATCCGACGATCTCCTCAGCGTTGCGTTGGTGTGGAGAGATGCTCAAAGTGAATATCGGGTGGCGATACGTTCTATTTAATTGCATAACAGTGTGAGTTGAGCTCTGTCATAGGTTAAAACCTTTTGGTTAAAACCTCTTTGAGGTCTTGAGGCTTTCATGAGAAGGGGGTTTAAAATGTTAATGGTGTTTGAATTTTGTTTTGAAGGCGAAAGACTAAAAGAAACCGGAGGTCCTTTGTTCTCCAGGGATACTTTGACAGGTTTATGTTTATTTGATGAACTGAAATATGAAAAAAGGGCTCTGAAGCGGAGGTGGACATACAGAATGTGGTATGATCTCCATGACCATATGATAAAACGTGGTGGAGATGAGGTTTACAGTAAATACAACATCCAGGATAGTTTACTGTCAACAGAAACTCTATGATGTTTGTAGTATTCATAGTAGGATGGCTGAACACATGCTATATGAATGAATTCAGGAAATATTATATATTGTTTTGACATTTCAGCCCAAGAAAATAATGCCTGAGGATGTAGATGTTTAGAAAACAATAAACAAATATGAATGTCTTGCAAAAGGTATTGCAAGGTACGTATATAATTGTTTTTTGTACTTATCGATCTATTATTTGTCATTTTATATCCATACGTAATGCATTTTAGAATTAATACATTTAGTTACTATGGATTATATGCCTATTATAAAATTCTTGTAAATAGTATTTTATTTTTTATAAGGTTTTTGCTTATTTTTGTATTTTTTGAATTTCACTTACAGCTAACATAATGAGTGTTTTTCTGGCTAGCTTAAGGGCAGCGTATTTTAAAATAATAATGAAACAATTGTATTGTTTTGTATCTGAATAAACCTCGGATGTGACTCTGTGTTGTCCCACGGGAATATTAAAAGGTGAGAGTGACTTTCAAAGAGGCAGCTTCTCCTCTCTCCTCTCCTCTGCACCTCTGTTCAACCCTTACAGCAGATGTTTCTTTGAGCCCTTCCCAATTCCAAACCATGTTTTGCTATGCAATGACAGAGAAAGAGGCACACTGCCGAGGAAGCTAGGAACAACAACAACTTAACTTGAATTAAGTGCACCCATCTTTCACCCAGATGGCCCAGATTCAAGCACTCATGACAGCACAGTCCCTGCTGGAGTGTCCTTGAGCAAGACACTAAATCCCTATGAGGAGCGATCAATGAGTTTGGTTCTGTACGATCTCATGTCTCCGTGGAGAAAACAACCTTTCAGAGATCAATTTCCCCATCGGGACATCACAGTATCAAAGACACAAAACCACATTTTATTTTCAGTAAAAAGCTGTAATTGTGTAGTTTTATTTTGTATTCATACTCTAAGGTTTCAGATTGAACTCTCTGAAGCAATATGAATACACATTTTATATCACAAGCTTTGTAAAAGTAGGAGTTTAGTGTATTGCTATTGTTTAAGGCTACAATATTGTGCAATGTTTTTATGCTATTTTTGTCCACCACCTGCAGAGTTTCAACCCATCAATCTTTGTTTCTTTTTCTTTCTACAGTAGGTGTCAACGGATCTTTCCAAACGGCTGCTTTGTCTTGTGGGGGTGAAAATCGTTCATGTGTTGTATCAGCGTGGGAAACCCACCGGACTCTTTCATTGTCATTCTGTCATTCGATTGGAAAAACATGTTTCAACTGAAGGGATGACCCGCTGTCATCTCTGTCACTCACAGTGAGAGCCTGTGTCCACCAGGAACCACAGAGCTCTCACTGTTATTATCAGAAGGAAGGTGTGCGCTGAAGCATGTTTCCTGTATCGCTGAGAGACTTCTGCAAAGCTCTCGTAGTGCTAATATTTATATTCTCAACAAACCATAACCCTCATTTCTCTTATTACTTTGGCTTAGGACTGGTATCTCCCCCCCACAGGCTTGTGTTGCATTGCGCTGACAGTTGGAAGTCAGACATTCACAGATGGCAGTTGGTATTTACAGCCTCTGCGCATTATAGCGATCCAAGTTGGAAACAACAGGAGGCAAACATGGATGCCCTTGAGTTTCTCCCTGAATACAATAGACTTTTTGAAAAGCAGTGGTGAGTATTCATGCAGTTGCTCCACCGAGCCGAAACTAAATCCCCAAGAGAAACCCCCTAAAACATTCCGATAATGTACAACTAGTGCTGTTATTCGCTGTGCTGATGTATTTTGTTTCTTATTCTGACTGTCTATATTTAATGTATAATCCAAGGTACAATTCAGTTACAATTCAAATACGATTACCCCGTGAGATTAGGTCCAAAATGTTACAACATTGTTAGTATATTTTCTGTAACAAGTCAGAAAACTACAAGTCTTAAGTAACAGTATCTAACATTAGCATTGAATTTTTGCCAGAGTAGTTATTCTTTAATATTGGGGCCAGAGAACACACTTACCACCTCACCAAACCTGGGCTCTTATTAACCATTAAATAGAACCAATATAAAAATATAATTTATGTGTTTTACTGATGTGGTTGGTTGGTAGCAGCTTGAGCCACGTTGTGTGGGCCTGTCCCTTTTTTCACGTGTCAGAGACGGTGTATCAATATACGTTCGTTACGTGCATAGCGTCTTTTCAAAATAAACTTCCCTCTTCACAGGTAGTTTAGGTTTCGGCAAAAAACACAACTGGGTTTAGGGAAAGAACGTGATTGACTTTTACATGAATGACTTGAACCACTGACGTGACAAAATGTCACGTTTAATTTCAGTTTTGCACGGAACACAAACAGCAGTGTCACGGATGGAAGCCCCGTTTTTTGTTTATTGCATACACATGCTAAATGGGGTCTGTGTCAACGCCAGAACCAGCTGCCTTATTTGATGTGTTTAGAGTGAGAATAGGCTATGCAGGCTAGTGTCTTTTCCAAATAAACTTCCAAGGTAGGTTTACTTAGTTTTGACGTTTACTTGGTTAGGGAGAGGCACAAAAAGTATCTTGTTAGCTTTAGGGAGAGATGATGTTTGGGTTGAAATAACTATGTTTCTTATTTTACTGATGCACATGGCGTAAGTCGCTTTAACAAAAATTGTTGACTTGGTTTCACATGAGACACGAGTAGCGATCTCCTGAGAAAAAGTCCGACCAAACCGTCAACCCTGACCTCATCCGAAGCAGACTCGTTCTCTCTTTGCCAGTTGCTCTGATTGTCTTATACGGACAGATGGTTTTATGTTGGAGTAAGTTGAAAGCCTGGTGCGACTCATGCAGATGCTAAAGGGTCCCTTGGGGCATCTGCAATCAGGCGACGTGGACCACTGAACAAGTGTTGGCATGTTGGGAGTTAGAACGGGATGGTTATTTTGGACTGGAGTTGTTGAGTTTACTACTTGGAACTCTGACTTGAAAATATTTTCCATGGATTTGTTTTTCTTGGAGGAAGTTTGAAATTCTGATAACATACTGTAATCATTATCCAACACAGCTCCCTGCAATTAGTGCAAATGGTAGAAATACAGTGAATAGCTATGTATACACCAAAAGGGGGCAGCACAATAGTTTGGATTTGCTCAAAATAGTTAGAATATCAAATATACAACATCACTTCCTTAGGTCATTTTTTAAAAACTTTGCATACAAATGTATGGACAGCGTCAACAGGGTGCGTTCCCCTGTACACAACAACAACACACATATTTGAGAGCTTGATAGTAGAGCGCTGCACTACAGCTCAGCGTTCAGCTGCAGCACTGATATTGTTTTGGTTTCTACCCCTTACAAGAATGATTGATTTACATGGCAAGCAGCATATTCAGAGCATGTCTCTCCCCGTAGCCAGATTTATGATGGTGCAAATATGCGCAGAGGTGAAAAAAAAAAATACACACAGTAAGACTGAATTAAAAAATGTGAAAATACTGAGGTAGAGATTGTAGTTTGGAGCCACATAAACTTCTCTACAAACTCAAAACCATTAAAAAGAAGTGTAATTACTCCTCCCTGCTCACCGTCTCTGTAGCCTGGGCTGAAATATCCTTCCAGATGTTGGCTGGTTATGAGAGCGAGACATATCTTTCATCTCTTTGCATTTATACTTCAGGCATTTGGCTCGCTGCTTGCGCAGCAATATGGAATTCTTAAGTCGGTAGGGTTGTTGTCCCTCTTTAAGAAAATGTGTTTGATGAGCAATACCTAAAATATAAGACAGTCTTGTAAGCAAGTGAGTTACTCTTCCACAACAAGTATCTGAACTGTCCTGGCAACAGTTTTTATTTAGAGCATCCAACATTAACAGTTAATTTCACCTGACTATCAGCTGATAGTCAGGTGAAATGCCATGTTCATTGTTTACATTTATTATGATATGCTTATGTCCGTGTTATATTCTGGGGATATTTATGGGGAGTGGCTTTGGAAGAAAGCCTGAAGGGATGAGCTGTTGCAACTTCTTTCTACATTTTGCAAAGGGTTGGCAACACTGGATTGGGTTTTTTGGTTAATAATTCAAAAAGTCTAGTTTAATCTTGATGGTTTCTCCAATGTTACCTATGCAAGCTTTAATCTTTTCCTGAAGTATACTCTAAACTGTGCTCATTCTACCACATTAGCCGTATCACTTAAAAGCAATCCCACAAATCCCCCTTTGCTATTAAATAAATGATACCTTTTCCTCTACTTTTTGATTAAAATTGAACAATAGCACATTTTAATCCTCCATCACATCACATTAGCATTTTTATCCCAAAATGCCATTTGTTTGTAACTGCAGTGGCTGACTAAGCACGTTGGCAGCATCACCCAGGGGTAATTGTTTGAGAACTTTACCTCAATTCCCAGAAGTTATGTTATTCTATGCCAGCAAACTCTACAATCATTTAGCTGGGGTGGGATGATTTTATATCAAAAAAAGTGGATTTAGCACATAAAGCATTGAACATATATATATATATATATATATATATATTCTTTACTGCTTTAGTATTATTTTACATTAAAAAGAGCCTAGTGCAGCTTAAACTAAAATGTTAGTCAATTTGATTTATCACAATACAAAGTACATCTTAAAATATGCTGATCAATCCGCTTTAGAATAAGCAGAGTGATTTATGTACAGTATGAGCTAGCCAACTTTGCACACAGCTAAACCAATTATCCTCTCTCGATTGTACAATATTGAGAAAATTGAAACTAGCACAAAAGAAAAGTGGGATGATTCATTTCCCAAAAGTCCATTTCTTTAATGCTGCAAGAGATGCATTAGCTACGGTGCTGCAGGATGAAATACATTTTTAATTCATTGAAACATCAGTGTGCTGAAACTGGTATCGCTAAGCGCAGTGCTTGCACTGCGAGAAACTGATGGGACAGTTAATTCATATGGCGTCTATATTTAACGTTGGGTCTCATTATGCATTGGATGTGCTGTAGTCGATAGCCTGTGTTCAGCCCTGTGATATTAACACGTACCGTTCAAGCAAAGCGGAGGTCAGCTTAACCTGCTGTTTTTTATATTTTTGGCACCAAATTATCTCCACAACACAGACCATTGTTGCTGAATTGTGTTCTCGGTGCTCTCTCATACCCATCACACACAGACACACGCGCACAATCCCTGAGGAGTTTGTGATGTATTCATTCAGTTTCCTCTTCTTTTATCCCTCGTTTTAATATCCATTATTTCATCTTGGTTTTAAGCATTCCAGCCTTTTGTTTCCTTTTTAAACACTTCTCTACAAATCTGTTTAAAGTGGTTTGGGATTGGATTTGACCTAATTTGACTTGACTGCTGGATATGTAGCTCTGCAGGCTGCATTTAGCTCAGCAAATTAAAGCGAAACAGTTTATTGGAAGATAACGGCGCGTGAGGATAAACTCTGGAGTGAAATGACATTCCGTTAGTCACAGAAATGTGCGATTGTCTTTGACAACACCATGCAAACTATCACATCACGATCGAAAAGCTTCAGCAATGATATAAACAATTCAAAGTTCATTTTTGCTCATATTTACATCTGACAAGAACCACAAGTATAGTTTTCAGTTCATTAATTTCACAAGTCTTTCACTGTATGGTGTGTTGTGCATGGATGATCCACGGCTTCCGGTACCTGTAAGCTGTTTGAAAGAGAAAGGATACTGAGAAGAAGGGGAAAATGGAGAGGCTGGATCGGGTAGACTTCTGATAGACTTCACACTTGAAGTAAAAATATTTTGCCGAAAGGCCAAGTTGCCAAGTTGAAGAAGACGCATGCATTGCACCAAATCGTGAATGCAAGTCATGGTTCATAACCAACAGCTTATTATCATATTTCTACAAGAGGAAACTGGGAATAGTGAAGCTTTGCCTCTCAGTTCATCCAGGCATACCCACTTGAACAGCCACTGAGACGCTGCTTCTGTGTATAATTTGGATATGATGCATGCTTCCAATTACATGCAGAGTTTATCCATAATTGAAAAGCTAGATTTATTGTACTTTACCAAACCTGCATGCAAGAGAAGTCCACGAGTGCCGAGGGCCGCTACTTCAATGATGGAATTACACAAAAGCCTTGCAATGATATATATATATATATATATATATATATATATATATACATACACAAAGTCCCATCTCATTGTGATCTGCTGGAAAGAACCCAGCTGTGCAGAAAAACAGCTGCTTTAAAAAGGTGGATATGGATTCTGCACTGTCGCTCTAAAAATGTCAAGTCTGTTCTAAAATGAAGGCATATTAGTCTTTTGACACTATAATGCTCGGCTCAAACAAGTCTGTCATTCACCCGCTCTGTGAAATAAAATGAAAAGAAACTGTAATCCCAGTGTAAACACTAAAGACTTATACGGAGGATGCAAGTTTCACATTTAATATCCCTCAGGGAGAGAGGGACGCCTGCTTGTTCTGTGACTCTCGCTCTCTCCGACTGTAAATGTAACATCAATATATGAGAAAACTGCAGCAAAGTCAAAAAGTTATTAACAGCTGAAACCTTGAAGCCATAAATGCTATTAAATGTACTCATACAGTCAAGTGGCAGCGACAGGGCACATTAGTATACATTTCTGTAAGTATGCCAGTGTAGTGCATTGGCAGGTTTAATGGCAGCTATACAAAAGACACATGTAATACATTAGAACAGGGACAGCAATACTGTGCATATCGCAAAGCTGACCAATTTTTACATCAGAATTTAAAAAAGGTGCAAAGTCTAAGATCTGGCCAGAGTTTTAGTACAAAACATTCAAAAAGATGATTGAAGACACAGTTGATGTCCCCGGTTAGTGGCAAAAATGATGCACCTAGCAGAGGTGAAATACAGTCCAGTATTTGTTTGGAGCATGTTGTCAGATTTCACTTCAGTGTAGTGGGAGAACTAATTGTCTAGATGGTGGAAGGCAAATGTAAAACTCTGTAGAACATCAGTATCCTCTCATGGCTCTACCAGAGGCCCACCACTAAATCAGCTTTTAATTTCCCTTGATGAACAACTTAATAACCAAGAATGAATGAAAGTATTAAAAATACTTCACCTTTAGGATGCAATGGGACTACAAGATTAGATTTATAAAGTAATGGTTCATTTAATTTACTACCCTTAAATTGAGTTAGTGTGGACATTGTTCTCAATTGTGATATTCCCCACCTACTCTCATGAACGGATCTGTACCAAAATAAGGAAGAGGAGTTTTAAAGTCATTGTTGTTTTCACAATACATGACTGATCAACGATAGGGGATCACACACACTACAGTACATTTCACCGAGAGAAGTAACTTTTGCAACAACTTTTGTAAACAAAACACAAAGCACACAGTTGCAGATGAACCAGGCTGACACGCTAAAGGCACCTTTCTGCCAAGGAATATTGCAATCTTCTCTTATTGAACTTCCTGGTGGGAAGATAAGTATTGCTTCTTCTGTTGACAGAGGCTATAATCAGCAGTGGAGCTTAGTGATGGAAGATTTTGTATACCAAGCACAAGTTTGCATATTTTATTACATCATCCCAACTTAAAAAATTAGATACATTAGCATGCTAGATATGTGAAATGTGTCTGAAATGCATCGGTTAATGTCTTTGAACGGTTCACACAAAGAGTTTCAGCGCCAATCTATAAGTGCGAGGCTCTGTGCGCAGATTTGTTTCCGATGTGGGGCCTTTGATGGGGAGCTCCATACAATACCAGTAAGTGGTAGATCAAGACGTAAGTCGTGTAGTGTACACGAGGCATTAGCATAACCAAATACTTCTGTTGCCTAAACCTAACCAAGTCGTTCTGTTGCGTAAGTGAACCTAAACACTATGAACGTAGGTTGGAGGTCTACTTTGAACAGACACCGTATAGAATGGAGGCAGGTCGCCACATGCTCGAGGTCACTGAAGAGAAGCTAATCAGTGTCGTCAGGTTTGGGAAAACAAATCCTTCCAGCTAATCAGTGTGAGCTGTGTGTGGAGAGTGCCATCATTCCAGTTTGGCTTCTCACATAGTGAAATAAAAAGCAAAATCACTGAATCCAAACATAAGACTTTACTTTACTTTTATTTCCCTGTTCAAGGTCAGAAAGCTGCCTCTCTACTTCTAGCTAAATCTAACTGTAATGCACACTGACATAAATGCTGGTTTCAACTGTTGGAAGAGGCAGAGGCCACTCATGGGCCACCAGGTGTTGCTTGCTACCTTTAAACACACGCACACTCTGAGCAAAAGTGGAGGAGGGAGTTATCTGTCAAATCAAACATTAAAACATCTATGACCAAGGTGGGATCTTGAAAACAAATATGCGAAAAATGCCTTATTTTATACCTCATTATAAAACACGAACGTTAGCCTCGAAAGCATAATGACTGGATGTGATAACCGACAGCCTGTTAAAGTATAGGCTCTGTGAAAAAACACTCATTGTATCCCAAAAAATCCTTCTTTATCAAAACAATATTCCACAAATCCAAAATTGAAAGTAAATACGTAGAAGTTCTGACTTCCACCCAGTGGGTTACACAAAAAAAGAAAAACATTTCACAGGCACTTTCCAGATGATAATTATGTCAAGAAAATGCAATGTGCAGATTTTTCAGAGCCGAGACACATTTACCAGGTAAGCTAATGATTCAACAGCAAGCGATTCTAATTTTGGATCCACACGAGTCCAGCGGCCTGCTGGTTTACATTCCAGCCATCTGATTGGGGACTGATTTACTCCAGGGGTGCAAGGTGAACGCAATTATGTGAAATCAGCTCCCCGCTAGCTCAGAAAATGAGCTAAAAAGCACTGATCGTGGTGTGATCATTAGCACGTCATTAATTGTGTTCTATTGAATAAAACCCAGAGATGATTTATAAACATTCAAATCATGCAAACCACTGGATTTGTGATTTGGTTACAATTATAATATTTTTAGTTTGTTTATAGAAATTTGTTCAAAACAAATAAAAAATAGGAAGACTTAAGCAATCATCGATTGCCAGCAGTGAATAGAAATGCAACAGAGAATGCAATAGAGTGCAACAGTGTGAGATGTATGTTGCTACTGTACACAAACTAACAAATACAGCACAAAAGCCACACGCCTTGATGCAAGTTAAGGAGAAAAACATTGACATATGGGCACTGGTAATGCTGGCCAGATGCTCCCAGTTACAGAAGCTCTGAGCTCCACCCAGCCAAGACACTGAAACAAAAACACACACATGCACAAGGCACAGGCTGCTGAGGCCATCACATTGTTTGCCGAGTGTTGATGCATCTGGTTTTGCACTATTTTTCTCATTGTTAACTGCAGGCAATTTTCCAGACAGCAACTACAACTAAACTGCTGTTTTCAAGTAAGCAACACACTAGCTGAACTAGTAATACGCACTGTTGGGTCCGGAGCAAACCAGATGTTTGCAGAATTTTACAGTTCGTGAATATTGTCTCAAATACAAATTTTCCTCCTAAAAACAATCAGCTTTGTTATTACAGTTTTAATTTGTAGATAACGCAACAGCCACTCTTCCAATGGTGGCACATCATCACCATAACAAATACAAAGCAGGTACTTTTGGCAGTTGGCAGAATGATACTTCGATATGTTTACTATGTTTGTAAGAATGAGTCATGGGAGTCATAGTTCATTCACAATCACACTTTGATAGCATTTTTTCCAACACTATTAATCATATAAAGAATTAATGGAAGTACGTAAGAGATGGGTTTTGAATGTTTTAATTGGCTGCTACATTTCACTACTGTTTCATGTTTTGCTCAGACGTGTCAATGTTGTAAGTTTATGGCTTTGGCACGGAGAAAAAAATTAATAAATAACCCAAATGCAGCACACGGAGCAAGCCTCCCTGACTAAACTGTCGCAGCTTTTATAGTGCCTGAGGAACGCTGGGCCCAGGTGCTCCCAGTTACACTGAGTTGACAGCTCCACCCCACCAATTACCTGCAGGATGACGGAAACAAGCCAACAAGCACACCTAAGCAGGGACCAGTGCTGTCGCATTGTGAATTCAGTGCAACAAACGGATGTACACACTTGTCTGCTGGAGCTGAGAACATATCAAAACTAAAGAAACGTGTTTGTGTTCATCTGTAGTACAAAGATCAGAAAGAAGGGCCGGCTATAATGAAGTAAAAATTAAACATACATCAGTGACAGAACTCATGATAATTTTTGCAAGCTACACCGACATTTCTTATATGCTAATCAAACACACATTAAAAACTTAATTTTTGAGTTTTGTGTCCTCAATTTTATTATTTATATTGGAGAAATAATTAATTTTCTTTTGTTATGATATGACCACAAGGCAAAATCATTTATGACATTTCTGATGCTTGATGATAATGGAGATATATCACTACCGATGACAGTAGACGGGTACTTGTGATGGATTTCTGATGAAATGGGTGCTATAAATAGATGCAACTGTGTTTAGGCCATGCTGCAACTCAGGTAGTAGAGTCAGTTATTAATCACAGGTTTGGTGGTTTAATCTCCAGTTTCTCCTGTGCACATGTTGGAGTGTAACTGAGGAAGATGCAGAACTTAAATAGCTCTGTATGTTTGTAATGTAATGGTCAGTTTCCGCACGTTTGCTCTTCCCGGCGGCGGGGAGAACAAGGTGAGGGTACAAGGTTATTTTCTTGTTTCTGCCACTTTGGATTTAATTCAATAAATCAAACTATCAAAATGTACACCATGGACCATGTATTATTAAACAAGTCCTCGGTGCAGCTCTACGTCTTCGTCCTCTCATTCTACAAAAGATAATAAGCCAATATAAATCCTGATATTAGTTGTACTCGTGCTGTTTTGCCATGTACTGTTTTGAGAGGAAAACAACATGACCCCCTTTCTACTCTATTCAGTTGAAATCACACATGTTGGGTGCTTACCCCAAGAGTAGTTTACGGCCATTTCGGCAAATGGAGATTTCCTGAACCAGTGGGTCATTCCTATACACAGGGGTTACAGGTGAGGCAGGAAATGTCCACTAGCACACACCTGGCAATCATTCGAGTCAGATGAGGCTCTGTGGTCCGTTATGAGGCAGAGAGCCGAGACAGAGCTCTGAGCCCTCTCTGTGACTAATGGTTCAGACGCTGCTCACTGTGTCTCCTGGGCAGAAGTGTGTCACCCAATTCAAAAGAGACGAAGCCAAAGTTTCTGTACCCGACGTTGTTCTGTTCGTCATACAACTACAGTAAAGCCTTTATTCTTTGAAGCAACCATGTATGAGATTACTTTTAATAATAATATCAGTCCATCTGTAAGTTATAAACCAACAGAATCCATTAGGAAACAGCCTTATTGGTAACTAGTTATTGCTGTGATGGATTTGCATTGCACTTTCTTCGAGTTGTCTGTTCCTTGGTGACTTTCTACCACATTTGCTTTCATTGCTACCGTTAACAAACGATGTGGCTGCAGGTAAAATGAGGAGGTGGAGGACAGATTAGAGTAAAGGAGTAGTGCATTTGGGAGACTTGTGTGGGCAAAGCTGATCAGCTAATTCAAATGGTTGTTCCTACTCAAAGCACAATGTAAAAATGATTTTATTTCATGATAAATATTGATATTGAAGACAAATTCTTGTCATATTTTAACTGGAAACTTATTCCATTTAAGGCATGCTACCTTACTGGTTATAGGAATAACTACACTGGTTCGGTTAGACCTCCTTGTTTGGTCGAGAGTGAAACTTTGATGACTATTGAAGAAATGTATGGTTTCCAGAGGATGAATCACTGTAGTTATCCCCTGATTCTTCTTTTGTCTTCTATCATTGGCAGGGTTTCCATGAAAGGTTTGACATTGTGATAAATGTGGTGATCTCATCTCTCCCCATCTAGTAGTAATCATCTGATCAAAAGTTAAACTGCTCTAATGTTTCAGGACCAAATACCTTCATAACTAATTATATTTCAATTGGCAACAAGCAACATCATACCGACATCAATTTCTTGTCCATGCAGGAATAGAAGCAGCAATCATTTTCTGACCTTTTGAAGCACACTTGGTGTTAAGAACAGGAGACTTAAAGGCTTTCCAGTATGGAATCAGGTCTGCCCCCGATTGTATTATATGAATATGTTGATGAGATTAAAAACAACACAAAATGGAAATCTAAATGTGCTCAGGTTTTTACTATTTACATCTCAAAGCTGCCAAAAATATTTCCTCTTGGCACACACACACATACAGACATGAAAGCCACAATATGTATGGATGATACAATCTTGGTATGATTGAGCCATAGGTAAAGTGGAGAGGATTTAGAAAACCTCAATTAGGTGTAGGCGCAGTGTGAGAAGATTCTGCGTGGAGGGAGAGGGGGAAGCAGAAAGGCAGGCCCTGATGCCTCTGATTGGCCTCAATCATCGTGGGTGATTGGGAGGCAGGGTGATGTAGGGCTTGCAGGAGAGTGTCTTGCTTTTTCCTCACTCATCGTTCCTCCGCCTCATATAGATTCATTTATTAGTGGTGGGGACATTCAGTGTACCAAGTACAGTGAGTGGACTTACAGATGCAGGCATACACAAATCAATTTAGGGTTGCATTTTGTCCTGTTAGTGCAGTGTAAATGCAGTGACCTGTCAATACCGAGAGGAGCAATACAGCTAAAGTGTTAAGAAAGGGAGACTTTACTGTGCATGGCAACCTCAAAACCTGCCTAAAAGTGTCCCACTTTTGTCATTATGTTTAAATTGCTCTGTAATGATCGGCTAATTTTCCAGAACAAGGTGGCCGCATGCCTAATGGGATACACGCAGTACCCAAAATGTTGCTAACAAAGCAGGGCGAGTGCACAGAGTGACCTTGAAATTGTCCAGGGAGACCCCGCCGGCGAGCAGGACACACACAACACAGCCAGTCACTCTGCAGCTAATGAGCGGCTGCATTGCTCAGCTTTATCTTCCTAATTAATGATTGGGACGTGACTCGTCAGTTCCTCCTGGATGTGTGCGTGTCAGCTCTGCGGGGATGTTACTGTGAACAGAAGCAGCGACACGAGGGAGCAGAATTTAGAAAGAAAAAGCAATTATCAGGTTGTGAAGTTTGACAATAAAAAGTGCCTTGATTACATTTTGTTGCGTTATTACAAAATGTGCATCTTTTGTGTTCACTGATTTAAAGTTTCTGTGAGGAACTTAGAACTGGATATGAAACGGTCTCAAAGTTTAACTGATGTCGCTGTATGAGCTACATAAGTAAAAGAGACGAGAAACCTCCTCTTTGTACAACTAATTAAAATACAATAATTTCTTGTGTACAAAATGCTGAAACAGTATATTATATACATACTATGTAGGGAATACTATTGTTGTTTTGTATGGGATGAGACAGCCTTTAAGAACAAGAAAGTGGACCATAAATACAAACAGTATAAAAGCAAAATAAGATTTTAAAAATTGCACATTGGAAATAATTGAGGTCAAAAATCCTCTCACCCTATGAAAAAGTCAGCTTTTGTTTTTCCCGTCAACAACACATTAAATGCACGGTTATGATTTCTTTTATTGGTACACAATAAACATGTCCGACAGTGAGAGGGCAAGAGAAACAGTGTTTTAATACAGGGGCCTGTCCACCTGCTGCCATTCTGTGAGGGAACAATATAAAAGAGCTCTACAGTGCATCAAGTACACGTCAACTCAATAATCAGCTTTTATTTGAATCGGTTGTTAAAATATTCCACTGCCCACAAACTCTTGCAAGGTGCCGCTGATTGCTGTTACAGTGCTTTAGTGTTGCTATATAAATATATATAACTCACTCCATAGTTAGCAGCCCAACTCTCGCAAAGAAAATGTCAGTCAGCTCAGAAATCCATATTGATGATTGACACAGCTGCACTGCAGATGTGTTGTCTATACGAACAGACACAGAGTGGAAAATCATTTCAAAACAAGTCATGAGCAGTATTAATATTATTTTCACATGATTTCATTAGTTTAGATCGATGTTGGGAGGCAAATTGATTGATGCAAAATGCTGTGTGGATGGATAAACATTGATGGCTCTTTCTTCATTTGTAAACACCTCCAGAGATTTCATTATATATTTTTGTATCTGTAGGAATTCAGTAACACAATCAGAAGTAATGCTATAAAAAATATGATAAAGCAAAGTGTGAAAGTGACTTCCACCGAGTCTTTTATTTATTTATTTTAATACTAGGACTCCTTGTAATAATGTGCTTAAACTATGGACCCGTACCACACACAAAAGATGCCCTGTTCAGTTCGTCATTGGTTTTATAAAATGATTATAGTCAGTTTAAGCAAAGCTTAGACTCACCATTGAGTAGTAATACATTATATTAGTTACCTAGCTGCAGTTTAATATACACGGCACCTTGTATACTGTCTTTTGATTTTCTGAATGCCTGACAGCTAATCAGAGACGAGATTATCCTCGGGGGCAGTGTCCATGAGTGGAATAAAAGGAGAATTCACATATTTGTCTACTAATTTCAGATCCATATGCATGAAGGTGGTATAGCAGTTGGGCTGCAAAGAAAAGCTACCTTCCTGCTCATTGTAGCCAGAAGTAAGAATCATTTCTAGCCTGAAGTTCGCACAATATCATATACTTCTTATTTTACTACCTCTTACAGCTGAAGTGGCTGTTGGTAATTGCATGCTATATTTTCTTTTTTACATTTTCTGAAAATGACTTTGTTTCCCAGTTAATCATGTCCCAGATAGATTGAATGTTTATCTTCAACCTCAACAAGCCAGTGCATCATCAGAAAGACATCTCTGCAAGGTAATCAGCTCAGACATGGTACCACATTATGCAAATGGTCAGAGAGGACATCATCCGTGTGAGACTTTTTTTTTTCTTCCTTAAACAACCTCAGGCGTTGTTTTACAAGGGCTGCAAAGTGAGAACACGTGTCAGCCGTGCTGGTGGAGCGTGTATCCCTGCTAGCTGTGCATTATCCATTCTGCTGCTGGATTAATGGGACAATTGATCAACGGCAGACTTGTGTATCCCAGAGAACGGCTGATCACTCACCTACAGCGGCGCCTGACACAGGAGCACCAATCAGCGCTGCCACAGCTAGAATGATTACAGACGCATGGCTGGGCCCAGCAGCAGAGGAGACGCCGCCGACTCCCTCCTCCTCTGACAGCCTGCTTGATAGGGGAAGGACCTGCAGCGGGGTAGCACGCGAGAAGCTGAGGATAGGTCCAACAAGGCGGAAACTAACAAGGATGGAAACACAGGTGTAAAGCTCAATCTCAGAGCCGAGGGCACGCTTGCAGGGAGAGAATTGCTGCTCGGTGACGTCGATACAATGACGTACACTTGAAGAGGCATCGCAGCTGATCATATCGATTGAGATAGAACCAGTTTGCATCAATGGCTTCTGCTGGGATGGAGCGTGGATACAGGCCGACTGTTTCCGCTTATTGGTATTCGATAGGAATGCACCCAACTATCTCTCGGATTGCAATGAGCTCAATCACCTATACCCCTTGTGGTAAATAACGGAAAACCAATTTAAAGCTTAGAAAATGTCGCCTGGATTTGTGACTTTAGCCTCAAATATCACCAAAGAGCAGTCTCAGATAATGTCCCCCATTACTATAGCAAAGACTACAGGTATGTGGGAGTGTAAAGGGATTGAGAGGAAAATATCAAAACGGTGACATTTTCTATGACGCACATGTCTATAATGCATTATATACATACTTATAAAGCATTATAATCTGTTTATATCACGGCATATTTATAGTTATACGCACTAATACATAGTCACAATGCTTTATAACAATAATCATAACTCATTATAAAGTATTTTATAATGACTTATCAGGTCAAGTATCATAATACTTAATAATTTCTGGTCACTTACTTTTTTATTTTTTGCAAGGATCATATTGTCTGAATTTAAAAACTGAATTCAAGTGGATCAGATTTTTCTATTATTCTCCATTCTTGCTCCTGAGCAGCCCTCACTGTGGTGTCCTTGTACTGCACTTCCCAGCAATCACTTGTCCACCACCCATAAAATATTGTGTTTTCAGAGGTGACTATTGCACTGAGATGGAAGACAGAGAGCTGTAACCCTCACAATGCATGGCTGAGTTCGTTGAGAAATTCAATCAATGCAGGAAATGATCGCTTGAACCAGTTTATTTTATTCCTCTGTGTATTTTACAGTAGCTTTCACACTGAGCACGGTTACATGTAATGGTTACATGTAATGTAACCAACAGTGAATTGGAAGAAGAGAGAAGAAGAGCCTTCAAGTTGCAAAACCCATAGCCCAAGCTTTTTCCTGGGTTGGGTATAGTAGAGGAGAAGCACTTTGTCTTGGCTTTCATGCCGATGATTAAGTTTGTTGCCATGTCCTACTAAACGACAGCAAAGCGGTCTCAAGGACCTCCAAATCCAGACCCGTTTTTAATAGAGGCTTTACTGACAGTCTTCAGGACTGTATTCACAGACAGAGCGGGATGATGTGTGTGGAGGTTTCAAAGGAAATGTACCAAAGAATAAAGACCACACCAGAGAGGAACGGGTAGATTTCTTCATTTGCTGCAAATATGGGCCATAGAGGCTGGTTAGTGAATAAGCTGCACCTTCCAACTAATCAATATGTTTCTATTACCGTGGGTAACATCACTATACTTAATGTGAAAGGGGTTGCTCATAATACTGAACCATCAGAGAATGTTCGCCCAACTTTGCAGTTCTGTCCCTGACACGACCAAAGTTGGTGCTAGAGGGGAACCTAGAGCGTCATAGTTTAAAGTGCAGGGCCGGTGACCAAGCGTCTGGAAGTTGGGGAAGTTGGGAGCGGGAGCCTGTTGGATTAATGGATTGACGTTGTGTGGCCAGAAACTACTATGAATGAATGCTAATGTTACTGGCAGATGTGTAAACAGGCCACGCATCGTGCATATCGACTTAATACCGTGATGTCGATCGGGTTATTAACAGCTTGTTTTGAGGTAGTGTATGTCATATATGCTGGTGTGACCATCCCCCAAGGCTATGCTTTTGGAAGACTTCTGGGGGAACATTGAAGAACACAGATGGAATTTGAAAAGAAGCTGGTGTTGGGCCAGACGAGAGGACACATAACAGTTGGGACCAGCAAGGAATGATGACAAGCTGAAAAAAGAGAAGACTTTAAATCGATTGTCGAGGTAATCGGAAGCAGCGGAGTAACAACCAGGAACATGCAGGGCAGCTGTAGCCAAAGTGGAAGATTCAAATACTGTCATGTGATGTCAATTATTAGGGTTTAGACATGACATGAGCAATAAGCAGATTTTAGAGAGCTATCAACTAATTCCAACAACCTTTGTTGAAATTACCAAAATAATAATATCTGTTCATAACAAGAACAAGAACAGAAGAAACTTTGTTGGAACAAACTGATTTAGGCAGTGTGGGAGAGGAGAGAATAAATTGTTCAGGAAGGAGGAGTGGGATATTGAAAGGCGGTTGCCATAAAGAACTCCCAAGTATTGATTAGCTGGTTAGGAGGACTGCTGGCTACAGTCTGAGAATAAACTGATTAGACAGACTGAGATTGAATACGTGTACCTGTGCATGTGTAAAAGAGGAACAGAAAAAGACGATTAGCGTGATGAGTGTTTGAGCCGAGGACCGGCTCCCCATGCTCTCTGTAACACTCCTGTGCTGTGCAGCTTCTCATATAGCATAACTCCCCCCCTCCATTACATCCCATCCCAGCCTTGGCAGGGACCCTCTGTTCTGTTTGCTGCGCCGAACCAGCCCTTCAGTGGACTGTGCTATTTGATCCATGCAGAAGATGATTCACGCTCTGCGATCTTGGGAGTAAGAGTGGCAGAGGAATCCCTCTCTCTCCCACCCCACCCTCCACATCCATAATTCAGCATTTGCGCCTCCGCCCCCACAAACCCTCCACCCCCTCCCTGTCTCATTCCTCCCACTGCTTTTGCTGCTGTCATGTGCACTCCAGCACGGCATCCACAACCTGAAGTATCAGCCGTCTGTAATCCACCCATCTGGAACGCTACATCAAGCGGCACAGGTAAGGTGAGAGCAAAACAAAGTGCTACTTTTTCGTCATGAGATCCAGAGTTTGTGGGGCGTGAAATATGTCGGCTGCACGCATCTTTTACAGTCTTGTGGCTGAATCGCTTCCTAATTTACTGCATAATTTACCTTTTTTTTTCTTTTTTTTGGCGACTAGATGATTTTTTGGGGGGGGAAGACGAGGTGAAACTGTTGCTATGGTAGCTAAGGGAAGCAGAGCCGAAACATGAGAAATAAAAAGTCTGTGGTAACACATCGGGGGGTACATTAGAAATTGTTGGAGCGTTGGTCGTTGGCATGTAATAAAGTTTAATGTGAGACGATAATCCCACCACACACACACACACACACACACACACCTACACAGTATTCACCCATTCTGCAGGCTGCTCTACCTTTATCCACTCATGAGGTGCAACAGTGAAGCTTATCATGTGAGTTCACTCACTGGACTCTTGGTGGAGCTCAAAGGAAACTGGACTGTGTTGCTTTGCCAGACAGAGGCACACTAACAGGATGAAACCCCACTGCTTTATATTTCATAGTGCACGGAAGCATCCTGTTGCCGACTGAGGGCTTACAGTGTGCTTGGATTATTGACATATGTGCTGTGGCTGCATTGCATCTATGCTTTTGATCAGATATCTGTGGGTTTTGTATTTGAAAAACACCCTTTGGGTCCCACTTTTGATATTTAGCATGGTTATAAATGTACAAACAAAGGGGCTATATTTTCATTTGCCTTGTTTTTTCCTGCAGATTGTGTTTGATTTAATAAAATATAACATATATATATATATATATATATATATATAGAGAGAGAGAGAGAGAGACACATTTAAAAATTGGCAAAGCTGAAAAAGGATTGTGGTTGCTAAATTACACAATATTGTCTTAAATTTGTTTGAAAAGTAAAAAAGAATAAATGTTTTCAAGCACAACATGTTGACGTCTTTTGAGGGTATTTCTGTTTATGTCTCCGTCTGTCTCATTCACATGTGCACAAGGAGCAACATGTGGCCAGAGATTGATGTGAACGTTGCCTGAGGGGAGTGCATTGATTTGATGTACTGTGGCATACCTTTATGGTATTTTCGACGTTTTCCGTTTCATAATGCAGCAGGTGTAGAGCAGGATGGAGAGACAGAGAACGTGTAATAGCTCATTGAGACTGTCTGCCGATGTGCTGGTACATGAGAGAGTGTCGAGGTGCACTGAAGCCGAAGCCTGACGCAAGATTGTCAACACAGCTGGATTTCAAAGAGGCTGGTTCAGAGTGGGATGCTGTCGAGCTTGATTGAGGCATGGAGAAAGGTAACTAAAACTGTGTTGTTTACTGTATGAAACAGCCCATGAGGAGGTAAATTTAACCACTCGTACACTGTATATTCATATGGACTCCTTTTCATATTAGTTCTACACAAACACTTTCATTTCCATGTTTTAGGTGACATATTTGCCCATGCTCACTTGCTCCTTACACTGTAACACATTTACCCTGCTGGTGAAATGCATTGTTAAAGGCTGAGCTTCTCATGCTTGTTGATAGATGATGATGTAGTGAGACCAGTTGCTCAGTGGGAAAAATGTTGCCCTGGCTTGTCAGGTTTTATTTAAAAAAAAAAGGTGCTTCGATATGAAACTGGCAATGTTGTCATTTTTCAGTTCTCTAACATTTAACATAGTATGTATTTCTATTCACTGCATTTGGACAAGTTTTCAATGAGTTAGCCAACAAAAATATAGATTTTCTCTTCTTTCTGGCAGCGTTTGTAGTGACAATTTGTCACAGCTAAGCTGTTAATCAGCTTTACGGAGGTGTTCATGCACTAAGAGATCACCTGTTCATCAATCAGTGCGAGGAGATATCTTTCTAGCTCTTATTTGTTGGTGTTTTTCTCTATTTGGGTCAACGTCAAAGCCAATGCTGCATGTTGTAGATGCTGAGGCTTAATTTACATTTGGAACACATGAATATGATTTCCTGTGTTATTTTAGCCACAGTACTTTAATGAAGCCTGGACGTAATTACACATCCTGTTGTATATTCATAGCTTAAGCAGCCTTGGCTGTCGTGTTTGCGAGCTGCAGATTAATGTGCGGTTACATAAAATGAGCCTGTGTCTATGATGTTGATGAACTGAATTTCATTTATGAACAATTCTCTGCCCAAAACATAGACTGTTGAAAATGGATGTGGTCTTCGTGACCTCACCCACAGGTTTCTGAAGAGCTGTCTTGCACTCATGTGAATATTTGCTGCTCTCTCTCTCTCACAGGAGCAAAAAAGAGGCGTGGCCTTGTTAACCTGCTGCAATAATATCTAATAAGTAGATATGCACGGGTGATGATGTTAGTGTATTTTTCAGAATTTTGGTATGACATTATTTGTCACTTTTAGATGTCGGTCAACCAATCAGCATAATCGGCATGCAGGGCTGCACAATGGGTTGTTTACATGTGTGCGGTGTCCGTGTCACCTCATCTGCGAGCCTCTGGGACCCTCAGTTAATTATGACACCTGTCTATGCGAAGATCTGCAGATGCATTTTCATATGCATAACTGCAGCTTAAGGCCATCATACGGTACGCAGCTGTAGGACTAGAGTTTACAATCCATCTGCCATCAACAGTAAACACTACTTTTTTTCAATCATGACCACGATCTTCCCCCAACCAAAACTATGTACAGTACTTTTAATTGTCAACCCTTAATTAGACCTTATAGAGGCAGCAGATCAGGGAGCACGCTAATATGAGTCATATGGGCCTTTTTTTGGATTGAAAATATAACATTTGTATCACAAAATCCGTTCTGCTTAATCAGACATTGATAAATGATTTAACCTTAACCTTACATGATTGTATCCAGGCCACAAGAGGTTCAGGAAATTTCATTTATACGAGTAAAATCATGAAACACAGGCTGAGGCGTAATTCATTAATATTAAACATAATGCTGCTCTTGTTTGAATAGGGCTATTAGCAACGGATGGCCTGCATCTGGTTTCAGAGTTAACAGGATTCCATTGTTGCAATTTCCATCGAGCTGTTGATTAAAAATGCCTGAAGCAGATGCGTGTGATTAGCCAGCTGCTACCTGATAGTGGAATACAATAAGCATAATGGTGGCAAAGCTGTGTGGTCAAATTACTTTCATTCTTTTTTTGTTTTTCCTTTGGCTCACGTCACAAACTGAGGTCTGTTTGACGTAAAAGTTTAAATGAGACCTGATTGAGACATTCGTGGTTTGAAAACTCGACTCTCGCTTGATTTTCTCTCTTCAGTCTGTGCAAAATAGATTTTCTTCTGATGGAAAAGCTGCCAAAATTTCTTTCTTCTGACATGTCAAGCTGTGTTCAAAAGAATCTCTTTTATTCTCTTCCAGACATAGTTTTAGAATAACAAGTCGGACCGTCGGTAACACCATCTTCTGAATGCCTCTTTACTTTCAGCAACTTGGTGTAGATTCACCTGAAAGTCGGGCCGAACACATAGTTGATCATTAATCTTTAATGACAGAGTGAGGCAACTTACAGATAACTATGTCGATGAAATCTTCTTCCCAAATAATATATAGACACTAATTTGGCACGGTGCTGTTTGATCAAAGATGTTCAATTTCATGTTCCAGACAAATCATATGTTATGTATGTATTTATGGAAAAAAAGTTATGTAAATACAAATGAGTTTATCCTTTTAAACAATTCATATATTTAAAGTAATGAGAGCGGGAATATAATGCAGAAAGTGAGGAAACATATTAAGCTCCTTGAAAGAAAAGAAAAAGTCTGAAGCGTGTGCGGCTCTGCATTGCATCTCATCTTTGATGTTTTGCTTGCTGTGTAAAGTGTGTCTGGGGAAGTGCCCTTTAAAAGATGACTTTGATGACATTTCTCCATCATTAGTCAGTTGGAAGAAAAAAATATGGAAAAGATGTGTGAGAGGAGGTGTCACAAAGCGACAACGCTTCCAGGCAAAACCTGAGACGCTGCCTTTATTATGAACACACCTTCACCAGCTGATCCACAGTGATTCATTCGCCTGCTTGCCTCTATTTTAAGGGTTATAATCAGCCGTTAGTAATGAACGCTGTTTCTTTAAACTAAACTCACACATTTAGAATGTCTAGCGGTGACTTACGAGCAACCTTTTTGTTTATTTTTGATGAATCACCTCCTTATTATTCCGCTGCGATACATCTGTGGCCAAGCAAATCGACCTTTGATATTTACAGGCCGCAGCCTGTTTGGTCTGATTTCATTGATCGTCATTGATTCATTCCACATGGGCGTCTCTCAGAGTGTTTACTCTGATCAATGGGTCTAATGGGTAAATACAAATTTTGGCCAGCTTTGTCCTACTTCAGCCAGTCCATACTAATCTCCCCGAGTGGCTTGGAGCTGATACGATATTGCTAAGATACTAATCTCTCAGTTCTACAGAGTCAGTCTCTTTTCTTTCTTTTCTTCCTGTTCTTTGATTTCCTCTTAAGCCATTTTATTTTTTATTTCTCAGTCTGGCTCATATTTTCTTATGAGGATGGGTGCCATTAAGACGATGATTCTGTGACAGATTTCACAGAAGGTTTTCCAGGTTGGTTCAGTCTTGGAGGTGCTCTACATGAACACTTTAGACAGCAATGCCCTAATGTGGATGAGTGCTGTTACCAAACAGCCCTGTGGTGGCACTGTTTTTCCATCAGTGGTCTGTCGAGAGATACATCATAACACTGAGAAAAAAAGAGAATAATAATATATATACACACACAGAGAGGGGCAAATATTGTTGTCTCAAGTATGTCAACATAAAAGGATGCAAATATTTTGATCTCAGCCTGTTTATTTCATTGACATTTCACCAAGAAAAGCATTCACATTGACAGATTGGGCTCATCTATAAACACACTCACCACAAAGTTGTGTTGTTTTTTTCTACAGAATAAAAGCGGCTGACGGAGCTCTCTGTGGGGGCTCCACTCAAACTGACGTTTAACATGTGTCATGTGATTAAAACAGTCCAGTTCACCAGGGATTTGATTGAAGGCTAAAACTGAAACACATGGTTGAGAAGTTTCTGATGGTTCTGTATGACTATGAACATTTAGTAGCTATCCATTTTAACATCATACTATCACACTAAAAAAAGCTCACTAAGTAGCACATGCATGTATGAAATGTATTTGAATACGCTGTAATATAAGAAAAGGGGGAGCATGTGGTTCTTAACCCTGTCTAAAAGACATAGAAGCTGTCATGATAGGCCTCGACAGCGTCAGGTGATTTTACGTGCACCACTGACATCTCAAATGCTGCACTGGTGAGATAAGGTCTCCGTTTAAATTGCCTCCAATTCTAAATTAGCTCTGGTTCTAATAACATCTTCCATGATTTATTTTCTCCACATGAGAAAAGTCATTATCCAGTATCAGCACAGTATGTCAGCAATATTGCCAGCTGTAGCGATGCAGCAGTGTGGTATCAGGTCAGGGACTTTTGACAGCATTTGGGCTTGTCAGCTATCAGTCTACACGTTTAAAGATTTAAAAGACCCACAGGGGCATTTTGAGAACTCGTTCTGGCCCCCAAAATGCGGCAGAGTGCAGCAAACAACAAACAGCTACAGTGTGTGTGTGACCCAATTTTATCATAATCTGCCCCACACTGAGCCAGTTCCCCAAAAGTGCCATGAAATAATCTCAGTTGTGAACATAGAAATTGAAAGGCTGGTGCACTGAAGGTGCAATGCAAAAAGTGCTCGTCTTACAAGTAATTTTCTCTTATCTTAAAACGGCTCTCTCCTGAACACAAGTGGCGAATGTCACTGGTTTCTAAGGCAATTTAACATCTTGTGGATCGATTGACGTCTTGAAACGGGTGGAGTGCCCTGCTTTGTTTCAAAATATTGACATGAACATGAATATGTTTTTTTTTTCCACTTCAGCAGAAGACCTTTTTTTATTGGTTTGCTTTCATTTCCCTTTGACGCTTCATTTGATTTCATTTCAACAAGTGCCTTTTTTCCAATTCATCCAAAGACAATTTTGTGTTACTTTTTTCATAATACCTAAAACTAACCTCCTATCCGTCAGCAAATGTCACAGAACAACCCAATGATATTACGTAAAGTACCAGAATGTGTCACAATCTCAAGAAATGTGTGCTCTTTACACAGCTAGTGGCTGAAAACTCCTGTAATTTTTCATTGTTTTTAAAGAATTTCTGAACAGTGTGATAAGATTGTGATAAATGAAGCAACTGAGTAGCTTGATTTTAACATAACACCCATGCAAATCATTTGTTCTTCCCCTCCCAGTTAATATCCTGAGAGTGTCTCAAATTAGGGCCATTAAAATCGAGCTGCTATCGACACTGTAATAACAGTGTTAGAGAGCTAGGAAAGCCTTGACTTCTACATGGCCACTTCATCATTATTATATTCTTTTCATTTTTGACAACCTCAACTTAGGTAATTTCACAGGACTGCTGCTACAAATCAGCCCAAATGGCCTTGAGTAGGTGGAGGGGGATGCATATTCACCACCAGTGTGGAGGCACAGTCTTTAGCCATGACCTATTCCTTTTGGCCAATGGGAAAGAGAAGTGTGCCAGCATGATTAATGGTCATGATTACCTACTCAGAAAATGTGTTTTTCTGGCCCAGCAGCTTCACATGTATGACTTAAACCTGGGGTAAGATGCTTCATCTTGCAGGCAAAGCTGCATACAGACCGCACAGACAGCGCATGGTGAAGACCAAACATATCACTGAGCAAAGCAGCAAACACTTATAAAATGTCCTCCAATACCTGATCTGAATCTATAGTGGCTGCTTCATATCATAGTGAAGCTGCTGACCAAATAATCCCAGAAAGCCTTGAAGGTGACAAAACCACAAGATTGACTCTCTGCATTTACTAATCACCACTTTCTGTCTGTACGCTTTTCATGTTTGCATGCAGGGACAAAAGCCTGTGCCGCTGTGGGAGCGTGTGTGTGTCTGTTCGATCATTAACCGAAAGTTAATTTCTGTCACAAACACCACAGCCGCCCTCATTACGACTCAGCACTACTCCACCTCCACCAAACGACTCTGTATCTTGCCAACGAGCCACAAAGGTTATCCCCACTAAAAGGTTACAGTTCCGTGTGACATTTCCCTTGATGACTTATTTGGCCCTATTTGTTTTTGATAAATATCAACTAGCTTGTTGTTGCCGCTTGGAGTTATTTACTCATTAAACCATAATAAGAGAGTTTGTCCTGGATCAAAAAGAACTGAGGGAAAGTGGACCGGTGACTCATCGAAGATATAACTGAGCATGCTTCTTTCTTAACTTCAGTCAAACATTAGGGATTTTCATCAGCAGCTGATGTTTTCAACATCATAGCTTACATGTTATGTTTATGGTGAACTGCACCTGACGGTCATATTAAAGTCGCATTACCAAGAGCAGGTAACAGAAACATCAAGTGAAGACAAAATATATCAAATGCTATGTACTCCAATAATCTTCCATTTGCATTTTTGGCTAGGGAACAAAAATTCTTGTGGCAACCGCACCGTCATCCATCACTGAGCAGCTGGAAATATGAGAGCAGCCAAGGTTGTTACAACAATGCAGGCGGAAACGTGAGAAATCTCAGTTCCTGGCTCAGTAGCAGCTGACTCACTGGTAGTGATCAACAACCTTATCAAACCCTGCAGATACGTCATAGCCATTTTGTCTTAAAGTCTTACTTATTGCACCTTAACACCTATAAATATGTCAGTAGCCCCCATTACATATGTCAGTTAATGCTTATGCACATAAAATGCAGCTGCAAATCTATCTAGACAAATAGCAATAGCAAAGGCACGGGACCAGGCGTTGATTGAAATTGTGACTGGACTTCGGTAGGGTCTAATTCAGCGATGGGTTTTGGGCTGCAATGCTTCACACACCAACCAGACACCAGCTCGTTCCGAGAGATTCAATGATGATACATTTGGAAGTGAATGAAAGACCACACACACACACACACACACACACACACACACACACACAGTTATTGGGCTGCAAAGTGCAGTTGAGGGAAACCTGTAATTAAGGTTCTTTTACTTTGCATGGCAGCTGGATTCTTGCAGATCTCTCGAAATATAGCTACGGGCACTGTTTAGGTGTGTGTGTGTGTGAGGCAACACAGAGAGGAAACTTCTCCTTCAAAACATCAAGGGACAGAGGGTCGTGCAGGGTTCTATTGAAGCGCTGACACTTCTTTGAGGATAGTGGGGGGGGGGGTTTGGACGTCTTCATGCCATAAAAATCACACAGTTAGTTGATGATGAGTTGCTTTCAAAACTGCGACCCTGGTCAGGGTCCAGCAGAGCTGGAACACCGTACTTGTAAAATCACTCCTAACTGAAAAAATCTACTGATTGCGAGTAGGGATGATCTGGGAAATCTTTGAGAAAACGTCAGTCAAAACTCAACACTTGTTCCTCTCATATCTAGCAGTCTCTGACAAGGGAAATCAATCACGAGCACATTTCACAGTACCTTTGGTGACAGTGACCATCACTGGTGAGATCCACAAACAGGCCAGCCGTCATCAAGGGCCATCAGTCTCACTGCTTTTGGAATGAATGGACCAGTCATTTCTGTGCACGCTCAGCCATTTCTCCACTGACTGGCAGCTCCTGTGTTGCTGCCGGGAGGCTGACTGCAGCACCTCACCTCCGGTTTACGTGCTGCAGAGCCAATGGGGCAATGGAGTTTGTCGCCACCATGCATGTGGTGCGTAGCTCCAAAAGCAATTTGTGGTCTTACCACTTCCCGTGCCCGAGATTTATTGTGGTCTGTTGTTTTTTATTTTTTTCTATATCTCACTCCTTTGAGCAAAGCAAAACTATTCCAACAGTACCACTCAGCAGAATAGCTCAGATAGCGGGGTGCTTAGACTAAAGATTGGAGACAAGGGGTTGCTGACTTAAATCCTTGAACTGAGAGGAGTGAATTATATGCTCTTGTGCAAGGCATGTGTCCCCAAACGTCCTGTGGTGGAGCAGCTCAGAGGCTTCAGATACTGTAGACTGTAGTATGTAGCACTGTGGTTTTACTAAAGAGCTTAGAAGTACAGTGTATGTGTTACTGTGAAGCACGGCAGAGCTGAAAGACAAGAATGCAAACTCAGCAAACCTTGCCCAGATTAATACACATTATTGTGTCGGGGTGTTTAATTCTTGAGCCCATGCTGCTCGATTCTGTCGGCTTTCCTCTGAGCCATGTTGGTGGTTGAATTGATGAAGTGGGAAAGTATTTGTTTTTCATGGAGCAGATTAAAACCACACAGCAAAACAGTGTAGGTAAAATCAAAGCCGTGCCAGAATTTATATCCATAGTAATCAGAGTTCATTTAGCACTATTTGATCATTGTGAACTGAATACAGAGCTAGAAAAAGTAAAGGAAATAACACATGCTGCAATCAGTACTGTAAACTAATCATTGTTATATTATATGCAGTATATATATATATATATATATATATATATATATATATATATATAAAAAACAGTATATATGTGTCACGATCAGGCTTCGCCCTGTGTGTTCTGTGTCTTTGTTTCTTTCTGTAGCTCCTCACTCACCTAATCAGTTCATTCAGTGCACCTGCCAGTCACACTCAGCTCATTACTCTCACCTGCTCACTCTGCCTCCTTCACTATTTAAACCCCTATCGCACACACACCCACTGCCAGATCATTGTTTGTTTTTCCTACCTACCCGCCCGTTTTGCTTGTCCTGTTCCGGGTTTTCCAGTCTGCCTGTTCTGCTTTTTCCTGCCGGGTTTTCCTCCTCGTCTTTTGTCTTGTCCCTGGATTCCCTGTTTGTTTTTGGTTCATTAAAACCTTTTTTCACTACACCTGACTGTCTGCGTTTGAGTTCTCATCATGCCCCGTGACAATATATTTTTCTATAGCTATAATGGTCTTGAATCATCCGTGAAACCTTTAACAAGAAATACAAGATCTCATTTACACAAGCATCCATTTAGCAGGCTATATATATATGTCACTTCTTGATTGATTAATGTCTTCTTGTGATTTAAATAAAATACGCTGCACTGCAGTCATTATGTCCATTCAGGATGGAAACACAAAGCCGGAAGGCTTATTTCCATTGTGGTCCTCTAGTGGAACACTTAACACAACACAAGGCACAACAAGAAAGCAAAGCAGAATACAATCACCACATAAAGAGCAGGTGGCTGGGTAGCTATGCCAACATGCTCTCATTATCTTGATCATTACAAGTAAAAAATTAATATTGAAATTGAATATGGTCATGGTACCTTGAAACAATTTCTTTTTAAACGTGCTCTGAGTACTCTTATAATTAAAGGCAGATTATTTAACTGTGTTGTTCACTACAGATAAATGTTTTCTTCCCACTAAATTCTATTGAATCAAAAAAGTATGAAGTATGTCAAGCTGTTGTAAAGTGACTGTGATGAATCATTCATGGGAGTCTACTATGATCACCATCCTATCCATGACTCGTATGTTTAAGCGTCGCCCGCCCACACATCATTGACTTCTAGGTATAAGTGCATTTGAACAGGCCGTATGGTGGTGAGCATATGTAATGGTGAGCACGCTGCTGTAACGTAAAGAAACCCCTGGTACATCTGTCCCACAGTGTCTGTTTCAATCATACTACATGGACCATGGAGTTTGGGTCTGTTATGGCTTTACTGTTACGTCTCCAATCCCATCGTAGTGAATGATGTAGTATCAATGAACATATATACGTATTTTATTACACCGTAAGTATAATTTAGGACAACCATCAATTGATGATAAGATCTGCTGTCAGAACAATCGCATGCTGTTGTGAGGCCATTTGAGATTGTATATCTCAAAAATGTCAGTGTCAGTAATTGAGTCAACTCCCCTTCTTTGTCGTCGTGTGATGAGTAATCATCCATTTGTTTTCATATCCTGGTTTCTTCACTTGGTAAGAGGTGGGCTATGCCCTGGACAGGTTGCATGTCCATCACAGGACACTTTCGGAAAAAAGCATACCCAAACCTGTGGACTTACTTGGATTTGGAGTTTCCAGTTGACCTTACCTGCACGACTTAGGTCTGTGGGAGGAATCTTGAGCAACCAAAAGCTAAGGGGGGGGGTTAGTAAACCTCACACATCAAGGCCCCATGCAGAAAAGCCCATTGGCCATGTGACTTCTACACTAATAATATCTGATATAAGAATTTAAGAATTGAAAGTTCTGTCAATAGACTGGACTTCCTCAATTTGCTTTATTCATGCCTTGCTGTTGTCATTGTTTCTACTATGAAATCACTCTATTTCAAAACCCATTTAGAATGAGTATGTTATACTGGATTATAAACACAATTCAGTCTTGCTTCTCTTGCCCCTCTCCATGATGAAACATTAAAGTCTCAGGTTGCCTATAGTGCTGAGACATGCAGGTCCAGTCTCTTTGTGTGTTTCCTAACTGAGTGAAATGACACTGAAGTATGAAAATGGCAGCCATGATAAGGGCTGGTCGAATGTTAAGGAAAGGTCCTCCAATAATTCCTTTATTATCTCCATAAGCATAGCTTACACTGGGGGATAATGGCATCTCACAGTTCCTCATGGCAAAACAAGAATAACAAATAAAATTCAAATATTGCAAAATATCATTAAACATATTCCCACATTAATAATTTAAATGAATACATATGTGAAAGGTGTAGGATATAGTATACACATACTATATGGTCCTACCCCTTCTCCATAACAAACTCAATATTTATCATTTAAACATTTGACTGGTAGCCATTATTCCCTTTTTTAATTTCAATCCCAACCTTGGTAATGGAGTAATATTTTTCACCTCGTTGTCAAACGAGCAGCACAGGGGATAATGCAATAACAAGAAGCATCAGTTTAAAAAAGCAAGATAGGCCTATAATGATTATTTTTGCACATAGGACATGTTGATATTGAACAGTTAAATTGATATCGCACATGTGTGAATTGTCAGTTTTGGTGGGAGTCGTGTTGATTGTAAAGTTTGACAGCAGCAGCTGCAGTGTATCTTTATTTATTTGTGTCTCTATCCATGGTGCTGAAACATTCAGGTCCAATGTATCTCTATCCATGGTGCTGAAACATTCAGGTCCAGTGTGTCTCTGTCCATGGTGCTGAAACATTCAGGTCCAGTGTGTCTCTATCCATGGTGCTGAAACATTCAGGTCCAATGTGTCTCTATCCATGGTGCTGAAACATTCAGGTCCAATGTGTCTCTATCCATGGTGCTGAAACATGCAGGCCCAGTTTCTCTGTGTTGTCTCTATCCATGGTGCTGAAACATGCAGGCCCAGTTTCTCTGTGTCGTCTCTATCCATGGTGCTGAAACGATCCTTTAGATTACCTATTCTTCTGACATAGTTTAAATTATTATGACGATATTACGAACTACACAAGCAAGCATTCATTCTTACAAATATTATATTGTACTAGGCTTGAGAAATTTTCAACATTAAACAAATCGAAGATATTTGTGGCTCTTCGGACTGTGATAATAAAAGGTCCTGCTCTGTAATCAGCATCAGGAGCCGGTGAGATTTTAAAGAAAAGGTTTAAGTTCCATAAGACTCCAGGAAGCCAGCGGCAGACCCAGAAATGTGCTTGGCAGCCAGTGCACTTCTTTGAGAAAAAGCCGACCAACACTGGCTATTTATTGCTCAAAGAGTCACTCAAACAACTCATGTATGACATCAAACCTTGTTGTCAAGGTACGGCGGGAAACCTGTTTGTCAACATGTAACAATGATGCATTTCAACTTTGAGGGAAAAGTCTTTATTTCATGACAAATGAAAAAAAATGTACTTATACAAATTTTGTTTCAGGCTAAAGAGGTTAAAAAAAAAACTTTTTCATTGTTTCAAGCTAATTGTTTTCAGGCCTATATTTGTACGTTTTGAATTATGTATTGTTGATATAATATATAACCAGCACATTCACTAATACAATGTGGCTATTAGTTCAAAAGTCCCACGTTTCTTTAAATCTAAATCCAGTATTGTATAAAATAAATCAATAAATAATAATATTAACAGAAAAAAGAAATCCCTTGAATTCCCTTAAGTGGTAGTGGTGCTGCCTCAATGAAGCAATAACGATCCTGACAAGCGCAATAACACACAAGACAAAGCACTATATTCTCTTTAAGGAATACTTATCATGAAACCCATATTCAAACTGAAACTGAAAAATATTATTGCTACTGGTAAAGAAATGCAAAAGAGGTCCCTCATGCAAAACTCTATAATAAGCACTGAACACAGTAAGGACGAACTTAAAGCTTTATGGCCTCTTTCCAACTGAAATCTTGACAAAACATTATAAATCAAGGGCCTTGCCCTTTAAGTGCTGATAATGCATTTCCCCACTCTGAAACTATTCTTCTGAGGTTTGGAGACCGGGGGTGGAAAATGAATCCGACCCACACTTTAATTATTTGGACATAAAATGCATCATTAGTGGTCTGTCTCACAGGGATGTCTGCTACAGGTGGACGAATGTTAAAATCAAGGTTATGATTAAAAGCCGGTCTCGGGCACAATGTTCTGTTGCCTTTGAGGGGAAGCTTCCTTTAAGGCTAAATGTGATATAACTGTTACAACAATAAAGTAAAATTAAATGTGCAAAGAGTATGACTGATTGCCTGTTGTTTATGTATATTAACAACAGAATTATGGGCTCTTTCTAACATAATTCAAAATCCAAGTCAACCATTTCCTACCAGAGGCACACTGGGACTTGACTTAAGGGACTCAAGATGTACGCGATGTCTCCAAGACAGAGGGTCTTTGTCAATTTGAATCATTTCCCGGTTCAGTGATTGCACCCTCAAGTCTTTGAGCCGCCTAAATATTTCCAACTTTATTACTCATAAGGCACTACCAATTGCATTAGTCATATCTGGGCAGATTGGATTACGGTAAAGCCTTTTGACTTTATCACTGTTGATTTCCCTCGAGGCCATAGAGTGAACTTTAATGAATCTCCATTTTTACCAAAACCCTTGCTGTGAGGTGACTTAATTTGACATGCCATGGGCAATAAATGAGTCAAAAGCCCAGACATCTCAAATGACTAAAGGTGGCAGGTTTTGACCCGAGTCAGTAATTTCTGATTAAGTTCCATCAAGACGAAGTCCTTCATCAAAGAAATTGCCAAAAGTAATTTAAATATTTCAAGAAGTGACTCTGCTGAAGAATTGCAAGAGAGTTTTGCTACATTGGTGGAAACATTTAATACGGCCAAGAATCGTACAATCTGATACAATTCAGTGCAACACAGAAAATGTGTAGTAACACAGATATACGTATATAAGTACAATAGAAAGAGGTTGTACCAAACTACTCAAAGAAAGCCCAGATTTCACTATTACGATACATATTATGTTATGTGCTTGCTTTCTGCATTGTTGTATTGGTTTTCTTCATGCAGCTTGTGTTGGATTAAGACACACAGACAAATGCATTGAAATTGGTTCACGTCATAAACTGTGTACAGTTTGGGTTATTTTAGAGAAGCAAGCGTCTCAGTTAATGTCACAGCTGCTTAACGTTTTAGGACATTCTGGCCATGTTTAAAAGCATTTATTTTAGGATAAAAGCCTCATTCCGTAAACAACTTTAGAGTTGTCAGGCCTGAAGACCAACTCATCCCCCCTTAGTAGAATCCTACTTGTGTATCCAGCAAATAATCCTTTCATTGTGAAGAAATGTATTCCTCTTACTTATTTTTTGATTTTCCGACTGTACTCATTTCATGCTGTCCTCTAACAAATGAGCATTTGTTTTGTAGCCACATACTTATATCATACAACATTTATGTCTGGTACGATCAGGTGATTGCTAGATTAAAATGTCCAAGGTCTCCAATAGTAAGCAGTCATTATCAAGCACATTTGTATCATGCATGCTAGGAAGGGAGGAATGTTTGTTACATCTTTTCCTTCCCTCTTTACTGTTGTTGCTCGTTGGTAATTAGAAAATTCAAGCTTATTAGACCCAGTTGCTCTGGTTGAGAGCATTGAATTGATTCTTTGAATGAAAAATGCAAATGTAGGCGTACCGGAACTGAAATCGAATCAACCAGACAGCGGTGACCTGACGTTGTTCTTCAACATGATGCAACTTGGTTGCAATGTGAGTTAAAATTCAGCATGCCTCATGCAGGGATTAAATCAGCGCTGCGTGAACCATCAATAGATGCTTTTTCCACTGACCTCCACACTGCGCACTAAGGTTATGTCCTAATTGGACAAGCTTCGATAAATGTTTTCTGAGGACCCAAATCTCCAAATGACGTAATGTCATTTTTGATGTCCTCTATAGTCAACATTTGTGGGTTAGAACATAATTCTTTAGATGTATGAATTAGACTTCTGTTTGAATGCTCACATTGCACAAAGGATTGCAATATCAAATCCTATTGGTAAATCCCATGCTTCCTAAAATAGTTTACTGTTGGATGGCTGATGTCACATACAGCCATGCTTTTTTTAATATTACCTTTTTGACGATTTGCTAAAGCTCTTGTCAACAGTAGAACCAATACGCTTTTATTTATCAACACTGTCACAACCAAAGAAGCATGCTGACAGTTATGTATGGGCATGTATTCAATACAGTGTTCACATGTCTGAATACATTATCTTTAATGCATGTCTGAAAAGTGTTTAATTTGAACAGCAAATGGAAAAACATGAAGAGGTGGTTTGAATTATTATGCAAGAATGACTTTATCTATATTTGATTCTCAATTTAGAATTAATTTACAGTCTCTGGAGATTGCAGCTTCATCATCCCGACCTTGAAACAGCTTGAGGCCAGACGCATTAGAGAACAATATCTATGATTAGCAGTAGGCGAAATAAAGATCCATTTTAATAACTTCCTCCTATCTTGCGGCCAGTGTTTGCTGTGATTTGTGCTGCCCCTAAATGACTTCAGATTGAGTTACTGTATGTTTTAACTTGTCAGGATGATCCACTGTCTTTCTTATACTCTACCCACTCTCGCACATATAAAACCTTACTGTAGTTTGAATCGTTTTTTTCCCAAGAGTACTGACTTTTCAATCTGATAACTTCATGGAAAATAATCATTTCACCAACTTTCGAGCCTGAGAATGCAGAATTGATTATTCTTTTTTCAGGCTGCACATTTGTTTATCTCAATGGAGTGGGGACCAGTCATGGTGACAGCATGTCAATTTCAAGATCAATTGTTGCCTCCTTCCCTCTGGCCTTTGCATTGCATTACCATAGTAATGACTTTTTGACCCTCCTTTTTAATGTGGAGATCTACATTCCTAGTTGTGGAGACAAATGGCCTGAAAGTCGTTTGTGGTGTGTCATGAATTATTCTCAACAGGACCTTGTGTATTCACACCTCAAAAATATAACTCTCCGTCCACTGAATGGTTATGAGTAAGTGCGAAGGCAGTAGTCTGAACATGTCTTTTAAATGAACACTTAAGAACTTAATGTCTGGAACATCATTGTAAATACATAGTGACATACTGAAGGATCCTTTACATACAGTGTATTGGGGAAAAACGACAAAAGATGGTATTTATAAAATATGCTAGTCTTTTCCATTACAACACAAGAACGTAACATGTTTATTCCCTACACAATACTATTTTTACATTATGTTAGTGTATATTTTACTTGAATGAATGAATGTCACATAAAACTATGCAAAGTCCACATCGGCTTATGACACGATCATTTTCATATGATACTACAGAAAGTCCAAAGATGAAGAATAATAACTTGGATTTTCAGACCTTCATAGAAACAACTACAAAAAAGAAAAACTAGATATATACAGTATAATATTGGAGACATCAGAATAAATACTAATTAAGTCATCCATCTTGCTTTCTTCAGACAGCTTTTGATAAAAAAAGTAAGCAAACATCAACATATCAGTCACAGTTTGAAAAACAGGTGAACGTTGAAAATTGTAACAAAAAAAACAAAAAAACACTAAAATACTACTTAAAATACTAGGTTAACGCAACAAAACGACTTAGTTAGGTTTGGTAAAAACAAACGAAAAACGGTTTTGCTTAAAAAGACTACAAAATAGAAAAAATAAATAAAAATGCAGCAAAAGTAATTGGTTGGGTTTGGAAAAAACCTTGTGGTTTGGCTTAAAATGACATGCATATAAAGTACTTGGTCTACATTGGACATGCACAGCAGTGTCCTGGGGGCAAGCCTCTGTGTTTTACAGCAAACTCATTTGAAACTTTTTTGTGAAAAACATAAATCTAACATAATTCACAATGCAGGTTTGTTGTACGGGAACTCTTAAGAGACAGGGCTGAGTGGCCAAGAGCAGAGGGTGGTGGTAGTGCTGGGTGCCTTGTTAAGTGTAAATGTCTGCGGCTGCATGAATGTAAAACGGGTCATTGATAAAAAGGAACATGCCTGCTCAGCACACCTTACCTGGATTTAGAAAGAAAACAGACAAAGGGATTTGGAGGATTGAATGTATCCCTTAAGCAGTCCTATTCAATCTGCAGCATAAGTGTTTCTTTCAGTCTGGGAGCACTGACGACTTGCTGACGTTTTTAGATCGACACCCCTCAACATCCAACATTTCGCCCAGTTATTAAACAATTCAGAAGTTAATACTGCCTTTACAGATATTCAGTGTGTATACAAGCGGTGCTTTTATCATTAAATACTGTCATGTTCTGAGTAGTGGTTGCATGGGAGCTATAATAGAAGGCAGGGGAAGTTTGTATGGTTTGGACAGTTGAGAAAGTGCTGGCTGAGAATAGGGAAAGGGGCCCTAATTAAAAAAAATAAAAAAATTATAAACTGATCGCCAATTCACAGATGGCTGTAAGCCTGCCATGCAAGATGTCCCTCAGGATAGAAACTTGCCTTCACTGCCAGGCAGATATTTGGCATTTTGAAAACTGTCGGCAAGCCTCATTTGCTCTCACACCATCCTGTGCTCGTATAACTGTACAGTCCTGGCTGGGTTAAAGTCAGTCTTGCCTTGACCGGGTGGGGAAAGAAGCACGACCAGCGCTCTATGCCAGAAGATATATTCAGTAGCAACATGAAAAACTGTTATGAGGAAGACATTTTAGTCAACAGCTTAATCGTGTGTGAAATGTGAAAACTTATACACAGCGGGAAAACTATTCCTGCTGTTGGGTAAAAGTCTACAACCATTTTGAACAGCTGTTTTAAAACATGTTTAAAGAGCCCAAGTGCCATGATACACCACTCACAACACTGTCATTTTTACTGAGCATAAAATGACATATGGTGGTTCTTCAAGAGATTCATGTCATTGATTGACAGAACAAAAAAGCCGCATATTTGATCATTAAGTCTCAGCAGTATCAAAGATCAGCTAAAATGATTTCCTGTAATTTTAACAGCCAAACTGATTTTCTGTCTGTTTGAGCTGAAAGGAGGTGAAAAGATAATGAGTGATGAGAGATGATGACCTAGAAGGAGCTCACGTCATCACATAATGTAGCTTTTGTATTTACTTTATATATTCTAACGTTTAAATCCTAAACAGCCAGTTCTAACTCACACAGGCTCCGCCCTCTGCTAGACTCTATGAGTAATACTCTCCTCCAAACACGAGCATGCATTCGCCCAATAAAAAATATAAACACGAGCGTAGCCAGCCAATGAGGGAGTGCCTACCCGAATGCGAGTGGGTAGGCACGTATTCGGTTGCACAACTCCGGCCACCTTTTTTTTATCATTGGCAAATGGCGATTTGTACACTTGGCACCTGAGAGGAACAGGCTGAGGAAGGCTGGCTCCGCTGTAAAAGTGGTTCAGACCATCCAAGCGGCAAGAGCGGGATCCACCATTGGCTGTTTCGGGGCCATGTGGTCAGGGTTCCAACGCTGGTGCTAGGAGGGCATGCTAGATCCCCTGCCCTGTGAAGTTGGGTCTATTCTCTCCTTTTGTAGTGTTTGATGTAAGAAGGGCTGTCTCATGCCACTGTTAAGGTGTATGCAGCAGCTATTTATTCCTGCCATTAGGGTTCTGGCGAAGGACCGATCTTTGGTCACACTTTCGTGCTGCTCATGATCCTCCTTGCAGTGGGAGCTGCCATTGGTGCTTGAGGCTTTGGTAAAAGGTCCCTTTGAGACTCTGAAGCGCTCCTCTCTGAAGGGGTTGTCATTCAAGACAGTTTTACTGCTTGCACTGACCTAAGAGAGTATGTGAGCTAACCGACCTGCCGTTGAACCCCAGATTTTTGCTGCTTTGTGGTGACTGCAGTGGGGCTTCGCTCAGACCAAATTCCTCCTTTGATCCTAAGGGCTTTAGAAGTCCTCAGGTTGAGGGTTTTACAGCTGAATGCTTTCTGTCTTCCACCCCATGCAGGAGAAAGGGAGGCAAAGTTACATATGCTTTGCCCAATTTGTGCATTGGCATGGTATTCTGAATTTAGGCACACTGAACAGCTGTTTGAGTGCTTCGAGGATGGTGTGGCCATCAATGCCCTGTCGATGATACACGCCTGGCGGGATGGCTTTGCGAGTGCATCTCCCAAGCCTAGCAGAGAAGGGATCCTCACACACTGGTCCGCGCATACTCTACACACAGCTCGGTGGCGTAGTTGATGCCTTGTCCATTTATTCGTTCTCTTGGACATGTCGGGCTCCTTTTTAGGGTCTGTGTTTGCTGGAACGACACAGGTTTTTTGAGTGTGTCGACGCTGTTGGACTGACCCCCCCACTGGGCGTGAGGCAACTACATGGCTCTGTCCTTCGATACGACCCGGGTACTGTGGTGTGCAGGGTGTCTACTAATTGTCTTTTTGACAGCTGCAGGGTTAGGCCCTGGCTCCGCCCAGTTCAGTTACGTAACACCTGTGTTTGCTGGGGCCCCCAACTTCTCAGATGTGACGGCTTAGGTTATAATGAAGTAGACGTGCTGCAGCCACTAACCTCTAGTCAGTCAGGATCAGATTGGTTGGGTCCATGATGTTGCGGCAGGGTGTTTAATCATCGGACTCCACCCACTGTGCCCAGAGAGCCCAGTAGAGGATGGAGCGTTTAATTGTGATACGACATTTAGAGTTCAGCATCCATTGGTTTGAGAAGGTTTTCCTTTGTTAAGCAGAGGCCATGAGTTTTGTACCAGATGGCTTGTTTATCTTGCTGACAGCTGTTACAGCACTCACTGCAAGGGACATATGTTAAGCAAACAGTTAGGTCAGAACTGCAGCATATTTACCTCTGATTTTATGATTGCATCTCAATCTTTATAAATAGCGATATTTCCTTTGCCCGGATTTGGCAGTTTAGTGACAATCCAGTTCTTCTTTTATGCTGGAAGCATAACACTGATCATTTCCGGCATGCCAGAGGATTTCTTCCCCACAATGACCCAGCAGACAGTGGGTGGTTATCGAACAATAAATATAAGCTTTCTGGAAGCTTTAATATACTGAACTGTCAGTCCTGATGTTACAGTCTCATCATATTGCCTTGTGTTTGCAAATGCCTGTCTGCATGTGTGTGAACGTGCGTAGAGACCAAATCAGAAGAACTTTACCTGAAAAGCCAGTGGCGTAATTTTGAGATGGGAAGAGGATTAGGCTCATTGTTCCTTAACAAAAGATTAAAGTCAAGACTTTGCCCGTGAAGCTAACTGTGGTCAGAACTAAATGAAGCCCGGTGGCAATGTTTTAACTCACTAACGAAGCGAGATCAGCAAATGCCAAGGAAGAGACTTTTTTCCAATTCCCTCAATCTCAAATGTAATAGCACCACACATAACCCTGGGCTTATATTCACTGTGTCATTAGTGAGAAAAACGATTTCCTTTTGTTTCCAGGAAGAGTCTCAATACAAAATGAATCTGGATACAAAAACTTGATTGGTGTTTGGTAGATTAATATTTTGATATTGTTCTTGTTTTTTGTGGGAGAATGTCTATTTGCTCTTTGGGCTTAGTGTGCATTGTCCAGCTGTGATGTTGATTGTCGTGATGCGTCGTATTGTGACACGTAAATGTTAATGTCAATAAACATATTCCAAAATAAAGCGCTGGAAACTGACTCAGTGCTCAGATTCTTTCCAGTTGTGTCTTTATAAATGTGTAATAAATTCAAATTACCATAATAGCTTCCCATTCAGAGCAATTCTCTCTCATTACAGCTAACATAATATTTAGTAACACATAATTATGGCCATCATGCTGCTATCAAAATAATATGTATTGTCTCATTTTAATTTAAATATCCTGTGGTTATCCATAACTCAACCTTTGACTGAAATAAAGGGAGAACATCACTCGATTTGATTTGGTTGGTAGAGACCCTTTTTAATCACAGTAAACATCAATAAAAAATCTACATGTCCTATTCTCTTACTTAATAATGCACAGTATATACAAAAATAAATATTATATATTAATCAGATGGCATGGTACCAACAATGGTATGGGAGTAAATTCGATTTATATTTAATTAGTTCCACCATAGGAAGCATTTTGGTGTTAGTGCAGTCACTTTATGTTACATTATACTCCCCTCCTGAAATGCATCATCATGAATAATATACAGTATGTTTTGCTTTTTTTCTCCTGTAATTCAGGAATCACTTAAACATTAGAGACGTGGAATATAGCAATATTATTTCACTATGTTCAAATGTGTGTGTTTTTTTTTTATTATTACATTCAGTGGCCTCACGGGAGTCTGGTGGAGAACGGTTCGCAGATCGCCATCTCACCGCTGGCTCACGCAGGAAATGAAAAGCAAAACTGACAGAAAAAATATAGCATTTTACAACAAAATACAGATTCACAAATCTAAAGTAAATGTCTTTTGTGTTTGTCGAAAATACAGACCTGTTGGGGTAGTAAACATCCAATCTCTCTTAGGTTCCTTTCAGCAGCAATTCAAAGAATAATGTTTGCTCTTTCCTCTTCACCCTGCCTGGTCTTGACTGTTTGACTGATTATTTCACAATAACTGGCATTTAAATTGAAACAGTGTTTTTCCTTTTGCAAGGAAGGAAATCATTTTGTTGAAATGTTTGCAGCAGTCCCTTATCTGCAACAATTCTGTATATCACACTGTCTGATTTCACATATCGAGCCCGATAATAGAAAAATGTGGTGATAACTAGCACAAATAGAACTTTTTAAGAGACCATAGCAGTATTCCTACATGGAAAACTAATAAGCATTGTGACAGTACAAGTGCAAATTATAAAAGGGCCCTTATACGTCAACTACAACACATTCTGTGAAAAACTGTTGTACAATGTCTTCTGTGCGGAGCTCTTTAAAGCTACTATGATGAAGTTGTCTCCCGTGCCTCCCTTCTCTCCAGTGGGCCTGGCAGTACGGCCCTGGGCTACAGAACTATTTTTTTATTTTTTAATAGTTTAAAAGATGTGGCCATTTACCCAACATGGGAGGTCTAATGAAAGATGCTATAGAGTTACGGGGTGTATGTTGTGAAAAACCTCCTGGGCTGATCTCCATGGCTATAAGCTCGGAGTCTGAATTGTGCAACCTTTTTTTACCTGTTGTTGTGGGAAACATAGAGTCTGATTGTGCTTCACCCCATAGTGGCACAAACATCAGTGGACACCCACGGTGAGGTTCAGTGCCATTGATTTTCACCTGTGTGCAAACCGCTGCTTCTAATAGGCAATCTCAGTCGCTATAAGGACAAGAGCAACATATTGTAAGAGAATGATTGATTAAGAATTAAGGAACAAGCTCCATGGTTTAACACCACAGTAATATCCAGACCATGGTCAAACCATGTTTTGTTTTGAATACTAAAAATATAATAAGTACAATAAGGAATGATGGCTAAAGCTGATCCAGATTGTAAAAAAATGGCAAGTTTCTTTAAAATAAGTCACATATTAGAGTATTATCTAGTCTAGCGATGATTACATGTATGATCTGAGTTACTTCTGCAGCTGTATACCAACATCTGAATCTAACGAGTGCAGCTTTAAAAATGAAACTTGCCAACAGGGAACAATCAATAATATACATTATGCACATAGTGGATGATTGAGGAAATAGAAATCACATTGGCTCGAGGGAAGGTGAAAAAAAAAAGAACAGCGACAAAAGCATATTCATCTGCATGAAGAATGGTTCTACTTGTTTATTCATTCCACTCGGGAGCCTCTTGACTGCTGAAGTTCAGTATGTGATGAGTGACAATTACTCTGCCTGTTGCATGTATTTCCCACAGGTTTAAAAGAACAGAAAGAAGACATACAACCTATTTTTACCCGAGTATAAAGAAGACGGATTGTTCTATGTGTATAAAATGTGTAATAGCACATTTGACACAATACCGCCTGAAAAAAAATTGCATATGCTGGCTTGATTATTATACATGCATATTAAACGCCATATGGCCAAAAGTATTTGGACGCCATTTTCAGATACGTTTGGTCAGGGACTGTTCATGTTTATGGTGAGGCTGCTTAATTACAATGATGGGAAATCGTAGTTCTACAATATACAATAACATTTTACACAATAGCATACTTCCAACTCTGTGGACGCAGTTTCCAGAAGGAGCCCTCATATTTCGATGTGACCGGTCCCCTGTGTGCAAAATGTAAAAATAAAAAAGCAACTGCGTTGTACAAAGTGCGCAATAGTCCACACAGGAAGGGCGGGAGTGGAGGTGGATAGGTCAATAGAAATTTTGGCACGTGATTCGCCAGCGTAGTTAGTCAAGTTAACCTCAACCACGCTCTTTTCCTAAACCTAACTAAGTGGTTAAGTTGCCTAAACATAATTTCCTGTGAAGATGGAACTTTATTTTGAAAAGAAACTATGCATGCAACAAGTGTATCTAGACATGCCGCCATTTACACGTGCAAAACTGACTCTTCGTGGGGTCCAGAGCGCCATCGTTTGAAGCTTAGCGTTTGAGAATGTGATGGTATTTTGCACACTGCAGGTTCCTGTGAAAAAAATAGCTAGGTCCACAAAGAAATAACTTCGGGATGAACTGCAACACAAACTGCAACATCAGTTGTCCAACCTAGCTCCTGTAGCTAAATGTGAGCAACCAGGTTTCAAAATATTCTGTTGAACCCTCCCAGCAGAGCGGAGGTTGTATAACAGCATATTAAACAACCTCAAAGCATCACATTCCACATTCTATCAATGAGGCTGATCCTACGCAATGCTAGTTGAGATACCCTTCAGCGAGTTTGCACCTGAAAGACAGAACACCTTTGACCTGAATGAAAAGCGTCCTCTTTCTAAAAGCTCAAACTCAACAAGCTGCCGCACAAACAGTGATAAGTCAAATCCCTGTCAGGAACTTTCCTTCTGGGGTCTCACCTTTTACTGTGATGAATTGTAGCAGCTGAGTTATGGTCTGTCAGAGCCTAGACATTTTGATTTTTCTTGAGCTGCATCAGGTCATGCCCTAATGCCACACAGTATGTGAAATATTGATGCCAATTATCTACTGTTGCTGGTGGCTACACCAGGATATCGTGGGTGTCTCTGTGATTTGGGTGTCAATTAGAAACAGTGTGGGTGGTAGTTTCTGTGTGTTTTCCTTCCTATTTTCTCTCAATGAAGTGTGAGTTTCTGTGGGTGTTGGCATTGCGTTTTCATTGTCTCTTTAGACTTATAGTAGCTATTTTCTCTCAGGCTTAAAAGACCCAGAACTATTTGTATATCTGGGTGTTTAGAAACTGTTATCATGAATTGCACTCAAATTCAGTCACTGTTAACCCTGAAGTAGCACTGGATTTAGTATGGACGGTTTCAAAATGTGCAACTATTGCTAAAAAAATAAAACCCTGCACGCCGTCAGTTATTTGCATTCATTTTATTAACATTTTATTCCTTGGACTAGCAGCTTTCAGAATCTTTTCTTTCTTTCTCTCAAGCACAAATCTGTCAAAAATAAAGAGCGTCCGTGTAACCTTTGGGAGTCTTGGTTCCCTTCCTTTCACAATAATACCTTCAAAATCACTTGAGGGTTCTGGATGTCAAAACTTTATTATAATGCTGAAATTCATCTTCCCTTATGTTCCAAACATTGCCTTTGGTCAATACTGTACAAATGATTTAGTTAATGATGAGACTTGTTACCTGGAAACATTTTACAGACGTAATGTGTGCATGATTGGCAAAAAATGGCAAATGGATGGCTTTGTGTTTGTTCTTCATGCAACACTTGAAGCACATGAAGCAGATAACTTCCATGTGTTGATCGCCAGGTCTCTTGCATTGCCGTGGACAACTATTCTAATATGTGATACTGAAAAATCCCTACACATTACTCCAACAAGCCATGTTCCTACTGCGTGTTCTCATCCACATCCTTTATAGAAATAAAGGAGGGGAAGAGCTGTGAATAGGAATACAAAATCTGCTGCCTTTGCCTCTCCTGCCTCATCCAATGACTTTAACCGACAAGCATGAAAACAAATTCCCAAAAAAACACACACACGCGCGCAGGCTGGAGGTCAAAACAAAGTAGTAACGCCAGAGGAAAAGATTAGAATGACAAAGGAGAATGGCACTGAGTCGGGAGAGCTGTGGGGAGGAGGACAGCAGAGATGGAGATGCTAAGTAATGGCTCTCTTGTGGATAAAATATAACCTATGTTGAAAGAGGGGAAGGCAGTGGAAGGAAGTGACCATAATATTTTAGAGGCAGGGCGGAGAGAAAGAAAAGACGGAGTTCAGAAAGATTACCCCTAAATCCACATTTTATTGTATTCTTGGATGCAAGCCAGTATGTGTATGGCGAGTATCCCCCTAACAGGTTGTATATAATCATTCTAATCCATATTCATATCAATCATAATATGATCTAGTTTGTGTAAACATTTCAAGATTACGGATAATGAGACGCCCCAGGCTAAAACATTTTTTCTTGCACTGATCAATTTTCAGATTTTTGTTTTGCTTTCATGACTAGTGGAGAGAAAATATCCAAAATACACATTTAGGTGTTTGTTACTTATATGTTAATGACCATCAGTAGTTATTAGAAATAGATAATACCTCTTTGCATATTTAAACCTACAATTTCAAAAATAAATGTCTTAATGTTAGTAACAATCTGGGGAAGTTTCCTTGTGATATCTATTACTATCTGCTTTTGAAACATTTCCTGCAAAATGCTGTTAAAGGCTGTTTTCTCAATATATACGTATATATAGGGTATATACATTTTTTTTTTTTATCAGACTCACTTACATGCACCAAACCTTCCAGTTCCATCCTTCTATATCTGCTGAAGGCAATTACAGAGCGGTTGTTTATACATCAATCAAATGATAAAAATCATTCTGATTTATATCAATTGTATTCCTAAAAACATGGCGTAAATAGTTTGACAGTATTTTCTGAATTATGTAGGGTAAAAAGGGATATCCAAGACCCCTCTGTAAAAACCTTTGATTCTAATATGTCAACAAAATGAAACAATCATTTTTAACCTGACTTTATCCAACGTTCAGATTTCTGCTCCAGAAAGGGATGCAAATTAGCAAATGTCTGATAAGATAAAGCTTTATATGCATATTAAAACAGAATATTTGAGAAGACTTGTCATATAAAAAAAGAATTGTCTTTTAATGTAAGTAATCAACTGGGGAAGTTTCTTGGCAATATCTATTCTTCCTTTTACCCCATTCACCTGTAGTGTCCCCCTTAAGTTAGTCAATATGGATGAAATCAGGCTGCCTGAGTGAAATTCACTATTTAAGTGGGATTTTTACTTTGGATGAAAGCTGTGTATGTGCAGGTTTAATACAAACACTCCAGTCTGAGGGATCCTGTGCCTTTCATCTCCATAAGCCCCATAGTGCAGCTTGTACTCATGGAACAAAACTGAATTGGTGCCCACACAAAACGCAAGAATATTCCTTTCATTAACTGGGGATCTCGTAACATTTAATGCAAGGCAAAAGTAAACGCAAGAGCCCAGAGTACATTGAAGCTCCTTTACACTCAATTAATGGACATCCTCCATCTATTGCTGAAGAAAGGTTAAAAGAAGGTCAGCCCCTCTATTTTATGCATGTCCAATATGAGTAATAAGGTTATTAATCCTCTCACATGACCCAGACGTAATGAATGTTCAATTGCTCTGCTTTAAAACGAGAAGACGAGTCAAGCTATGAACCGTGAGGCTTCTGCTACTGGCAGAGAGGAGAAGTGAAAAGATCACAACAAGAGGGTAGATGAGAAGAACACACAAGGCTGCAGATTGGAGGAATGAAGCAAAAGACAAATGGAAAATGGTCAAAGAGCATGTGATGAACTCCATTTGTTATTTGTAAAATAGATGTTTTAAAGAGTTTGATCTTAGAGCTGCATCAAAAGACTAATAGGGATAGACAAACTGTAACAAAACAATGATCACTTCACTCCCTATCTTTTGACCGTATGTCAGTGTTAAAACTGTCTATTATTCTATTATTCCATTACTTTTAGGACTTTTAACCTTCTCAACCAGCCACATATTGTGTTTAGGTTCAGCACCTATGGATATGATGAAAGCTTAGAATGTATAAGGTCTCAGAACATTATGATGGAAGTATTATGGCCACTCCCATACTCAATTATGTCTCAAAAAGTGTATAGTAAATAATGGCTACTATGGGGACAAACATTGTCACACATCAATACAACTGGGCTCATTATATCCTCAAGACTTTCAGCTTTCCAGTCATACCCAATTTATACAATTACAAAAATGTTTAGTTGAGAAATATTCAAATACAACATTATTAGAATAGACAAAAATAAGTCATTTATAGGACTTGGGGGAGACTTTTGGGTATCCATAGAACCCATTTTCATTCATATATATTGAAATGAGAGGTCTAAGGGCCCCTTTGAAAATCGCCATGCCATGACATGGTTATTACCAGTAGAAGCCTTAGGTTGCCTAATTTCCTACGATACAAGTATCTTCACTCTAGCTTTAAAAGCCTGCTATAGCCTCTGATAGACAGAAATGTTGGCTGATGACGCCGGTGTCCTTGTGGAGTATAAAATGTTTTAATCCAAGTTGATTTAGAAATTGAGCTCAAGAACAAGAGAGTAAGTGAAGGTTGAGTGGAGATTGTTTTTATCATTCAACATTTCAAGATGGAGTTCATTGACGCGCATGTATAATCAATTCTTGGTTGCAAATGCACATTGTGCTTTCCATCACATTTCCCAAATATCTCTAAAGTTCTTTTTGAGATATTGTGACCACTAACGGACAACGAACAAAAACCTTACACCCTTGGCCGAGGTGACAATTGAAGGTGTATTTTTCATCATTTGAGTTCTTCTGTATTAGCGCTGTCAACTCAGCTGATGCTAATCTGCACATCCCATCTACAGACTTGACAAAGTCCTCCGTGCCGCTGCAACACGATTAACGAATGACCTAACATACGACCTCTCCTAATTGCCTGTATTAGCCGCCCAGGCGCAGACCCTTGACATGGCCATGTGGATGTCTTAGATGCGGTGACTCAGCCAGAATGGATGATTTAATACATTATTAATATTGTTATCAAGCATCAAAAAACCATGACATTATTCATGCACAGTGGGAGCCCATCCCCTATCGAGGCAAAGCAGCATGTCAGCTCCTGCCTTGGTGGAGCAGTGTGGAGGGAATGGAAGCCACTGTCAGTCAGGATACAACAACAAGGTCAACTGCCGTTTAGCGGCGCAGCGTTCCTCGAATGCCAGTAAAACAGATCCCTCTGCCCAGGCTGCTGACCTTGTCTTGTTTAATGAAATGTAGTGACCATGCGTAACTTTGTAGCCTGTTAAATAGCCTGTGGACTCGCCTGCATATGAGCAAAACCGACTGTGATTCCTGCCCACCGGTCTGTGATACTAAACTGTATCACGGAACGACCCGCGCCAACGAGCGTGCATGAATAATGCCCATGAATTACAGGACTGGCTGATTAGAGGGATTTGAAATGTGGCATTGCTAATAGATAGTGAAATACTCCCTAAATGTGAGTGATGCTGCAGGGAGAGAGAGGGGCGTTGCTGAACACTTTTCCCATTTCCATTCTTCTGCTGCAGTAGTAACCACTCAAAATCAGATATGCTGACAGTGTTAAAGGCCACCAAAACATTTGCTGCTTGCACTTGCATAATAATAGTGATAATGGACTGATAGTCACATAATAATACACTGAATTCTTCCTTGCCCCTGCCCTCTTATACCCTCTCACATTGCATCTCCACTCCTTCCACCTTTCCACATATATCGGGGCAGACTGAACTGCTGCTGAACCTGAGCGTCCTCAGGCTCTGTAGAGAATGAGCAGCTCGGAAAAGGATTCATACTGACAACAGTCACGTGTGATGACGTTAGCAGTTTCAGACTAGAAGAAGCCATCCATGGAATAAAGGAATCCACACTGACAAATAATCCGCTCGTAATTGGGTCAAAATGTGCTTCAGCAGACTGATTCTAAATTGTGGTTAGTGTTTCTGTAAAACTAAAGCCGTGCCCGTTTGTCTGATTGCTTGCAGCTTTCTTGAGAAGCCCTCATCCAAAAAACGTCACACAGCGTTTCTCTGGTTCCTCAGCAATACACAATCCAGCCGACTGAAAAATGTTTGCAAGCCATGGAATAGGTTGAAGAAGATATTTCATATCATCACAATGCCAGGTGGCAAAAGTCTGCAGACTTTGTTGGGTGTTCTGAGCAGTTTAGCTTTTAGGTTTTAGCTGATTCAGTGGAATTTCGCAGGCATGTGACTCTACGGCTTTGAGAGTGTATCTAGCAGTTCAAAGGACAAAAGTTTAAAAAAGAAAAATGCGCCGATTTAAAATACTGATATTGACGCAGAAACCGTTTTTTTACGTAGATTAATTAAGGCATTTCAGCAAATGTTTGAATAGATGTTTTCCAGAATAGCTAGCCTTCTTCTTCTCCGCATCCATTCAAACAATCCATGACTTCTTTTTTAATTTTGCTGCCATTTATTTTTTGAGTTTACAAGGTTAAATTGAAAGGTGTTTGATATCTGCCCCTGTATCCAGCTGGGGACATCTGAGCACCGAGGGGCTCACCTCCATGTCAGCCAAGGTTGAGGCCCCGTGGTTAGAGGTCCCTGTGCTTTTGGCCCTTCAGGCCTGATTAGTAATCCATCCCTCAATTGATGCCCATTGGCATTGTGGAAATGTAGAGGATGTAGTCACTTAAACATGCAGTGAAACCCATTTTACTTCACCTTAGGGAGCTGGTGACTGTGCTAAAATACCCGAATTCATTAAGGATTATGGATGACTTCAAAAGAGAGGTCTCACATTATGGTTTTTATATTCTGAGGACACCGACCTTTGAAGACTGTCAAAGCTGTGTTTGATTGAACACTGAATATCAGCTATGAGCAGCTCCAGGCCTCAACTCCATCATGAGCTGAAACAACAATATTTAGACTCAATTATTAGATAAATCAATTCACAGAGGCCAATGACAAACTGTATGCTGCTGCTGCCGCTGTCACCTTCCATCTCAGAGATGTGACTATTCCCAGGACATGTGCCTCATCTCATTGCCACATTAGCCTTGAAAAGGACTAAAAAAATAGTTTGAATGTAATATAATTTAGTCTCCCATGTCAGTCTCCCTGACGGCTGCATCCATCACTGTCAGCGAGGGCTACATCAGGTCCCAAGGTTTCGCCAAAGGATACTGGAATCGTGAATGTCTCACTCAGGTGTCTGAAATCATTGCGGGGAGGAAGAGGCGAGTCTAAGTGAAAGTGAAAGGGAGCACCATGCCCTGCTTATTATGAACAAGGCACATCTTTGTGACTGGGAACAGTGATGATACAGACACGCAAGTTCTGAAATACCCACAGATAAAAAAAACGTTAAAATTTGAATATACCGTACCGTGGGCGTCACCTGACACTCTCTAGTTTGGAATTAATATAGGCTACTGGAGGTGTCGAGGTGAGATTGTATATATCGTCCACTCAGTGAACAGGCTCATTGGAGGAAAAAGGTCTGTTTGTGTTGTGTTTACTGTCGACATTTAAGCGTCCTGGTATTCAGTGGGAGGCTATTTAATCATATTTCATCAGTGCGGCTCATTAGGATCGGATGAAGGCCTGGATCAGGCCTTTCAGAGGAGATTTCAGGCTGCTGAGTGATGATTGTGACTTCTCCCCCCACCTCCAACTTCAAGAAAAAATCCAGTGTTTAAAAAAAGAGAACATCAAAGCCTTTTATCATTCGGGCGTTGGCAATTTCACAAACCAGTCAATTAGAGCTTGTTAAAGCCACCACACTGTTGGTGTTCCACATCCAGCTATTTAACAGATCATTGTTTATAGTACCTTTTTTTTGTCATTTGAGTTTACGACATTATTATTTCCTTATTAATATTGATCAAACATCCGTGGCAATAATGTCATAAGGATAAATCGGGATTATTGCCACAATCTGATATAATGGAATGAAACTCTCATCAGAACTGGGTTTAGAATATTCAAACAGATAGAGTCTCGCAAACCAGAAACATTTTTTTTCCAAATAATAAATGGATGAAATGATCAAGCGATTGATTTGCATGGGATTAGTAGTATCAGGGGACATCTGTCCTCCCCCCAAAAAATGTGGTAGATATACAAATTACAGGCATGGACGCTCCTCATGGGATTATATTTATCAACTCTCCGTGATTATTATAAATCACTTGATCGCCGCAGGGACTATTAGCCTTCTGCACATTCAGATTCTCTCTTCAGAACTTTGGGCAAGAATGCATTTGAGCGATACGCCATTAGGAAAAACAAATGCCACGTTCTCGATGCTCTCTAGCCCAAAACAGTGAAACAAATAATTCTTTAAAAAGTTTCTGTTTTTTTGTTAAGGTGGAGCAGAACTGTGTATGCCATTTGTTTTATTTATCTTCCAAAATGGATATAAAGCATTTTCTCAGCCAACCTATTCCACTGTGGTTGTCCTCTCACAGAGCTAGTCCGAGTCGTCCCTTTGAAGAATGTTAATGTGCCCTCTGCTGGTTCATCAATTTCTTGGACTTTTGTCTTATATTGGTTCCACCTTGAACTGGTTCCTTGGCCCACACCGAGACACGGGGAAGATTAATGCCACTCCTTTGAAATCTCAGTCACAAAGCAGCAGCACCAGCTCAACCATGAAAATAAATCTCGGGTTTGCCATCTGTCACCACATTGACTAATATCCAGGTCCAAAGTCTAGCCTTGATTTTTACCCAAATTGAAGGGAGAGAGGGAAAGAGAGAGAGGGGAAGCGAGAGTAAGACTTTGGTGAGGGATGATAGTATCTCTGTGCAACAATGTTATGGATTCCTAGGCTAATGTCAACATATTTGACGAGACAAGTTGCTGTTTGGTTTCAAAGAATCAGCCAGGGAGGAAAATTCAAGTAACCACCATCTTATAAAGACAAGTCTCATTAACACTTGAGCAGTGTGATTCAAAGACAAAGCCCCATACTGCACTGATATAGGTGTTACATTAGAATAGAACATGTATTCATATGAAATTAATATGCTCCAGTCAAGGCTTGTTGTCCAGGAAATTGAGGTCCTTGGAGACCAAAAGATATTATTAGATTTCCCATTCCTATTTTAGGCAATATTCTATTTGATTGAAATGAATGAGCTTTGTGACCAATGTAATTGCATTACTTTTATCCTGACAGACGTACACACACAACTACTTTGCAGATGAGAAAGAAAATGTGTGAGAAAATGATATACATGTTGATTTATTCTGCCAGGTGTCCACTTTATAAACACGACGAAATGCAAATTTATGAAGACAAAGAAATCAACTGCAGCAGGAGACATCAAAGAAGTATGTAAGAAAGTCATCATAGACCTCCATATGTTTTCAGAAGCTTTAGAATGTTGAAGCCGTCTTCTCGCCCCGCTCCTTGCTTTGGTTACTTCCAAGGTGCGTGATGATATCGTACTGCGGAGGGAGAGACAGTCTTTATTTCACTGCTGGGGTAGCACATTACAGACCACTGGAAGGCCAGCTACTGACAGCTTTATGGATCCATTTGAAGGTTCCCTGCAAACCAAGGCAAACTAAGGTTTATTTGCCCATAGAAGTGAATGGCTGTGATGTCAAACAGAAGTCTTAAATGTGCACATTGTTTGTCTGCAGATCCTCGGAGAGATCTGTGTTGCTTTTGGACTAGAATCTACAGACATCACATTACCCACAGCGTGTGTGTGTGTGTGTGTGTGTGTGTGTGTGTGTGTGTGTGTGTGTGTGTGTGTGTGTGTGTGTGTGTGAAATTACAGCATGTATTATCTCTTTGCAGCTTGTATGCTTTTAGTGGTTTCATCATAAATATTAAACTGGTATGTTAATGTGTCCTGTGTGATAGTGAGTGCGCTGCATGTTTGAGCGCGTTGGTGCATTTGTCTGTGAATATGTACTGTACTGTAATGTCAAATGTACTGCAATGTCAAATGTATGCTGATTGGCACATGGTCGGGTGCTTCGGAGTATTATGTTGCATGTGATGTGGCCGTTCACGCGAACAAATGCAAACAAATTTCTCTGCAAGTAGCAATGCTCTAAATTATTTAAGAGGGATCATTGATTTTATGAGCAAAGAAAGGCAAGGCTCCAAAAGTAACAGTATTGTAGAGTTGGATCCTCGTTAAATGAATCGTATATTATTATCAAGGAACTAAACACTCATAACATTACAACTGTCTGGCATACTTTTGCAGTTAGGAGGAATTAAAGGTAAATAACAACATCACAAACACTTCAACTACTTAGTAGTTTTCCATTATCAGGAATTAATAGACACCCTGCAACCAATCAGAATCGAGTATTCACCCAGTCTATGGTATAACAGTGGAAAGCTGCCTGTTACTCCTACTAGTAGGTTGGGAAGGCCATTATCATTGTATCACGGTTGATAAAAGAAGAAGTTGCCGCGGTAATGAAGATGCCAGCAAAGGTGGAAGTCAGGTGAGTAAGTATAAAAAGCAACCAAGCCCATATTGCTTGGTGGTTAGGGGTGATGGATGGGACAAACTGTCTAAAGTTTCACTTTCACAACATTGTAGGTGCAAGTTTGCCCATCTTAAGCATTGGTAATGCTTATACCAATGCAATGGTAGTAATAACCACCGATAACACCTATTCAATCGGCACATACCATTAGAAATGGGTGCACCGAGATAGAAACCACTTCAGGCGCAATCTTGTACTTTCAGAAAGCTATTCAAACTATTTCAGATCCAGGATCGAAATTGAGCCCCCCGAAAAATGAAGGAAATAAATGTTGCAAACTTAACCGCAGCACATAAAGTAGAAACAGGCTCATAAATACCAAGCAACATGCCAGCATAGATTTAAGCCATGGCACTTCAGCTCTTGTAGATTTACAAGACATTAGCAAGCATACTATGACGGTCTTAGGAATTAAATGAGTGATTAAAGAGTGTTTAGTAATCCAGATTTCACACATACGTATGAGTATTTCTGAAGTGATGTCTCAAAGTAGCCTGAGGGACCAGATGGTGAATAACATTTTAGTTGGTGGAAAGGGAGAAAATAAGCTTGTAGCGGCCCCAGTTTACTTTAATTCAATTTTGCATGTCGTGGAAATTGCCTTTCTTTCCATAGTATAATTTATTAATGGTAATAGGACATGTTTGCTTCACATCAAATGTATGACATTACAATAAAGTGCCACAGCAGTATCGTTCAAGACTAACACTGTTGGAATTATGCATAATCATAAAAGAGAGACCTGAGTGTGAGGTCCATATCAGTGAAATAGAATGTGAAAAATAATTGTTTAAAATGATGTGTACACAGAAGAAGAAAAAAAGGCTCGTCAGCTTGTTTGCATCTTTAAATGTGATGTGGTCACATAAAACTCTAAGTATTTAAATTTGTAGTATTTTCTTACTCCATGTTTATCAGGTCCTTGTTGTAAAAGAAAAGCTGTTACTCAAGTGGTTTGCTGGTGAAATGAAGGATGGAGATGAACACATATATTACAGTTTGCCTTGATAAAGGAAACGGTAGCAATCAACAGCTAAGAGGCAATAAGCCGAATGCACAAGATATGACATATTATATCTTATTCCCCCACACGTAGTGCCACAGGTATGCAGGAAATCGACTTTTTAGCACCTCAAGACTCCACTATACGGCTGTTTGAATTGACGTTAACAGATGGCAGCATTACTCATTATTCCAGTTTTTCTGTCACAGCAAAGACAAAGGAAAGTCACTCTGGCAGTTACATGAAACCACTTTGAATTTCAAAAGGATGCACAGGGGCACCTGTACTTACTTGTTTGTCCGTGCTGCCAGCTATTGTGAATTATACCTTTTCTATTTAATCATCCAAAACAACCGTATTCATTTCTGCCATGCAGGATGCGGTTTTTTTTCCACCTGCGACAGGTGCATGGCTTGCAGAGTCGAAGCCTTTCGTCTCAACGCCATTCATTTTCCGCTGGTGTGAACGTTAAGGACCTGCTCCACCTGACCACCATGTGTCATTGATGGCGGTGTAACGCTTTGCGGCTGCATGAGAATGCATATCACACCTTGGCTGCACACCACTGGTTCATTTTGCGCAGCGTGAAAACATTTACAGGTTCAGGGCCCGCTGGGGAGCCTCGCTTTACAGTGCTGGCTTCATTTCCTCTTTTTTATTATGAATGGAGCAGGACGACTGCTCTGAGCCGCTAGAGAGAGGTGCTCAGACAGCAAGCAAATCTAATTTGTTTTGTCAAATCTGATATTTAAGGTTGACTTTCCACACCGTGTTTTATAAGTGACCAGATTGCGTTTGTGAGTTTTCGACAGTATGCTTTGCTGTCGTTGCCACAATGGCAACGCAAATGTGCAGATACATTTTGTGTTCGACAACTGTGTCTGCAGGAAGAAACCACGAACAACAGCGTATACTGTAGCTGTTTATTCTGCTTTCAGGACACCAGTTTCATCAAAATCGCATCGCTCTCCTAAAATCACTTCTTGCTGCTTGCTTCTTCTTCGTGTGTTTTGACCTTTATGACGTGTGATGTCAAATATAAACTCAATTGCCAGTTCGTTATGTACATGTATTTTGTCCAGCTCATTCAGATCAATATAGGGAAGACTAAATGGAGGAATAAGGACACCATGAAATTCATTTTCCGTGTTAAACTATATGCAGTTTAAACCTCAATATGAACATGTACATATGCCTACACATCACATCTGAGCCACCTGAACACATGCAGGATCACAGTTATTCCTAAAAGCGTAGCATGACTGTTCTACAGCATCAAGTACCAGGAGTTATAAGAGAGAAAAAGAAAACTTGAATTAGAAGAGTGGTATGCTTCATATGGGTTTTCTATAGTCGCATAGCAACAACAAGAGCCATAACCATGACTGCCCTCTTACGACCTATTAGCCCTGGCGGTTAAAAAAAGAGTGGCTCCCTGTGGACACAGTTTTTCCAGGAGTGGCTGTCATATGTCATGGTCCAAAAAAAGGATTCTATTAATTGCGTGAAAGTGAAAGGATGAAGGGTAAAGGGAATGAGAGGAGGGTGAGTGGGTAGTTGTTAGGTAGGCAGGCAGGCAGGCAGGTAGTGTGCTCTGTGCTCTGTGCTCTGTATTGCCCTCTTCATAATCATGCTTTTCATTCAGGGCCACATTACCATGGCACACACCCTACAGGCTGTGTGATTTCTCAAAGGGCCTTTGCATATTGAATCAAATCAAGTGAAACAGAGCCAGCACAACTTAATGGGAAACGTTGCTCCTCCCGACAGAAAGAACGGCGCCGTCATCATTTTAGCACATGAAAAAGTCTTCTGTATGACCACAGAATTCACTCGATCACTCAATATTAATTGACTAAACATGCGGACAAATGTTATTGCTTATTTGAATATAAAAGCAGATGAAATTGATTATGAAATGGTTTTCACAGCGGGAATTTTATAAGCAAGGCGTCCTTCTGATTCTGTGTGCTTTGAGATGTTGTTGCTGCTGTGCAATTAATAGCAAAGAGAAGTGAATAAGAAGACCTAACTGGGCCAAACAGGCTTTGTTCTTTTTTCTCCAATGATTGTTATCTAACTGTGGGTCATTTGAATAACTCACCGAGCTTCAAAGGAACACCTCAGCCTTTAATACTTTTTAGTTTGCATGTCCCCACTTCCCCTCAACCTTTTGATTTCCCAGAATGGCCCGTGTTTTGCTTGATTCTTGGATTGACAAAGGCTGTTTTCATACACTGTTTGTAGCTTTACCTACAAAACAGCAATGCACTGTAATTTGTATGTATCCCATGAAATTAATTTGTATGTAATTCTCAATGTAGAATTATAAAAAGTGAAGCGGAGACGTTGTGGTTGATCTAAAAACACTACACTTTCCCCAAGGAGACGACTGTTCGTGTCCAATGAGAAACTACAAGTCAACGTTGATTTAATCTTCACATGATTTTTGTACTTAAGTAAGGCCACTTCCATAGTTATTTTCTAAACTTAACCAACAAATTCTGTTGCCTAAACCTAACCAAGTTGTTACCTGTAAAGAGGCTGTATGCATGTAACAAGCAGAAACTGTTGCTGGACATCCGTAGAAGAATGCCAAAAATGAGAAATAGCTTAGTGTTGGTCCTCAGATGTGGGTTCCATGTGTAGGAGAAGAGTGTGAAAAGAACAACATGTCTTTTTGCTGCATTCTGGTCTATTGAGGCGTCTGACTGTGGTATAAAATATGTTTTTCTCTTTTCTTTTCTCTTTGTGTCTGACCAAGTGCTCAGCGCTGTATGGCGGGTCTTCAGAACAAAGACATGCTTGCTCTTTGTCTTGAACATTGCCCATTGCTGTCTGTGTCTTATGGTGATTATTTCCTTCTCATGCAGCAAAAAACAAAAGACTTAAATCGACTAAAGTGAAGATAGAATTATATTCAATCAGAAATCTCCTGACGTGTAAAGACATTCAGCAAAGCTGAGGACTGAAAATAAATGTGAGCTATGAAACAATGAGTTGCCTTCAACGGCAATAACACAGTCAATAGTAATGCTGTCTTTTGTAACACAATAATTGTTTAGCTGGAATCAAATAAATCAAGCAATTAGTCAAGTAAGTGAAGTGTGTGTGGGTAGGATAAGAATATTAAATTCAAAAGGGAAGAAGGCTGACAGTTGTGCAGTACCAAGCATAAATCTAAATGAATGTTATATAATGTGCATGGGCTAAATATATAGCATTAATATAATAGCATTCCAATCGTGCTCTTTGTATTTAGCCTGTACATTTGTTGAAAATCACCAGTTGGCATAGTTAACACCACGGCTAATTACTGTTGATGCCACAGCAGGCTAATAACATGTAAAGTTTCACAGTCGCTCATTCCGACTTTTTTTCATGGCAGTATTTTCTATGCACGATGCAGAATGCATCAGAGCTGAAGAGCATCTACCACGCTATCGAGGTTGAATTCTAATGTTGTCCTTCATGCCGGCACCAGTGTTTTTTCATTTGGTGAGGAGTCAAAAATCCATGTTCCGACCTGCAAATGTGGTTTCACTGTAGTCTAGAAAGATACCAAACGACCTCTTTTGTTTTAGCTGCTCATGTTGTGTAGATGTTGGATTCCTGTCTGAACATAGGTTTTTTTAAGTTATCTATCTGAAGTGGCAGCCCGTCTCTTCCTGAATTCAAAATGTAAAAGTTTTCTCTCACTCTGTCTCCTCTTTCGCTCTCTAGTTTATCTCTACGCAGCTCCCTGCTGTGCTCTTAAACATTGGCATCTGTTCTCTCTGCGGCGGGGTCGGTGGATCAGCACGGCCGCGGCCAGCAGGCTGTCAGAGCGCAAGTCTCGTCAGACCACATTGAGACCAGAGAAATCCTCAGCGGCGCATGCAGATGTGCTCTGGTTTCGACTCCCCCTGCAGTCGTGTGGTTTGTGTGCAAAAGCAGGCCGATTACGATGATTCTGAAAGCTCCCTGCACCCGGGTGGTCCCCAGAGCTAAATCATTACGTGCTGACAAAATGACACCAAACGGTGGTCGCTCAGACGATTTAAGGGGTAATTTTTAGACGACAGTCAGAAAGCCAGGGACTGTTTGCCTTCCAGACCCGTTTATGGTGCAGACACAGCTCACAAAAGGACAAATCAATGCAGAGCTACTCACAGACTCCTATTACCCCAACAGGAGAATAATGATGGGGATCTCCTGTGCCACACAGCTCCAGTGAGGGTCACATCCGCAGGCCACATCAGCTACTAATTTGTCACTCTGGATCTCTTATATTCTAAACTGCTATGGAAGCTGAGTAACTGCAGCCCCCTTAGGTCGCCTTCCACCAATCAAACCAGTCGGTTGAACCACAACCAAAGCACATCCGGCTCACCAAATAAGGTATGTTCTTTCTGTCCGCGTCTGAATCAGATATCAGACCAATTTTGACAGAACATTTGGTGTGCGCACGGGAAGTGTTTATCGTAGACGCCCAGGTTTCCTTACGCCGTAGTTCTAGGAACTACTGATGTTCTTATTTGTTATCTATCTGTTATGAAACCGACTGTGTTGTTTTCAGCATGGTTTTTGATGTTTTTCTTCAACGAGGACAGCACTAACACTGTACATGAACTGTTCTAGCATCATAGTTATAATGTTCCTAAATAAGTGACACTCTACTACCATTCCTAGTGATGACTGCTGTCTTATAAAGCAAAAAACGGGCAAAACAATAATCTCAAATTGCACAAAACATTTCTGAACGCATCCTGAAAAAGAATAAAAGTATAGACTTATAATGTTTGGAATGTACTTTTCAGTATTTCATAGTGCCTCTTGTTTAGAACTTCTTTATTTCTCCTTAAATGCAAAAGTAGAGAGAGAAGCAAGCCATCATTACAGTGGCATCAAAAGTGCAGCTATTAGCGACACTGGAGACAGAAGCAAGAGAGTGTGTGGAGCCATCCAGGAGGGAACCACTTGATTTAACAAACTGTGAACACAGCAGCTTGTGGCTTCTGTGTTGTGACATGAGATGGCACCTATCAGTAGGCAATAAATTAATAGAACAATCCCTCAGAACAACTGCTCTCATTTAGACACATCCTACTGAGTTCATAGCGTGCGTCGGTGCAACACAAACAATCCCTCTCTCACACACACACACACACAAGCGAACACAAATGTTCGAAGCGGTAATGTCGTAGGTCCTGGGGCTAAGAAGCTTTCTGATTTACTTTGGTAATCCCAGCTGTAAGTCCCCTTATGACAGCCAGTGTGCACTCCTGATGGTAAATAAGAGAACAGAGCGGTACAAATGCAATTACTCAAAACCTTTATTTTGTTTGGAGATAATTAGCAATGTAACATTACAACTTTGGGAAGATTTGTTTTTTTGCCACCAATCCGAAATGAAGTAATATTTACTGTACATGTAAGGGCTTAGCACAACCAATTACACATGATTATCAATGCCATTGCTACTGCTACCAGCCAATCTAATTACTGTATGACTTTTAAAGAAAATTACGTGTTTATTTTATACATTTTTTATGTATTTTTTTAATGAAAAAATGAAACAAAATGTTCATGGATGGTAAATCAGAAAAATGAATACAAGTCCTCTGTTGTCAAGAAGAAGGGAACTGTATTGTTAAGAGTTGAAACCTCTCCCCGGGAAGGTACATTCAGGCTTGCCGGTAGGAAATTGTAACTCCAAGGTGAAATTGGACTTAATGCACCACAGCTCCAGTATGTGCTGCACAGTGGGGAGAGAAAGAATGGCTTTCATTAAGTCATGCTGAAGTTTATACATCAGTGATGATAAGCTCTCCGAGGGGCCAGCCGTCCCACCAGCCACAAGATTGAACTGTCCCATCTTATACAGTATGAGCGAAGAAATGAAATATTCTGCAGATGCATCATGTAAAAATGAATTCTATTAGAAAAGGCAAAGTGACAGGCGAGTACATGGATTTCTCATGTTGTGCATCATAAGCATTGAACACAAATGTACTATACTGGGATACGAACACGAGCAATGCAGGTGCTTGAACAGTCTGCTCATCGCTACACTGCAGTGCTTAATAATGAGTGCTATTATAAAGACCAGATGTTCAGCTCGTAATCCATCCTCTCATTGTATTAGAAAATTGTCGATACAAAGTCAGGCTCTTTCGGGAGGCTGGATCGAGTCGCATCAAGTTCTAATTTAGCTGTCTGGTAACCAACGCAGCTTGTAGCAGCGGGGGCACTGGGTCATGTTCGTTTGCCAGCTTGTTCACCATTTTACAGCTCATTTCAAGCATATGCCATACAGTGGTGTTCTTGCCATCCAAAAATGAGAAGAGAGATGCCAATTACCTCCGTAGACAGCATGCCAAACCATGATGAGAATGAACAGCGGTTACCCGGGATGCGTGTGCAAGTGACCGTCCCACGATTAATTAAAGTGTGTGGCTTTAACCAAGAGGAAGAAATGCCACAATTAAAGCAGGAGCGCTTTGAGATGCTGTTCCACGTGTCATTTTATTTTAACCAATTAAATGAAACTGACTTTGCTCCGGTCTGATTGTCAGCTACACAGCTTGCATTGGATCTTCAGCAACAGTAATTGCACTTCAAAGAGGGTAAAACAGTGAAGGATCCGCCGTGACAGCTCAGGACATGGGTCGTAGGCATGTATGCAAAATGCAAATGGAGGAAATAAAAAAAAAAAACAGCATGGAGGCGAGATGCAAGATGAGGCTAAAAATCTGGTTTCACACTCACTCGCGTTCCTCATTAGAAAAACAAAGCGGCGTATCCGACAGGCTCTGACTGGTTAAAGCAATCTTAACAAGCCAGCTTTCGGGGGAAATTCTGAAATGTTCAGACACTTGGCTACCGTTTGGACTTAGTGAATTAGAAGCACCTCTATTACATTCTCGAGCTCTGCAAAATAGAAGATGGATGGCTGTATCCAAAAGCTTTATGACTCTGTTTTGCAGTTTCAAGGGATGACAACAGGGTCCCTTCTGTGTCAGGAAAACGTACTGTTTCCTATCCAAGTGTGTTGTTCCCATAGTAGCTTCTCATAAACCACGTCCGACTGGAGAAGGCTGAGTAGAATTGATAGAGCCGAGGGTGTTTATCGGTCAAGATTCACGACCTGCCATCTGTGGATCACTTTTCAGGGTGAAGGTGTTGTCAAGTTGGACCCGACTGAGCTCCCTTAATTTACACTGCATCAGCACACTGCGTTGCACAAGAGAAATGTTACCAATATTCCTGATATGTTGTAAATCATAACAGGTTCTTAAGTATGCGGCCCCAGTTCTCCCGGGCCTTGAAGGACAACAAAATGAAAAACGTAACTTGTGTGACTGAAGAATCAAACAAGTGGACCCAACTGTGAAACACCTACACATTAAGAGTATCAAATATTTAGGGATTACAGTTGATTATTACTGTTTTGTAGTAAGCATGCACCTGTGAAAGCCTTTTTTAATGCAGCGGCAAAGCTGTGAGTTTGAAACCAATGGAAATAAAAATGGTCGTTGGAATAAAATTGGAAGGGTTGGCAAAGCTCTTATTTGACTCTTATCTTTTATCAACACCTTTTTCATTCATTCATCATTTTCTGTGTCTACACTTGGAATACAGCAGTTCAAGGGAGGACTAGTTTACCTGGTACCTACATGTGGTAATGTGCAGCAGCTTACAAAGAGGGTAATTCATTTTGCAGAGAATCTATAACAAAAGCATCGTATTGGACTGTGCAAATATGAAACAAATCGTTATATTAATTTACCAAGCAGCCCGGAGTTTAACGGACTGTTTTACGAGTTAATGTGGGAAATGACTTTGTTGAGGCCGACAGCTATGATCACTAATGAGGATTTGGCTTTGTTCTGATTGAGGCGACCCCATTCTTCGTCAAACAATCGCAGATCAAATGGAGGATGTTGTTTGCGCTCGTCGCTTCCCCTGATGAGGGGGCAGGAAAACAACTGGCTCCGTTTGTGTTTGAGTCGTTTAACAACCAATTAGTCATAAAGCTTAAGGTTTAAGCACAATGCAAATGGTTAAATGAGAGCTCACAGTCCTCCCAGCCTCCAATAAAAGAGCTGTCTATATTCTGAGGCTCGTATTTTCACACCAAAATAACACGAGCATCAGGTACGAAAAGGACTCGAGTCCACCCATCGGAGCGAATGGGGTGCGCATCATGAGAAGCATGCTCGTCAGTTCTCTGTGGCTGTTATTCTGCATGATAGACCATCATCATAATCACCTGTGATTCAGTTTCTATTTCAGAGTCATTGTGACATGACTTACATTCCTTCGTCATCTCCCTGCGAGGATTACGTGTTATGCCTGTCACACCAAATTGCAACTTTGTAGAGAGAAAAGGAGTATGAGCAACGCTTAGGTGACGGAGAGAAATAAATCAGTTCGTATCACTCCTGTGGCAGAAGCAGCCATTGAGTAACTCAAGGAAATTTAGCTGAATCAGCTGGATCTATCTGTCGTGACCTGACACCGACCAGAGGTAATCTGTGAAATAATCAAATAACAATAATCAAAGATAACATCAGTTGGAAGATTTGCTTTATTTGACAATATTTCTTTAGAAGAAAATGCTGAAAAAGTGACTTTTTATGGCTTTTTAAGTAAATTTATTTTTCTCACAGTAAATGACATTTTGTTTCCGTGGCCTCTACAAGACACATCTCATTTGTCTCTCTATCATCCCCTTCCATCTCCTTTAACAGCATCTGACAGTTGTTTATTCGTGCCTGAGAAAAGAAGCAGCAGCTGTGAGAGAGCCTTGGTAATACACGTACCTGAGGAAGACTTGCCAATGTAAGGCATGAAACAGCAGCCACAAAGAGCATTCAGAGCTGCTATATAAATACCGATGGTCATTAGTTTTGTTATTATGATATGCATTTTTCACCACACAAATGTTTTCAAGGGCTCAAGAGAAACAATGTGTTACAATCGCTTTCAAGTGTGATTCAAAGCTGCTCGATGATTTGCAAGGCCAAGCACATGCCGTTTCAGGAGTAACCTTGGTGTAATATGCTGTGTAATTTTACAGCCCCCCACCCCCTCCCCCTCTATGAGATCTTAGCGCAAAGTCCCTGCTTTCATTAAAATAGCTGCCATTTTCATCACAGCAGATGCCCCCGCGCTCAGCATATGTGTGAGGTCATAAATCCAGATTACCTACTTCTTGTGTCGCTCTTGGAGCCATCTGGTGTGATTTAAGCAGTGGGCAACACTGTTTTCAACACCAGCTCCTCCCTGCCCAAAGAAAAGGATGGCTACGGCTCAGAAATTACTTGGCAACAACTTCAGTCAAAAAAAAGAGCTAAATGCCATTAGTGATTTAATATGTTCCCTGGATTTTTAAATTGTATTTATTTATTTATTTGTGGAGCGTGTTTGTTATTATTTCAAAAAGTTATATTGCTCCAAGGACATATTTAGAATATTCTTTTGATTATTTTATATACAGAAGTTTTTTTTTCCCTATAGACCCTAGTGAAGGAGGATGCACTCTCTAACTGTATTGGATTGCTGTGAATCAAGCAAGTGATATTTTATGGGTTTGCCACAGGAACACTATTTAGAACATACATCGGTCCTCATGCAGCAACATTCTCACTTAACTTTCTGTTAAGAGAAAAAAAGAAGTCAACTCCAGAACGATAGACTATCCAAGTCTGCAGGTACTGAGTGATGAATCCCACCTCATTATAAATTGGAAGTGTGTGGCCGATTATTTAACATTAGCATTGGTAATGCGTGTTGTGTCGTGTGCAAATACTTGGCACATGCCCAAGAATAGGAGGAATGCCACCAATTAAAGTCCGTTCGAAGTAGAAGAACTTTACAACTATATACGACATTCAGAGCATTATATTAATACAACAAGCAATTTGTTATGTAAAGATATGGTGGAGGAATGTCCATCTGAGCAGAGCAAGAAGTCACTCTCCCTCTTTACTGTTGGCGCTGTTAGCACAATTAGCACTGTTAGCTGCAAGCCAAGCTGTTGAAAAGTTACCTTTAAGTAAGGGCTGCACGGTGGTGTAGTGGCTACAGCACTGTCGCTTCACAGCAAGAGAGGCCAAGGTCTCCGGGTTGGACGGGATTGAAACCAAATTCTGTCTTTTACATGTTTTCCCCGTGTCAGTGTGGGTTCCCTCCGGGTTCTCCGGCTTCCTCCTACATTTTAAAGACGTGCAGCTTAGGTTAATTGATGACTCCAAAATTGCCCGCAGGTGTGTGTGTGTGTGTGAGCAGGAATGGTTGTTTGTCTGTATATGTCAGCCCTGTGATAGTCTGGCGGCCTGTCCATGGTGACCCTGCCTTAGCCCAATGTCAGCTGGGATCGACTCCATCGCCCCTGAAAAGGATTAAGTGCTTACAGATACTGGATGGACCTTTAAATAAACAAACGTATAGATAAACATGTGATTTGCCACTAAATGCGTTACAGGAAACTCTATATATTAACAAAATGTCCTTATATTGCTTCTTCCATTAGGCCAATTGTTACATATAATCTTATATACATATGAAGGTAAACTGTATGCAGTACAAACACAGAGGTCTAGACACAGTTAAGATGAAGTATGACAGGGAGGCATGACTTGGATGCATGTGCAACTATTGAATTCCAACAATTTCACAATGCAATTTAAGGAAGCAATTTAATTAACTGAATTAAGATTTCAAACTCAATATGCTTTTGTTTGAAATGTGGACAAGGAACTCTATTGTCTTCATTTGTAGTTTTCGACCAAACTTTTCGGAGGATATTATTTGAACGGCCTAGTTCTATAGAGTTGCTGGAGTGCCTGTACTGAAATTCAGCCCCTGGGTACAACTGCACACTGTGTTTGATGATTAGCCAATGAAAAGAAAAACAACGGCTCCTTCTCAAACAGCCTATAATGCGGACACAACACAAAATAGTATCTGATCTTCTGTCTCTCCTCCGTCTGGGCAGATAGCGAGCCTCGTGTAAGTAGAAACCTTTATTTCCAGTTGTTAAGTCACTAGACAGACCTGTTACAAGTTTTAAATGCCAGCTTGGACGTCAATACAACCAGACGGAGCACATGCTCACTGCATTGAGCAGATTTGAGGTTTTTATTTGACTCTTTTGTTTTGTATGCCTTTGGGTCATATACCTGACACCAGCACTTTATTGAGGTTCACAATAGTTCAGCATAGTCTGAATTTTAGAAGGTTGGGAGATTGTTCTTTGCTGCAGTCCCAGTTTGTGATTCAAACTGATCTACTAAACAGCAGGCTCCATCAGACGAGTTTTCATAACTGAACTCCCAAAGAGGATCAGTCTGAAAAAAATCTTAAATCAGATTTCTTTTTTTGTGAACCCCAAACCTTTTAGTTTGCCGAAGCCTAATATTTCTACCTCTTGACTTAGAAACTTACAGCAGATGGAGTTTAGTTGGAGAAGAGTAAATATCTCCACCTACAGGCAAAGGTCGAAGGTTAACACATGTGCCCTCTAAGCAATAAGGGTTTCTGCTGATTGTGATAAATTTGGACAAAATCCTTCATCAAAAAGGAATATCATTGAGAGAAACCACTATTCTATTCATTACATACAAACTGTTAAATAGTCAGCACCAAAATCTTTAATTATTTTATTTTAGCCCCTAAATCCAACTTCCAATGTCGGGGCTGGCCTAATTTACCTCTTTCTTCAAAGCAAGTCAAGACAGATAATTTAATCCCATCAACAAGTATGAATTGAGTTTTAAAACCTCAAACGCACCTGCACATACATACTCAAACATTTCCGGTTATAACAGTTATTCCCTATTGCAGAAGCTATGACGGCCCTTGATGGTATGTTGCACATTGACATATCTACATCTTCAATTCTAAGCTGGTGTTGCTGTGGCCGTTCTCCCGGTAGGTTCATCCGTAAACCGCAATCCAGACTTTGTATTCTCAATGTGCCAGCTCTCCAGGGCCTGCTTTCAGGTGCTTCACATCGTGACACTGTGTCCTTGTTATATAACATTCTTGCTTAGTGCAGCTTTTAATTTTGGACACCGAGTTCAGAATAAAATCAGACATTGCAGTCAGCAGCGTTTAGTGTTGCCAGGAGGTCTTCTGTATCTGCCAGGGACCATTGAGGATATGGCACTTCTTCAATGTAGCGGCCCGGGAGAGCTAGTGACACCTTAGTAACCCTGGGCCCCGTGATGGAGCATCTCGCCTTGCCAGGTGGACATGCTCATTGTCCGGCTGCCTTATCTCTTCGGGGCCATTCGTCCTGAAGATCACTGGGAGTGACAGAGCAGAAGCGTAGGCATTCCTACAGAAATTTCTGGAGCAGGCAAAGCCCCGGGGAGAGTGTTGGCAATGCAAGCGTAGAAAATCTAAGGCATCTGGACTAAAGGCTGTCTGGAGGATCCTACACAGTCTCTCTGAGATTCAGAATCCAGCTTGTTAGTTACCTTCACTGGGATGTAAGGATGTTTCACTGATAAGGATGGTGATGGAGCCTCTCAGCTGGACGCAGTCTCTCTCGGTGTTCCCGCTATAATGTATAGTAGTGGAACAATTTAAAGCACCCTTGGGACTGGATCGATGAGACGGCCCATTTGTGTCCCGATGCATTATATTTGACAAGTGATTCCATATCTCAGGATGGATTGTTATTGTGTGACCGAGGCAGGTTGATGTGATGGAAAAATCATTCCATTACAGAAGGAAAAAAAGTGTCTTAAATAAGTTCTGACATTGACACCCTCCACAAGGCATTTTAATTTTTAAGTTTGTATGTTGATCCCTCTGTGTAAGACTTAGCACAAGACAACCTTCCAGAAGATAAACGAACATGTCGCTCACTGATTGAAACTGATAGAAATGACTCATGCCTTTGGTAGAGCAGTCACTGTTGCCAGATCCTGTGAGAGAAACAAGCAACCAGGTCTATGGAAAGCAAAACCAACACAACGCATTTTTAACAATCTTAAAATGGGAACTCTTTCAAAAACTTGAGTGATCTTACGAAATTCTAATATGTCTGTGTTAATTGTTTATTTATAGAAATATTAAAAATTAAAAATACATATTTAATGAAATGAACCAATTGTGTGTCTCGGAGGTAAATGACAATGACGTGTCCTCATATTTCCCTGACATGCAGGCTTTCAGGATGTGTGTGTTTATTCATTCATAGAAGTTGAAAGCACAGCCAAGTGGTCAGAGAGACTGCCCCGCAGATGAGAGACGGTCAAACAACCTTTTTAAATACTATGATTAAAGTCGTCCACAATAAAAAATGAAAAGGCAATCTCCTCATGTGTTTATAACCCTGAATTGATAACGAGGGATTATCCAGGTATTAACAGGAAGTCTTGGTAAGTGCATGGCCTTACACACAGTGTGTTGCTTTTGATAAATAAAGCCTGCTGCTGCCCATGTGGGATTTTACCATCACTGCTACTGGCAGCAACACCAGACTCCCAAGTCAACGCGTTCCGCTTCTGTTGACTGGAATGAGGATTTTATTACACATTATGCAGCTTAATGAGGTGAGAGATTAAGACGTTGCCCTCTCATTGCAAAGGCTGTATTTGAAAATGACTCTGCTCTGCGGCTATACCTCTCGCGCCATTGTTTGGGTGAGAGTGATGGAGCGCTTGGTGATTACTCTGCAAATCTTTAATTTGGATGTAATTTCTAGCTGTGGAATTTGGAGTTAGCAGACAGGGATTTCTGTTGGCCTCTATGGTCGGCCAGACAGTTTTCATTTGATTTAAGTCAGGGGTTATTGCATGATGTAATTATACTATGATGATCTGCTGCTACTTTCAAAACAATCTGTATTCAACCTTGTTGTAGTGCTAGAAGAGTTTTCCTCTAAAATGGCATGTCCCATATAAAAGCTTTCCTTTGGTTTATTGATGTATTCTTCTTCTGTTGAACAAAAACAATAATATCACCTAAGCCATGTTACGATCTTGAAGATTTCACAAAAGTAACACCTAATTTTTCGATAATATTTATGGCCTTTCCCAGACCATTCTCACTCCCAAGTTATGAAATATGGCAGCTTGGTCAAATGCAAATTGGCATTTCTTTTATTCAAAGAAGGAGAGTCTATCATGTTGAAATATGAGTTTTAATAATGGTCCCACGGACTGTCCTTTCACTGTTTTTCCTTCACATTGGAACGGTGCAGTGCAGAAGGCTTTCACAGAGCTGTGGCTGCAGACGGAAGAAAACCATTTATTTCAGCTTTTATATTAACCTGGGAGGTAAAGGCCTCTGCCTCCACAGGTCAGGAGGCTATCCAGTGTCTGTGTTGCATCACAGCGCTGCAGGGTTGTTATGGGTGGGAGGTATCGATCGGGGTGGGTGTATAGGCAACTAGTTCACAACCGAGATGCTGTAATTCTCCAATCTTGATCCGGATGCTCTCTGTAGAGGGCCTACGGGTTTAAAGTGTGAAGGCTGGAGGTCTGGGTATCTTGGAGGAGTGGGGGGAGCATGACACTTCCCCGGGTGAGAGGTTAGACTCTTGATCTTTCTGGCAGTCTGAAGAGTGACCTTTTAGATTTAGTATCTGCTAGAGCTGCCGTCTTTTGTGTTAAGCAAGGGTAGCGTTTGACCTTATAAACTAACGCAGTGATTACGTGTTATTAAATGTTTGCAGCCCTTGTGAGTGAACCACTTATGTTTAGATTTATGGAATTCCCAAAGGGTCAACTGGAAATGTAAAGGTTTGGAGAGAATACTCTACATGTATGTTTACTCAAAGGATATTCATAAATCTACTGTTTGGACCAACCAGCAGATATTCATAAATCTACTGTTTGGACCAACCAGCAAGGCCAGAATCAGCGACCTGACTTACAAACACTGCTTGTTACGGGGTTTGAGAAGCTTATCCCGCAGGATTCTCGCTGCCATTCTGCAGCACGCCGGCTGGAGGCCGTATTTAGCAGCAGACGCTGACATGCTTGACCTCTGCCAGCGAGACACACAAGCTGGATTACCTGGTGATACGCTCCCGATTCTCTAATCCCAGATCTGTCTCGCAAAGATTAGCACTGAGGAAATCAACCACATGCAAGTCTAAGAAGTGACACGCCTTAACTGCCACCCCGCTGTTTGTTCATATTATTTACTTCTTGAACCGCACTGACACTAGCTCTGAGTAAATATAGTAGCTACTGGAACCAGAGGCTTTAAAATATTCATTGAGCTATTTCCAGCTTCCCTAAATATTGCACTCATTAGATAATGATTTTCCCCACAAGCAGGGGGAAGGAGGGAAGTTGTTTGTCGGGTTTCATCAGAACAATAACACCACGAATATGTCGTTTTTAAATCGACGCTTCAGTTGGTGCACAGTTTGATCTATGCCCGGACAGTATATCTTACTTTAGAAAATATTAATTTGGCATTTTCATATATACGTACACATTTAGAACTGTACATCTTTGTTGAGTAAGGCTGAGATAAGACTACCCAATTTTTCTTCCCTTTGAAATTTTTGCCTTGAGATGATAACTGTGATGAAGCCATTATTTTTTGCCATGACTTGGCAGAGGGACATAGCAGACGGCACATGGAACCCTGACAAATCAAAGTCTTTTATGACATGTACAAAGGTGATGGCGATGGCCGCACCTGCTGCCACAGAGCTGATTTAAATGTCAGTAACCCCTCTGCCCAGACCTTGGTTCTCTTCATAGTTTGCACTTAATAGTTCATTTTTACCTCATAGAGTTGTTTGACCTTCTGACCTTATGCATGTTGCACATACATCCGCAAACAGATAAATGATGACACCCTTGTTTTTTACTGGATATATTATTGGCAGTATATTGAAAAAAGGTTCCATTGTCTTGCCGTTTTCTTACCAGTCGTGGTTTATGTGTTGATTTTGCTTGTGACACATGAATTCCATGAATTTAGAGTGTTCTTTGGAGTTATAGAACATACGTAATGAGGGCAGCCTCCTGAGGAACACACTGTGTGGGAGACGAGAACTAAAGCGGGACCCGAACAGATGAAGAAGCTTGAAACAATTGTGAACAGTCTCACTTCTCAGTGGGAGAGCATCTTGTTGCTCCAAGATTATGTAGCCTTGCTCTCAAAGGAAAAGACTGAAGTATTGTGCCAAAGCAGCCATGAGTGAAGGAGAAAGGGAGTCTTTGTGCAGTTGCAGTTACATTGCAGATTTTAAATCATGGCTGGTCTGCACAGCAAATGTTTCAGCGTGAAGAAAACATTTTTTAAAAGATAACTTTTGTACATGACGTTCTCTTGGAGTCAAACCTTTCCTCAAAATGCTAATCGTCTTCGCTAAATGAAGACAAAGAGTTATTGCTTTATTTTTTAAATATGTGTATGTTTTTTCATAAAAAAAGGTTTCTATTTAGTAAAAATGCTCTTTTCTCTGCATTTAGTGTAATTGCATGCTGACACAATTAGGTTTCTAATCCGCTGAGCACTATGTCTCATGCAAACAGCCTACAACTGGTAGTAATATTGGCTACACGTCAGGAGAGCCATATATCCCAGTTACATTTGTATTGTTACTCATGTGTTTGAGGTGATACAGGGCTGATCTTGCTGATCTTGATTCGGCAGGTGTCGAGGGGTTAACCTCGGGTACAGAACAACTCTCACACTTATAGCTCTTTCACAGACGCTGTGGTGTGCAAGTGAAAGGTGTTAATTGGCAGGCGTGTGAAATATACATTTATGGAGGAGCAAGGATGTGTTCTATAGTTGTCTTTGATGGGCAGTCATTATGTCTGACAATGTACTCTTGACATCTGTTATTACAGTCAGAGCTCATTATGTTTACCGGCTGCAAAAGCGCATGGCTGGTATTGTTTTTACCTTGTGCGTCTGTGCGCACGTCATCTTGGGTGTCAGTGCGGTCCTGGAGACACCTCCTGTAACTACCACGGAAGCGTGAGTAGTTTGTATGTGTGTCCGGCTCTCTGTATGTCCGTGGACAGCATTTGTCACCGCGATAGTGTTACAACTTTTGCAAGATGCAGCCACGACATCTTACAGGTGAGTTTCTGAGATCAAAATGAAGCCCAAGTTAAAAGATTGGTGTGGTACAGACAGCTAGCTGCGAGCGACCAGAGACCACACACACCTGTAAGTTAAAACCCTCAATTGCACATAACTTCATGCCTTAATGCAATTTAAACAGGTGAGTTGTATAAAAAGTAATCCCCCGTACAGATATCAGGAAAAGGGATATGAGCTACGGACACCAAAACCGTTTTCAGACCAGACTGTAAACATGTTTATTTCTGCTGATAAGTGGGGATTGACTCGCTTTTGGAGGCAGCCTCAAGTGGCCAAACACAGACCCACCATGTGAAAAGAACGCCTGTCTCGGTTGGTAATGAGCCTTGATTGTTTGGGCCAAACCCTTTGTGTTCTGTGAATATAGACGTCTACAGTACGTCCCACTTACTTGCTGCTTATTTCTGTTCAAGGTCATGTGTGTGCTGGATTCTACCCCACCAAGCAGCAGACAAAATATCTCTGTATAAACACAAGGTAACCTAGTTCTTTCACTGGTACAATGTGTACCCCAAATGAGGCAGGCTGGATGAATATGAACACAGAGGCAGAGCTGCTCTGTTGGTGGAAATAATCTAATTAGTTGAGTTTGCTATTCAACAAATTTGAAAGCAGGAACTCTCGTAAACATTAATTGAATATAAATGTGTATTTTTTCTGTTCAATCATGACTTACAGCAGCAATGGGTCCAACAGCAAACTTAATAGCTATTTCTACAGTCAGTTCTTATTTCTCTTTTGTGTTTTTACATTCGGCTTCGGTCCAACATTCTTAAGTCAGAACATTGTGGCTCTTCAAAATGTAACATTGTATATTAATAAAACTCCAGTCTGCTGAGAGTATTCCAGTGTGAGATTCAGCATGATCACATCCTGTCACCGTTTCCCTTTGTGGCCCCTGTAGTCCTGGAGTTGAGTGACGCAGGTGTCTCTACAGTTCCTCCCCTTCATGTGAATGACATCTGACAGTGTCGATTTCCTCCGAACGGCGTGGCTCGGGCTGCAGGCACCTTTCTGCTCGTCTCGTCTGCAGTAAATCCCTTCCAGACATTTAGGGTGGTGTCGCTGTAGCAAACACGCTTGTCACTTTGTGTCTCATCAAATGCCGTTGACTCAGCATAATGAGAGGATCTCTTAAAGCCACTACCAAAATGTAACTTGTATCCATGCCAGTGATGCCTTCGAACTGACTGTGTTTGAGCGGGTGTAAGGGATATTGAAAATGGTCCTCAGGCCTACCAGCGTTCATATTAGTTTGTTGCTGTGTGTTGGGACACAAGCAGAGACAGAGGCTGACTGGGACTTCAGCGGTAAAAGGACATTATTCTAATTGGTCCCTCGAATGTTAAAATCCCTGTAATTTTAAGAAAGAATTGCAAATTCAACTGTCACTAAACATTACCTTGATTTTGTAATGGTACACAACATCCACTCAAAGCGTGGATGTTGCATCAGAGTGCTTATAGCAAGGGGAATGTACCCTATTCTGTAATAAATGTGAAGAAAACTACTACTCTCTGCATGCTCTCCCTTCTAAAACGAGGTATGTTTTATTGTAATGATTGACAGAATACAGTATAGTAAGTGTTGGATATCCTTGCCTAACATCAGCCGTATTCTATATTGTTTAACCATGAGTTAAAGCATGTTTCATGAGCAATTAAATGCCCTATAATGTTAGCTGCGGTATGAGATGTAAGTCACTAAGCTTATATATCTATAGAGTAGGGTTAAGGGTTGAGAAAGAGCATAGCCTTGTAAAGCTGATCTGCAGACAGAGCCTTTGGCGGACACTGCCTGCCAGAGAGTGAAACCTTTTGACCCATGACTTTCAACCAGCCGTAAATCCATCTATAAATATTGCTGGACCGTTTTCTCACATGGGTCCCTGAAGATCTTTCTTCCTCCCAACTTAAAGTCTGAAAGATGTAAGACGACATTTTAAACACTTATGGTCCGGCATAACATCCTAAATATCGTCTTCTTTGAATCGACGCATGCAATACCAATTAGTTGTCTTTTTTTTTGTATTATGTTGATTGGATAAGAGTACAGTTGAGAAGCAAAAGGAAATGAGGAGAGGATCATTTGAATCAACACAGCCTCTAACTGATTCTACTATCTAGTGTCTATGCAGGCACATTGCTGAGCATATTTAAATCACAACTAGCTACATTTATGCACTTAGACATCTTAATTTGATATTGTAGGTGGCAGAACCATTTTACACTTGCAGTCCCCAATTACATAAAGTGTCGGTGTTCGTTAAAAGATTGATCTTTAATAAAATTCTATTACTGTATTAATACTCCAACCAAATCTCAATAACTAAAGAACTCGACATCTTCGCTATATTCTAAGTATGTTACAAACAGCCACATTTTTATCAACTTATGCATAAATGGTTACTTTATTGATTTAATTGACCCTTCGCTTAGTCTCGCCCCTCAAATGCAGACTGGCATCACAGCGTAGCATCGGCTAGCTCAGAATCCTTTCAGATTTTTCTTCATTCTCAGGCTGTGAATAAAAGTCATGGGTAAACGTTGGGTAATGTTCTTTAATGAGACTGATTAAATAATGAGGACATTTTAAATTGTAATAAAACACAGATGTTGTTCAGGTGATGTATAATTATCTCCATCTTCCTTGTTTAATATGCAACCTCTGCAGTTCTAAAAGTGTAAATCTGTCACCTTCATCCCTCTGAGTTCATGATTTGGATGTCTGATTCAATCCTCACACACAATCCTCTTAAACAAACAGAAATGCTCTTTTTCACCCTGCTCATTGGTCAGCACTAACCCCTGTGCTGTTATAGAAGTGCAGCGTCAATTTAAGCAATCAGTGAGTTATGACAGAGCTTTTCACACACACAGTAATGCGCGTGTGGAGTCACCTCTCGTGCATGTGCATTCCAACAATGTGGAGTCAATTATTCATGGTTATCCAATGATATTGGCTGTAACACGAGGTTGTTGACCCGAGAAGATGTAATGAATCTGTGTTTCCAGCCCTAACTTCTAGTGCGGCATCCTTCCTAATGCATCACATGTTGACCATCATCCGCCATGCAGTCTCTCATCCGACTATTATTATGGATGATTCAATGCCTTGTGGTCTCTGTGCCTGCCCTGATATTAAAGTTCCGACTTGGATTTCACCCGCTGCTGCAGTGCTCGGACCCAGTATTGATCACATCAATGATTCAAAGGGCAAAGTGAGTCACCAGCAGCCATGCAATGACAATAACAAGTAAACATACTATTACTGATATGATTTATATTTAGGGAGCCATTGTATTTCCATTTGGAGCTGTCAGCAATGACAAAATAACTATAGCCTATACTGTCTTACTTCCCCTCGTCTCTCTGTTAAAGTGTTTTTTGAATGAGTTTTTCATGCCTGAAACATAGTCTGTAGCGCTTTAACATTTTGTTCTGCGATATTAAATACATTAGTAAATGTGTCTTAAGAAAGGCGCATGCTAACAAGTGGCTAAATGAGACTGCAAACCGAGCAGACTTCTTAAAAAAAAGTAAGCTTTTTACAGGTGGCGATTGCATTCACGCTTCAAAAATCATAAGAGGGAAGTTGATTTAAGAAGATTATCTTCCTGAATGAAAAGTGCAAATGTAATGAATGCTTGTTTGCCACAGAGCTTATTTTCTGCAATAATCCAAAATCCAAGTGAAAAATCCAATTGGCTTACAAAAACACAATACAATCTCTGCAGCGCTCTTATGAAATTGGATATAGTTAAGATTGTGAAGCTGTGACACAAAGTGTTGCTTACATTTTTGGTCTTTTACAAGGTCCTTTATTGCCGTCTTTGGACCACTGCGTCTTTGTGCAAAGAAACAATGACATGAAAAAAGGATACACAATTAGGACAATGCCAATAAGAGATCAGTGACACCCTCGTGAGAGGCTGATTCATATGTAATTTTGCCTTGTAATATCCATATAATTAGTTCGTTTTTTAATCTTTATAATGCAAAACAGGTTGGCTAAGCGTGCATGCTCTTTTATAATAATGTTATGTAACGGTTTAATGAATAACAGAAACACAATAACAAGAACAGAGTCATTAATAAAACAGAAAACAGGCAATAAACAAGGTACAAGCTCATGGAAAGCATCACAGTTAGGTGGAGAAACAATCTTCAAGTTACAGATCAAATATGTTTCATTGCATAAAATATTTTCTGTACATTCAATTGATAAAACATTTAATAATTTCTTGGCTAATCAAGTGAATTAGCTGCCAAATGAAGGTGCTTGTTACCATAAAACATTAAATATATACGTACAAAAACTATGAATCTTGGACATTTTTTCAAAAAAGCACATAAATTGCCATGTGCCACCCTAAACTTTATGGAATTTGATTACATTTTTTTTGTGAGTGTCTCAGTGGGAACCAAAACTCTTTGAGTCAGCCCTGATTGGTTACTGTGTGTCTTTAAATGAGATCTCTATGCATGGGAGGACAGAGATCCTCTGGGTGCTGCCAGAGGCGGGAACACACAGCGGTGGAGAGTTTTCAACATTAACCTGCAAAACACAAATACTTTGTGACATATCCTCATAATCATATCATCCGAATGCAAATGTGCCATTATCCTCCCTCCTGTAAGCACGACTACAAGAAAGCAAGTCGTCCCCACCTGCAATGTTGCACATGCTTCACACAACAGTGCATATCTAATGGTGTATACCTCACCATGTGAAATGTTGAATAATTCATTCACGGCTACATTTCGGTCTTGTCAGAAAGAAACCATAACTGAAGCGGGTGAGTTTTTCAAAAAAAATCAATGGGTCAGGGTTTTGGATAGCATGTTACAGAAATAACAATGTGACCTTTCAATCGGAGTAAGAGCCAGGCTTTGATGCTGTATATTATATTATTGTATAAGTATTCCTTTGGCATTAGTGGGAAGCATTTTAGTGTTGCATGGTGGAGCTCCTACTGTTGGAAAGGAGAACTAAAAGAGAAGATGGCGCACGGCATATCATGGGGGCATGGACACCAAGACAAAGTAAGAATATTTCACCCGAAAGTGATTGCTGAACGTGCCATTCCAAAATGATGCGTTCACATGCCAGCAGACTCCACTCTCCTGGGAAGTCTTTCAACAACACTTTTGGATCCTGTCTGCAGGGATTAGCTTCCATTCAGCCAAGAGTTAAAGTTAGTGAGGTCAGTCACTGCTGTCGGGCCATAAGGTCTTCCTTGCCGCCTGCGTTCCAGTTCATCCCAAACGTGTTTGAGGGAGTTGAGGTTAAAGTTCTGTGTAAGCCAGTGAGGTTGGAAGCACACTCTTGTCTACATTATATGCTATATCATTGGAATGAAGGGGATAAGGGTGTCCACTTATTTTGGCCATAATTGTCAAATTAATGTATTTAAGAAAAGGTACAATAGTTCACTTTTGAAGTAGCATGGAGTACCTCAAAATTGTATTTAGTACAGCACTTGTGGATATGATTTCAGTTCTCATGTACAGTAAATGTGAGCATCTCCTTTCCCATTCCTATTCCTGCAGCCACCACGGTAATTGTAGATCTTCACATGTCGATATTTTACTCCACTGATTGAAGCTTCATAAGATGTGAAAAATCTCCCACTCCCACCAGCATTCCTGGAGTACAATATCTGCTGTTCTTTCACAGCTGAAAAAAAGTCATCAAGGTTGCCATAGTATTTCTGAAGTAAGGATGACGCTATCCTACAGAGAGACAACTCTGTTAAACCTGTGATGGGAATGTGTGTGCTAGAGCCGATTTATTACTGTGCATTATAAAAGGTTTTAAAGGACATAATAAATGGTCCATAGATGACTGAAGAACCAACACTTTAGTAAATGCACAATGTATCTTTGACAAACAAATACTCATCATGAATCACTTATATGTGATCTATCTGTGCATATACTGTGCAGACTAGGTTTCATTGCTTATTCAAGCCATTCATGATGCAACACATGCAAAATATTGACTTCTTACTAAAATGAGTAAAACAAATGTGATTTTCTTATTTGTCAGTTTATTACTCTATTAAATTGAATTACTTTGGTTATTGGAGTGTTGCTTCGACAAAACAAGCAATTTGAAGGTGCCACCTTTTTGTTGGGCATTTCTCCTAAAAATAATGTTTGTGTGGCATTTAATGCTTTCGGCTGTTACATTTTCAGGAAAACATAATTGCTGAATGGATTATGTTCACTGGCAATGTTTCTCTCTAGTCCACAAAGTGCTATGTTCTTGTACCACACAGAGTTCATAAGGAGTCTGTGCTGGTGAACAAATGGTGGACATATGGCATATGTATGTAGAACTACTGAATGGAGCGCTGACTACAGCGGGGCAGGTCTTTTGTTGGTAGCTAGTTAGCTGTTAGCTGCCGGTGGGAGTCCTACGGTGTGTTTGGCTGACGGAACTATACACACAGCAGGACTGGTAGTTTCTGTTCAGAGGGAGAATTTCACAGTCAACATGAAGTGTTACACTGTGAACTGCAGACAGCTGCATAGACTGTGTGAGATGGACGAGTGAAAAAAAACGGGGCGAGGCCAAATTCAGTTTGTATTCTTTCAATCAAACATTACAGCGGTGTGTGTGTGTTGCACACACACCTGGCAGACATCTGCACTCTTCTGAGTGCACTTTTCTAGTCTGAAAAAGTTTTCCATACTTATGATAAGGAATTAAATGTCCTGACCCACTTCAATAATGGTACCTCTTGTTTTCATTAGCAGCAGCTCCATCGTTCAGTCATAGTGCACTCTGCCCATTAGGAGTTAGAACTATTGACAGCGTCTCCCTACTCTCACCATTTCCTGTGTTTTGTCATCACTCAGAGCAACGGAGCTGATTCACATGGTGCCTCTCCATACGCCAGTGTGAGGAAATGTGGTTTTGAAAGTCAATGACTCTGGCTCTGTCATAGGATTGATTTTCTTTGGTCAGTTGTTCAAGATGTCATATTTCCAATTACACAGCTATTACTTCGTGTCAGATATGATTTGCAGTTACTTTCAGTTACTCCAACGGTTTCACTCTTTCCCTTCTGTGTTTGAGCTGGATGTAAATAAGCTGTGTGTAAACTTCCCCCTGTGTAAAACAGATTGACTCTTGACATTCTCCCCCTCCTTCCCAACAGGCACTGCCTGTGTTTGTATTGTAAATCAGATCTTGTGAATTCATAATTAATCCGAGTATAAAACGTGGGTTGGGAATATGAAAAACCCTCGTCTTTTAAAGACCATAAAATATATTCATCTGCTGTTTTCGTTCACGTATCTGCTTACAAAAGCTGTCAGTTTAATATCCAAAACTAAATGTTCACCAATATCTGCATCACGGTAAATTTCATAAAATGTTAACTGTACAGAAATACAGTGTTCATATCTCACTGTAACTACTGCATAAACCAATGTGCATTAGAGAGACTACTTCCTGTTGGGAGGCTGTATATTCTTCAGCAGGACCTTTCAGGCTGCATGTTTTCAGAGTTGGCAGCAAATACAACAATTTCTTTGATTCCTGAGCAGCAAGTTGTGTTGGCAGGGTAAGTGCTCAGGGGTAACCGTACCACAGTATTCTGTACTGAGCGAAGAGTATATGTTTTTTTAATGGCGGTGTGCGGTGTAACCTTGATGCTCGTCAGCCGTATAAGAATTAGAAGTGTTGCGGGAGGCAAACAAATGTCCAGTCCTACCCTGCTGATGTGTGTCTCCCAGCTCCAGCAGAGTCCGCTGCCTCCACCATTTGTCTGTGTCCACAGCCATTCCCGTGCACACACCCACCCGAACCAGCAGCTTGAAATGAGATTCACTCAAGTGCGTAATCCCTCCGTTCTGCTTAGCTGTGATTAATTGACCAAATATCTCTTATGTATGGAGGGTTTACAGAACCAGTTTGCACCATTTATAAAAGAGAAGAAAAAAAAAAAGACACTGGCTATTCTGTACGCAGCAAACAAATATGTCCTGATGCAAGTTAAAAAGCTCGTAAACTTGTCCGCAGAACACATTGTAATCTCAGTGCATCGTTAAAAGCTCTCCAGCAATTAACCCCCCTGGCAAAATGATCCACTGACCTGTCGTTAAAAACATGTCAAGGAAATAGACATCCTGCAGAGAAATGGCTCTTTGGATCGATACCCGAGTAACCCTTGTGCAGCTTGTCGTTAGGGAGAGGCGTTTGTGCTTACAGATTTTCACACTCATACACTGTATGTGCAAGAAGGCTCTCCTGGCCCTCATTAATAACAAACCCTCAGTGAAATCTATGCACTTTGCACAAATGTCACGTTGGTTTGCAGCCTGTTTGCTACTATTTTACTGTTATTTTTTCCGAGAAAATTGTTTCGAAATTCATACACCATGTTTTAAAACGAACAGCATCAAGCATGAGATGCTGTTTCAGCAAGTAAAGACACTTGCACAGGTGGGAGTTTTTAAGGTGATATTCTCAGGTTATTGAACCGACGGCTATTAGTGCAAGCTCCCTATATGGGATGTTTCCGCTGTGACACATGCATCTCCACATTGTTAGTGAATGATGTCCAGAGTCTGCTAAGCCTTCCTCGATTGGCATACAGAACAGGAAGGAGCTGGGGCCTCATACCTAATGTGAGATTCTAGTCACTTGGAAAGCTCTCTTTTGAAATAAACAGTCTATGCCTCACTTGTGTGCAGGTAACCACAGGCGAGAAATGTTCAAAATCCAGAACCAATCAAAACTCTTGCACAGTGGCTGGCAGAATACTGATTGAGACTTCCCAGACGGTGAGGATACAGCTTGCATCATTAGTCAGAGAAACACACCCCAACCTTGCTCTTCCAATAAAATATGGTATTATTTTTAATTTGTCAGGACTCTCACCAAGGGGGCTCCTGTTTGTGTCCTGTGTGAAACCTAAAGTAAACGTTGAGTTTACGCTTGTTATGTAGAGGCGCTTGTTATTTATAGTTATGGTGTCACGCTATTTCGTTGCTGTGCCGTTATTTTGTTACTATTTTAACACAAACCATGACCTTCTTTCTAACCTAAAATAACAAATTGTTTCATAACCTCAACCAAGCGGTATTGTGCGTTTCTGCAAGCGTGATACGAGGCTGACATGACACGTATTCAAGAAATGTGTTTTTGCTTTTCAACATTATCCTGTGGTTTGCAATGTTTTTGCAAAACACAATGGCAAACCCTGAACAGAACATGCCCATCTACCACAAAACAGTCCCATTTGGCAGTAATGTAACATCTACATTTCAGGAAGTGTGATCTATTTTTTTCTGTCGGTGACAAAAAAGAAAAATACCGATCTACAGTTTCAAGTAGAGTCATTACTTATAATTTAATATACTGAGCACGTCCACTTTAGAGCCCGTTTGAAGCTGTGTGCCAACTCTGGATGTGGACCAGAGACACAGTTGTGTTGGCAGGAAGAACTGGGCCTGGATGATAGATGAAGCTGGAGGCAGTATGCTGAGTAGCCTCTGACGTCTTCGAGACCCCTGCCTCTCCATGTCCACTTCCCTCTCCCTCTCATCCCACTGCTCGCCTCCTCGTCTCTGATGCCTAATCTGTCTCCTCAGCAAGCACACTCTTTAGTTTATAGACCTTCACCCCCTCCCCTCCCCTCCTCCACTTGTCCATGACGCATCACCTTCCATTCTCTTCATGTCTCCTCTGCAGCCTAATTGATGAGTGAACACTAACAAGTTACCCTCCCTCCATCTCTCCATCATGTCCTGGGTTCTCTCTCTCTCTCTCTCTCTCTCTCTCTCTCTCTCTCTCTCTCTCTCTCTCTCTCTCGTGCTGTCCATCTCCTCATCCTACACCCGCGCCCATTGCTTTCACTGCTCTGTTCATTATTCATTAAGTTTCCCTTTGGATCCAGAGAGAGCAAAAGCACGGCTGAATTCATGGGCAGACTCAACAGCCGGCCCAAGGGTACCTGAGCAAAATTAGTGTGTGTGTGTGTGTGTGGAAGAGAGCGTGGAGGAGTGGGAGGTAGAACGAGACAGTATGACTGATTGACAAACAGACCAATTGATTGACAGAAACGAATAGAGAGGAAAAAGAAAGAGTGAAAGTCAAAGCATAAGAGTGTTCTACCCAAAAAAAGAAAAAATAGAGCAGCCAGGCTGAGAAGTGTTCGTAGCAGGATGTGATTGTATTTTGAAACCCCAAAAAATGCTTTCTGTGGACGAGTGGATAAGTGAGGCATATCTGAGTTTGTGCGATTAAAGGGCAGAACAGGTTCTTAGTTGTGTTGGATTTTGTTATTATTCTGTAAAGGGGATAAAGGAGGGGTTATGTTGACATCATGAAGTCAGCAATCCCACACACGGAGAAAATGACACTGAACACATTAGAACGGTATTTTCCTCTTCATGTCATCATCCATTGTTTTGATTTGTAAAAAGTATGGAAGCTGAAAAGAGAACACAGCCAACTACTGATGCACCCTGTTGTCTGTAGACAGAAGCTATGTATTGTGGGCAGAGGTGTACACTTAATGGGATGAGTGGTTGTAAGGATACAGGATACTGACAGTCCATTGTTTCAGCCCATTAAAAGCCCACAATGTTCTTCTTAACTATTGAAAAGCTACACACTTTCTTTCTTAGGCAAGGCCATACAAGCTAATTAAACTCCATGAATCGTCAGAATATTTTTCCCAAAATCCACTGCTTTGATGTTGACCTCACTCTCCTAACTCTTCTGCACTAACTGGAGTAATTGGTAGCCGTGCTTTGCTGATGGCGCTATCGAGATTCTGGGGGATGAAAGTAACTCAACTCTTGATGATTGCCAAATCTCAAGCAGAAAAACTAAACGACTCTTCATGTTTTCTTTATGAAATATTGGACTGCTAGACTGTTTATGTCTGGAAACTGCCAAGGACGTCAGCTGACATTACGGTCTTTCAAGGGCTGAAGCAGTTGTAAAGCGAGAGTGAAGGTACTGTGTGGAAATGACTGGACGACTGAGAGAACTGAGTCATGGAGCCAATGAGCTAGATTGTATTGTGTGAGCATGTTGGTCCCCATCTTAGCCTTTTAATTGTAGTGAGACCATTTTTCTTTTGAAACTATGTCCTCACTTACAAGAACAAAGTACAGGCCGCGGGCAATCAGAGGATGTATGGCTTTCCAAGATATATTGACAATAAGAGGAAGCGCTCACCATCCAAACGCAGGAAAATACAATTCTTGCAGAAACCTCCAAATGTGAAAAGTTTTGATGCCAAATCACAGCACATTATGTTTTTTATGATGTCCCTACAGGTCTTTCGGCAATTTTTATCAATTCTCTATGGTCAAAAAAGGTTAAATTTACCACCAAATCTGTGTTATAAATGGTATCAATGCAAACAACAATTTATAAGCCCCTGAAAAATGCACCCAGGTCCGGGTTACTCAGTCAGAATATCGGTGAAATCTACTGCTTGGAGGTAATGAACAGAAGTATTTTGCCCGTGGTGAAGTTAAAAGTTAGTAGGGCAAAAAACGTACATAATTTGAGCTTGCAATGGCAGAGTGATGCTTTTCCTGTAGGCTCTCCTCTGCTCGTGCTCGTTGACTCCAGGAAAGTGAGGAAAAGTTCGGGTTATCCAGCATTCATGCAGCGTTAGCAGCCAAAGTCAACTGCAGTCAATGAGCCGCTGTCTTCCCGCTGCGGATGACATGTTGGACTGCAGGGTCCTGAAGCTCTGCCCATGAGGCTACACAGAGTCTCTGCTTTTGTTTTTTTGTGAAGACGTGTTCAATAACAATAAATTTATTGTTATTGAACACGTCTTGTGTCCAAATTGCACCAAATTCGACAAAGCACCTCATGGGCCCCCCCAGCAATACACCAAGTTCTATGCAATGCTATAAAGGTATTACTAAATAGTTGCCTATGTTTTCTAACTGTTTTAATGCTTTTGTTAACATTTCACATAGATGTTGACCATATGAAGTCAGAGAGACATGACATCATGAATCTTGAATGCAATACGTCACAAAAACTATTTCTTCATTTTGATTTCACGCTGAGGTTTTGGCATGGGAGTTTGAAACACTTATTTCCTGTTTTAAAAAAAAGATATAATAAATCAGTGCAACATTTAGTCTGCAGCCCCCACAAGTCTGGCCAGAGTTTGAGCCAGCATGGGTGCAGTTTTCTTGATTGCTGAAGCTCTCTATCCTACTGGGACAGTCTAGGAAGGTAGGCTGTGTCTGGCACTAGGTGTGTGTGTGTGTGTTTGTGTGTAAGAAAATAAGACGGGGAGAACGTTCCTGATCACTATCTTATATAATCACGTGTTAATAGAGTAGCAGAGGAGGAGAGGGAGATAATGGAGAGAGAGGTAGTGGGGGAGGCCGGTCCGAGCCTGATAGCTACGGATTGATGTGAAAACCGACCAATCGGATGCCTCCCTCTGCCTGAGCCGCCGCAGTAGCCGGGCGGGATTGGAGGATGCTTCGGAGGAGAGATGCCCACACACACACACACACACGCACACTCACACGGAAGGAGAGGGAGAGTATCGGCTCTCCGCAAGCCGTGCAGTCAAGCTCTGCTCTGGAGAGGATGGCAGCATTACTTTACAACTGAAGGAGAGACGGAGGAAAAGAGAAATGAGGAACAAACTCAAACTCGTGCATCTTTTTCGCCGTTAATCAGTTGCCATGCGTGTTCACGCGGACAGGTAAGAGAGACAAATAAGTTTGTGTGGCTTTGAGCTGTTATCTGTATTGGAGTGTAAGTTTTGCCATTGCACCTGTGCGCGTGACAGAGGCGCGGGCGTGTGCCCCCGCCTATAGCCCTAATGCGTTGCGGTTGACAGAGCTGGCAAATCAATAGGAGTATTGTGCGCGAGGGAGCATGTGCGCGCGCTCATAAGCAGCGAGTTTGACTGTGTGCGTATTTGCAAATTAATTTTTGGCAAAGAGCAGAAAGAAGCAAGAGAGCGCGCACTTTTCTCGCACTCATTTTTCCGGCTATAAGGAGTGGACGTGGCTCTCGCCTCAATTTTTGCTCCCTGGGGTGTCGTTGCGCACAGCGCCTCGGTGGAGTTATGAATGATAGACAGGCTTCCGTAACAGAGTGGGAGTTGGAGGCTATCCGATTCTCTCCAATACGTGTGCCGCACCAGTGTAGCCAGACTGGCATTTACGCGCACTGCAGGAAACAGGAGTCCACTCTGACTGCAGCCTCTCTAGAAGTCGAGCTCTCTCTCCGCGCCAGATCCCATCTGTTACTGGGAGAAACACATAAAGACGCCTCAGTCATCTGAATGCCCTGACAGTCGTGTGTGTGTGTGTGTGTGTGTGTGTGTGTAGAGAAAGATGCGTGAGCCAAGTGCCAGATGCTTGGCTGTCCCTGTTAATGTTGCATTGATTGGCTTCTGGTGAGCTGCATGGTTGCCAATCTTCAGCACTGCATCTTTTTCTTTCTTTTTTTTGCAAGGTGATCAGCTCTCTGATGTGTTTGCAAATGTTTGGGGAAAAGATGGTGTCATGTGATTGCAGTTGTGCTACAGTCTGTTGGGAGGAAAAAAAAAGCTGTGGATTGATGTGTTTCCCGTATTCCCATTTCCCATAATGATATTGATGCAGATAACATGCAAATGTTATGTACATGTATGATCAGAACCACTGTGCTGAGGGAGAAGTTTTAATGATTTGTTTTTTCTTTAGTTGGGCCCTGGGGACATAATATAGCAGTTTCTATTTAACCATGAGGATGGGGCTAGGGCTACAATAAATTCATATTTTCATGATCACTTCACTCCGTTAATTATTCCGCTGATAATTGGTTAATTTCTTGCTCTATACCATCGGAAATTAGTAAAACATGTCCATCACTAGAATCCATTTGCAATCATGCAAACCGAAGAAATTCAGATAATCCCTACATTTGAGAACCTTTTATCCAGCAACGGTTGACATTTTTGCTCATTAATCATTGGCGATTGTGCAACAGAGTGGCATACAATATGTAATCACAAAGACTTGTGTGGCTTGCACTGAAGGCAACAGACTCAGAAGGCCCCCTGCCGCATCTTCCGAACCTTTCAGTGGTACTTTATTCCCTCGTAAAAGCTATTATCACTCACTTTTCCCGCATTTGAGATGTGCAGGGCAAGACTTACTGTAACAGGAGCGCTACATAACAGCTCACCTAAACTTTGAATTAACCATCACAACAGCTGACACATCAACAGAGAGAAGTCATGTAAAATGTGGAATTTAAAGCCACCACGCAGTAAATGTTCAGCTCTATGGAAACAAAATGAAGCAGCTGACCGAGTTCCGAAGAAGCCTTTTAGTTGGTCCTTGAATTTGAGATTAACTGGTCATACAATTGGTCGATTTAATCTGGCAAGTGGAACACTCTGGAATTGCATGGCAACTTATGAAAAGCATAGCCTGCCAGCTGCACTGGCTGTAAGTAATGATTTGTTACATACATACAGCATACGTTTACAATGATACAACACTACTCGGAGAGAAAACCTGCACCTAACTGGTCATTTTGACCTGAATGTTTGATTTTCTGGATAACCAGCTAATCTAATGTTTAATTGGCTCCACAGTGAGGCGGGTTTCCTCAACAACACATACAAAATGCTTGTTGTCCCTGCAATGACCGGACCAAATGATCATTTAACCTATTGTTAGGCTATCCCACCACACTAGACCAACACCTGTCTGAAAGCCGTCCTAAAGCGAACTGCAAATGTTCTGAGAGGACAAAGGCAGCCTCACTACCCTTTATTAGATACTCTTTGTTGATATAATAGTATGTGTGTTTCCTTGTTTGAAAAGGGCACCAAGCTAATTACACCATTATTAACCTAACTGAAGACAAGCAACGCAGGGAAATGTCTGTTTTACTTACGGGCAAACTCCAGTGTTTGAATATCAAACTGTGTGTGATGTCGACATCATGATAACTGCATGAAGCTCACTTACGTTGATCACTCAAATCCCGCATTTGCTGCCTGTTACACAAACTCTACCCCTGAAGAAGTGTTGTGAACTCAAGTGTGAACAATTGTGCAATAATCAGTCACTGACGACAGCGTGCCTACAGCAGAGCAGACATTTTCAACTGTGTGTTGCTCAGCATGGTGGCAAGGTGCAACACCATCAAATAATTACGTCAAACTTTACTCAATTTAAGATCGCACATTAACGATTGTTTACTCACTCACTGCTGCTGTTTGGATTCTGAATAAGGAACAGAACATTTTATATAACTGAAGCATGTTAGTTTACCTGCCAACAGCACTGTGACATGTTAAAATAACTAGCTTAAAATAATCAGCTTTTTAAAATAATGTCCTATAATTACTAACAATTAACACATAGTGAAGGTTCATCACAGACTGGTCCTGTCTGCACATTTCCTCCCAATACCATAGATAAGCAAATGTACATGCATGATAACTATCAATTTTGATACCCCGGTATGCCGTGATACCAGTAAAACCTAATTATGAAAAGCCAATTTTGGGCTGTTTATCCTGGCCACGATAATTGGGATTCACAATATTAACCCCGGAAAGTAATAAATCATAAGGTCCTCTTGCATAAATGGAATTATCCTGATAATGGAAATTCACCATTATCGACTTATTGTGAGTGTATTTGATGGCAATCCGCGGTAAAATTCTTTATCTTCCCATCCCTACATGGGTTCATATATACATGAATATATACATTAAAAGGTGCACAATTTTACACAATCAATCACTTTCCCGTGGCTCTGGAGGGGTCTAAGAAAAAAGACCTGATGATGTCATCAGGCTTATTTTCCATCTTGCCTTCGGCTTGGTGACTAATAGAAATCCTCTGTTGCAAACTGGAGGTGTGGAGTGGAGAAAGGCTTTAACAAAAGATTCTATGAAGTTGCGTTATGGGAATTGCATGTAGGACCCAGTATTTTTGGAGACAGATCCATACTTGGGATTAAATGCCAGGGCATACTGTATCTGCATCTGATGCTGGGATTTCTCTCACACGTAACATCACGGAAGTGGAATTTTAAGTAGCGGCATCACGTACTTACCTTTTCTCTCGATCATGCCAAATCAATCCTAAGAGCAAGATGCATCAAGAGTTCACGGTCCACCCAGAAACGATTCACCCCAGGTGGCTCCAGTGTGATGGCCGCCATAGTGTTTACAATGATATCACCTGCAGACAGGAGAAAGAACTGCAGATTATTGTTCCAAGAGCACAGTCGAAGGGCCATTCAAAAGATGAATCATGCCTTCCTCCAAACATTAACAGTCTCTTTGCAGATAGTGAACAAAGAATGGTCATTCACCGTCTCTGCCTGCCAACCAAGACTGACAATGTAGGGGTTTTCTGCAAGTAAGAATTATAGCTTTGACAAGTTAAGTGATTGGTCTTGTCAGCGATGCAATCTGCTTCTAAATCCAGGGTGCGACAAGGTAAAAATAATTCCTTGCTTTTAATGCTGCAGTGTGATGTTATTGTCTGGTTTACTAAAATAAATAACGGATGAGTTTTGACATTTGGTTTCTTATCAGACATGCTTCCTTTTTGGGAATGCATAGACCGTTTTACAGCCGACGTCATCAACAATGTGAGTGTGTATGTTGGCAGTGGTAGTGGCGTTTTTCCAGCCATCCAGACGAGTTAGCAACATTTAAACATTGAAATAAAACTGTTGCCAGGATCAAAATGTCAGATTTTTGCGTTTTCTACAGAATTCCGACAAGATCATGACCGTTTTCGAGCAACAAGTGTTTCAGTTTAAAGAGTGACCGTGTTAACTGGTGAGTCTCAGCCGAATGCGTCTGTGGTTGCTTGTAGTAATGGCAGCAGATGGAAACATGAATGAAGTATGAAAGTATCCTCATTAAAGCCTTCAATAAATTGAAAACACATTCTCATCTGTGTTCATTATCGACCCCAACCATTTACGTAACTAGCTAAGAGCAACAACGGACACATTTGGCTGAAAGTCACCAATTAAACCGCAACACCGGCAGCATCTATGGCTACATAATGTTAACCACGTTGACTCCCACTGGACTGAACAAAGATGCTCCCGTTTGTAGAACCCATTTTGATCTAGCATCTAGTGACTTGTATGCTTCTACTTTCTCGCCGGTGTAACATCAGGCGCTAGGTCTCTCCACCAAGTACATGTATATATCTGGTCACTAAATATTGGGCCGCTTGCTAATGTATTCTCCCCACTCACTAAAATCAAACAGGTCTGGAAAGTCAGTTTGTTTATGTTGTTTATAATGTTAAGCTATTACATGTACTTCCAAACTGTGTGCGAAAACCTAATGTACGCAAAAACAAAGGCTTTTTAACTGCGTTTGAACGTTAAGTGAAAGCTTTGGTCATCGGACCATCATCGGCACGACTTACAGACCATGTGCTTCTGGAGACTTAAATAGGCCTTAAACAGTGCAAGCAATGGCCAGTCTTGTGACAGGTGGTAAGAGATAGAAGGTGTTCTCCATGAACTCATCAGCTAGGTAGGTGTGATCAAAAGATTTGGTGCTAATCATGCAGAAAGGGAGAACACCTTGGATGCATTTGGCTTCTCTTACTTTGGGGAAAACAAAAGTCATGCAGGAATTATTTCTTAATAGAAACCAAAAGATTGACTCATCAATAGCACCGGGAAGAGAAAACATCAGGGTCCTGTACCTTTAACTCACCATTTCTGGCCTGCTATCATCTAGCTTGTCCTTTTTTAAATTTATTTAGACTTTAATTTCTTTCTGTGGGACACAGAGCAGTCTGCCTCATGCTGACGTTATTGCACTGTGGGTTTCGTCAGTATGGGTGAAAGCAACATTAGAATGATTCATCTCCTGCTCTCACCGTCAGTGACGAATAGGCAGCAAAGCGTTTCCTTAAAGAACACTCAGCAGAGTGAGAGGAAGTCTGAGTTTGATCATGACAGAGCACATTTATGTGATTTTGACCTCAGGAAAACTAACGATAAAGTTGTCCCTAATTGGCAAAATGAAATGCTTTTGAGGATTTGAATGTGTCACAAGCGTTCATTTTTTTGGCAGCCTTTCATTATATGATTATGATATTCTATTTCTGTTTTTTCAAGACAGGTTAGATTTATCCAAAAACATCATTCCTGCTAAGTGGACGCTAATAATATCTATTTGCGCTCCTCCTAACTTCCAGAAGGGTAGAGGCAGTGAAACAGCTAGCATCACAATGTCCTACGCGTCAGCAAAGTTTCCAACACATTCCTGTTTGAGGATTTAGATGTGAATTACATAAAAATACAAACCAAGCGATTAAACTCTGCAATCCTTTTTTTTTTTTTTTTTTTGCTGGATGCTTGATTTAAATGTATAAAATAAAAGTGTGATGTAGCATAAAAAATGTGTGATGCACTTAAAACGTCTTTGCAAACCATGAAAACTGAGTCATTTGATTGCCAATATGCTGCATGAATAGTTAATGTACTATTCAGGGTTTGGATTTCCATTTCACATTTGCAAATGTTTGCTCAGAGACTTTCCCTTTTTTAAACAGCTCTTAAGGATGAACTGTCATTATGTAATCACTGCTCGTTTCTGCCTGGGATGCTCGGGGCTGCCTCCAAGTATTTTATTTTGTTCTCCGCTCAAAAGCATCAGGGTTGTGGGTTTGCCTTCGGTCACGTTCGGGAGGTTTCAGCTTCTTAAAGGGAAAGCCTGTGTTTTATTCACCTGGGCACATTCTTTTTCATACCTATCCCCTATTGATTTATATTTTAACCTTAAGGCATTTCACAAACGCTTTTATACTCGGCAGTGAGCACATAATATAGCGGTAGATATTCGGCAACTTGCTGAAGGAGACCTCAGCAGAATGTAAGCATGTTGGTCGAAAAGACTGAGATTCAATTTCAGGTGACGAGGCAGTTTCCACTAGATTCAAGCCAAAATGGTACAAAAAAATAAACGGAAGAAAGTAAGCCATAGTGTGCAACATATTTCAAAGTACGGGACTAAAACAAATTACTTGTCCATACATAATATTCTCAATGAGAAAGTAAAATGTAATTTCTCTTTATTTTTTGTGGAATTGAATGGGTCGTGTTGAGATAATGTAGAATCTTGAAGTGAAACCCTGCAGTGTTTTTCACATTGTTCCCATTCAGTGCTGGGAAGTATTACCTCAACCGCCTGAAAATAGTGCCTTGAAATGGACTCTAACTGAAAAACCGTGTAGTGTCGTGATGGAGAGAAAAGGGGAGTCACGTCAGTTGGTCATCTGTGTCTCGGGGCAATGGGAAAGCCTGATGTGTGGCACTGATAAAACATTTGTGTGCTGTGCAGCCTGTCAGACCCGCTCACCTTTCACATCCAACGCTGGGACGTTGAAATGTGAGAGAGATGTTAATTGGACCGGCGCTTTGTGAGAGCGAGAGTGGGATGGGGGAGCTGGACAGGGCATCCCTACTGAATCACAGATCTGAGGTGGATCAGAGGCGAGCCACGGGGGATGGGGGTGCGAGGGAAAACTGGAATTCTAATGCTGCTTGAATACGAAGACGAGAACGTATGCCTTGGCTTCTATTTTGATACATGCATACAATATTGCTCAAGGATTGGAAAATATCGCCTAATTTCTACTGTCAGTCAACACTGACTGTACTCTGTCGCTACCTTTTTTGCGGTGGTGTGTGAGCAGATTTTCTAAGGACCGTCTCCAGAACTGTGCTTGAACCATTCACTTTGTAGCAACATCTGCCCGCTCCCTCGCCCACGAGGACTGTGCTTGTAAGCTAGTTGCCAAACCGTCAAAGCGTCAGACAGCTCTCCATGTGTTGAAATGAATCTGAATGCTCCTAAAGTTGAGGACCAATTTCAAGCTTAACATCCAGCTATTACCAGAACGACTATTTATATAAGCTCACATCACTATCAACCCGGACAGATTGTATAAAAAAGTGACTGAACATAAATAGTGACTCACCAATTAAACCAAGGGTAAGGCTTCAAGTTGACTTTATGACAAACTGCTTTACACCATTAACGAAACGTATCTGTCCAATCTGCCAAATAAATCTCTCAAAGTAACACAGTGAAAGAAAAAGAGCAACACAATGAACTAAACGCACACCCATCTACAGACTCATAACACGACATCCAGGACCACATTTTGCCACTCACATTGTAAAAACAATACCAGTGAAACAATGTCAGAATCAAGGAAACCCTGTTGGTGATTTAGAGAAAGAGGAAACAAAGGGGTGAGAGGAAGTCATCATTCCTATTTTGCCCACAAATGTGCTCTTTAAATTGATGATTTCCCTTGTTTTTTCATGTTACTGCACTCGATTTAACTTTTAACAGCCTTTCTAATGATGTAAAAAGAAAAGAAAATGTCAGCGTGAAAGCTCTAGTGTGCTGCCAGCCCACATAACATACTGCACACCTCCCTCCTCACACCGACCCTCCGACTCTGCAGTCTACATCACCAGCTTATTCTTTGTTTGGATGGCGAGGCGGCGTAATTCTCTGTTGCGGCTCCTGACACCCCCCACGAGTCTCCGCGGGGACTTGAAAAGCAGTGTGGCGAGCATCTGCGAAACCCCCCCAAATCTCTCGCACTTCACCCTCTCATGAGGGAATCTACCTGGCAGCGAGAAAGCGAGCTTATCTGTGTATGAAATGCTAATGCGAATAGCCCCAGCCCTCCATCGTGGATGAGAACACACGGGCTCTCTCCTCGTTGTAAAACCCACCTGCTCTGTGTGTTTTAGCATGTTGGGAAACGGCGAAGTCTGCCAAACCCCGGTAGCCTCAACCTGAATTTAGACTTCTCAGACATAAAGCGAAGCAAGTGCTGTAGGGGATATGAATATATTTCCACGCTGAATCCTACCTTGTGTCTATTTCTCTTGTTCTATTTGGCAGAGGATGACTTAAATCCCAAAAGCATTAGACGCTCATCCAGGTAGGGCTGAAATGATTAGCCAATTCATTGATAAGTCGACTGTCGGAGGGGAATTTTTTATCAAGCCAATATCCGAAACAATAAATTGGTTTATTAGTAAAAACAATAAACGAATGAATCAATAAATAATAAATAATCATGAGCCCTGCAGTAAAGCATTTGTCATGTGCATAATGCTGATGGAACCTTGTCTGGATGTTGTGCAACAGTGGCTGCAGTGGGAGAAGAGCGAGATGATGATGATGGTGGTGCGCGCTGAAAAACTGTGTTTTTTTCCCTGCAGTGGCCAGCAGATGGGGGCTGTCTGCTCCATCCTGGCACTCCGGCTGTACGATTAGAGCTCAAGAATCCGGCCATTAAACATACGACAGATGGGACATTTTCCATCTTCTACCCAGCTCTCATTAAGCAGCCAAACAACATATAGTTGGGTTGACGAGTGCAGACATGTTTCCTAATTTGACACCAACCAAGCCTCTTGAAAGATCTCCTCCTTCACAGATATAATTAAGGTTGTTTAACTTGGCATGTAAACACGAGGAGACAAAACCATCAGAGGCCTCCCGCTCTCATCTCGGCCGAGCCGTGCGAGGAGTGGTGCGTTTGGGTTTCAGGTAATCAAAGTCGAGGGTTAGGACAGATGGTGTTTGGAGGGTAGTGTAGTGGAAGGACAAGTCGCTGTTGACTCTGGGAGACATGGTGGGAGGGGGTGACTGACACACCATCCAGCCCACATGACTCAGTGGGAGTCATTACTGCAATGGGCCTAATTACCTTCAGGCCTAATCTGTGGTTGAAAACCTGCTGCTTATTGCGTTTAATTACCCACAAGTGTTGGAAAAAGATTGAAATGCAAGGTTGGAGCATTTGTTTTGTTTTGTTTATACTTTTATATGTGCATGAGGGAGAGAAAATAGATGCAGGGATTGTTACAACATGTCATATTTCCAAGCTTCAGATGGCTAATTGCAGCGTCACTGTCGCCCTATACTTCCTGGACTGTTTACACAGAGGGCTTTTACTGTCCTCGTGCTCTACAGGACGAGTGTGTTTGACAGCCAATTTATTTTCTTTCTGTTTCTTTCACAGCTTACACCTTCATTTAATATGTAACCCAGACAGATTTACTATCTGTAGCCTGGAAACTAAATTACTCTTAGCCGTGTCACGATTATCAGATGATTTTAAGGTTGTCTTCTGATGACCATCTGTAATGTGATCTCGGAGGCGATAGCCTTTTTGCTCTCAACATGGACTGTTTACCTGAATTCAACCAAAACCTGTTTGGATGTGATTGGTCAACGCTACTCAGACTACAATAAATCATCCGACATCACAATCTTTTTCGGTCTGCTTATGAATGTAGAATCTGTATAAAGAGATTATATTCTGGCAGGTGTTGAAATATGTGCTGAAAAAATAACCAATCATCTCAATTTTGTGGAAAATCCTCAAATTGCTGGGATTGGGCTTAATAGGCGGAAGGTTAGGGAAGTTGTGACCATGCCATGTCGGAATGCTCCAGCAGAGAAACTGTGATATTCCAGACAGTTTACATCTGTTCTGTGGCTATATGGACAAAACCCTCATCACATCAAGCTAATTTGCAAAAAAAAAGCATGATGTAAAATGCTGACGTGTCTCACAAACCCTAAGCTAGACCAGAGTGGAAAATAGCTCCGAGGCAGTTATTGTAGAACAACAAACCACGAAACCAATTCATTCAGCCATGATCCACGGTGTGTTTTCTAGTAAGATGGCACTGTGGAAATACTACAGTCTGCTTGGCTAAACCCCTGAATCCTTGGCACCTCTTTCCAGCCTATTTGTTTCCTCCAGTTCCGTTGAACCTCCAGGGTGTGCCGCACACACAGAGGATTGCCCCGCTCGTGAAGCTGATCAGACTAATCTGCTTTGATTTATATGGTCCCGACAAGAAATGGAAATACAAGGAAATTAACTGAAACATCTTCAGGTACATTTTAATACTAAGTTAGATGAGCTGACACTGGAGAAGAGGCAACAGGACATTGCTTGGAAACAGGCGCCAACTCGTTCTGAAAAGTGATGTCAATGCGGGCGGAAGTGCCTAACACGTGTATTCTTTGTAATGGCCATCAAATGACTACTTCTCACTTGACTTATTGCCACAGACCATAAAGCAGGGTATGCTTTAGGGCTTGCCTACCTCATGATTAACAGGTTCAGTGTGTTTTCCATTCATGAAAGTTAGTTGTAACATTTTGGTCAATTAAAAATGTCTTATTGAGTGTTCGGTTGACCTTCGCTCCACCCTCTTGTGTCACTTCTGGTTCCTAAATAACAAGATGGCGACTGCCAAAAACCAAGATGGCAGATAAGAGCAGATTCTACATTCATATGCAGAACCTGAAGGCAGCTGACAAGATTTTGCTGTCAGAAATGTTCTGGTTTCTGATTGTAGTCCAATCGCGTTTGAGTAGGTTTTGGTTGAACGCAGGTAAACAGCCGTTGGGTTTGCTATCCACACAGGCTATCGTCTGACAAAGATTACGTTTTTTATTGGTTTAAAATTAACTTATAAACTGGTTATTTGTGAAACAATCTGATTGTACACGTTGTCTCTCAACTCCAACTCCAGTCTCGCATCTCAAATTCCTAATCTGACTGTAAACAATGAGCAGCGCATAGAGCAGGGTTGAGATTAGGGCGAGGTCGAAATGCTGAACTCGAGGCTTTAAAACCGTACAAAAAGTGGTTGACGCCATCGTGACTACGTCTACTTCTTATGTACAGTCTATGCTTAGAGGCAACAACATTTTTGCCAGCAAGTTACCAAATTACATTAATCAAAATGAACCCAAGGTATTTAAGGTCAATGCTTTTACACTGAAACACATTCCACACACAGGATTTAAACAATGGAAGGAAAGAATAGACGAACATGTGCTTATTAAGTTGCTGTGAACAAATATGTCTTCCTTTGGACTAATAATGTAACTCAGCCCTCTGAGACTCTACTGTGTCTTACACTACACAGCTCTGGTATATATTTAGGTTTTTGACTGAAAATACACTGGCCTCTGCAAATAACTCTTAAGTCAAAGTATTTCCTCATAGGAGTATGTACATTCAGTGTAAAGCTACACGTCATAAGCAATGAAATCTTATTATTGGTTTTAGACAAGATGCTAGTGCACTTACTGCATCGATTGGTGCAGAGGATGTGTTTTGGCTCGCCTTCCATTTTGCAGGTTCATGTAGAGCTCCTTTCTGTTCAGCAGAAACAACAAAGAAGAAATAAATAAATTCATGCTCAGGCCTGAGGAACATTTCACAGCAGCGTTACAGTCTGACTTCACATAAGCACATTGCTGTGTCACTAATTTCCTCCTGTGCCGTTTGTATCTGCCTGTACTTACTTTAGCCCTCTTGTTTATTTACATCCGCTTAGTAAAACACTGCCTAAGATCACAGGCAGCAAACAGGTGCTGTAAATGGGCGGGGAATGTTTGTACTTGTTCCTCTCATAGGTGAGGTGAAAAGTCAAGAGTGTCTTTCGCTGTGGTCTATCTCTGCCCGGCCCTCTTTTGTTGTGAGAACAGAACAGTGCTTCAGTAATATGTGTTGTGACCCGCCCTAGTCTTCTGCTATCTGGTGTTTGACACCGGCAGAAGGCTGATGCTGTGAAATCGAATGCAGTGGGCGAGCTCTCAGCGGGGAGCCCAAAACATTAGCTATTAGCGGCAGGCGACAGATGCCTGTTCTCTGGATTGAGGTGTATCTCTGTTGCTCTCCCATTGCCTGTCTCTCTCATCGCTGTTTTTTCATTATACTTTATCTTTCTGCCATTTTAAGCGTTCCGTCTCCTGCGGGGTCATTAGTGGTTTGGGTTACATGCAAGAGCTGTGGACTGTACTCCGGCTAAGGTGTTACTCAGCTGTTTTCGTGACCAGTTGATTCCCTGTTATTGTGTTTTTCTGTTTACATGAATAAATAAGGAGACAGAGACGGAGTATTGCTGTCTGCCTATGGCGTCCTAGCCACATGTCGAACAGTTCACCAGCAAAAAAATATGAAGTATGAAAGGTTCAACATACAGTAGCAGTGGGGGTGACGGGAAAAGGGCAGAAAGAGGAAAGATGCTGGCAAGGGATCTCTGGGAAAAATCTCAAAAGCCGGTTATAGGTGTTTTTCTGAAAATGTGCAAATGAACGGACACGTGATAAATCATGTGGTGTAACCTTTCTCAAAGATATTGAATAGTTCAGTACATACAAAACCTGTACGGTGGGTTCTGGGAGACAAATGATCTGGCAGCTCTGCAGTGGAAGTCATGAGTTAGAGTTGCATCAAATTAACATTTTCATAATTGATTAGTCTATTTTGAGGAGTTGATTAATCATTTAGTTATTGAAATATAAAAACAAAGTCAGAATTGTACTTCAAGAGTTCCCACAGCACAACATCTTTGAATTGTTTGCTTTTGATGGATCAGCAGTCCGTGAAAGCAAAGGTGTGTGATTGATGACTGATGACTTGCGACAATGATGAAAAACAATGACTATAAAAGAGACACAAGTTTGACCGTCCCTCAATATTGAATCTATGAAAACGGGTCACAAACATATTGTTTCAGTTTGAAAAAAGATTGATTTTAAAAACAACTGGGCACAGTAGTTTCTAGAAAACATTGCACAAACAGCAGTAAATAGTGCATATGTTGGACTGTTTCAAGCAGCGGATTAATTCACATGCGGTGCTGAAACACATACGGGCCATTGTGTGGCATGTCATCGGATGAAACGATGTGGGCCGTGAACACACAGAAGACAGAAACAGAATTGCATGTGCGTGTAAACAGAGCCACTTTCGCATGCATCCTGCCAAAATATCTGTGGCTGCCGCTGTGCATAACCCATCCTGTTAAACGTTGCACATTATTAAACATGCCATGAGCAGAAGGCCACACAAAACAATATCATCATCATAGGAATGGAGGAATTATTTCCAATGACAGAGCCAGATGCTGTTGGTTTCGTGGCTCCCTGTCATTTTTTTTGCTCTTGCTTAGAATCAGCATGATAATCAGAAAATGAAGAGACTGACAGGAGAGAGCCCCAGCAGGTGAAAGTGAAAGCACTCATTCTGACAGAGTCTGACTTACTCACACACGACTGTCTCAGCGATGCGTCGACTGTGGGAAGATTTGCTAGAGTGTGGTTCAATCGGGATGTTATAGAATTACACTGAACCAAGAAGGAACAAAAAACAACCTTAAAATCTCTCTTTGAAGCAGCTTCTGGAAAGAACTCCATCAGTATTCTTTGCAGGGCTTGATATCCTTTTCTCCGTTATTGGAAGAGAGCAGGGGAAGCAGGATTTGGGCGTTGCTCTACCTATGCAGATGAGAATCTTTTCCCAGATTACACGTGTTTAGTGTGCGGCTGAGTATTTATCCTCAGCTCCTTTAATCCAAGTCGATGTGGAACAGACTTTGCCTTCCCTTTCACTGTCGGGGCTGGCAGTAGGAATTAGCCGTTACAGCCACTGCACTTAGTCAACATCACCAACAACGATAGTCGAGCTGCGCAATTTGCATGTAGAGATGTTTGAAACATGGGGATTAGTCAGGGGTTCTCAGCAAATCTTAATCCATATGTATGTAAAAAAATTTATATTCATAAAAAAATTCAGTGGCTATCCTTCAAAGTGTGTGCCAGTCATAAGTTGCATTAATGTCTCGTTTTAGCGCTGTGCTCTAATGTTGTCACATGCATTGTGGGAGATGGAGAGCAGCAGCCTTTGAAGTCTGTCAGCTCCTATATCCCATTTAATATCAACATATGTTTATCCGCTCGATAATCCCGACAAAGCTGCTATTCTACTGGAACACACAATGTTGGACCAGCTGTCCTGCTTTAAGTCAGTTGTTGAGACTTTGGTGTATCTTATTATTGTTATCATTTATGGGAAAATATCCAAACTTCTTTTTACTTTTTTGTAATTGTTTTATGGTGTTTCACTTAATGCATGCAGTTTCATTTAGAAGGATTTTCCCATTTTTGTGACCACTTGGTGGGATTACTGCGTAGCATGTCGGTGAAAGTTATTTTACCAAAACTCAAAGAGTTCCACACCAGCCTCCACTTCCAGGGTCATCGGCTCATTTGTATTGAGTTGTTCACAATGGACAGAACTCCTGCCTCTGGGTACCTCTGGCTGGACAGATCTTCCCACGCTTTGATTAAAAATCGGAAAACAAACAACAGCAGTTCTGTGTTTATCAAATTTAGTGTTATTTCAAATGTACTTTGCAGTGGGTACATGCAGTGGTATGATATCTGTTGACCATGTCAACCTGTTCTCACTTCAAACTCAATACTGCAGCTCGTCCCGTCGGTGTCTTGTACTGAGACACAGAGGCACCCTTTAGTGTCTGTATGAGATGCTCCAGGCCTTCAACTAACTTCATTATAAACCCATCAGCGTTATTATTAAAGGGTCAGAGCAACTGTTGTAGTATAGGCTATACAGTGTGCAATGGCAGGTGGGAAAAACAGACCCGGGGCTTTCACCGAGGAGACTGCTGTTCATGTTCTATGTGAAACTAGAAGTCAACATTGATTTATTTAGATTCCGTAGTCATGCTAGTCATGTGAGTTGTTAGTCAGTCCTGTTCAACATCAACCACAATCTTTTCATAAACCGAACTTCCCATGAAGACGTGCCTTGACAGGTTATTCTTGCCACGTCCAAAACGGACGCAAGAAGGAAGAAGGGTACGTAGAGCATCGCAGTATAAAGACTAGGGACACTTACCAAGCGTCGGTAGGTGACGAACTGGGAGTGAGAATGTGTTTACCAACAGGGTTGAAAGCTCCAGAGAGAGCGAGCTAAGTCGACCCTGAGAATATTTTGTCACACAGCAGGTCTACAATGGGGTGTTTTAATGTAATCACCAGAGCCTGGCAGAGCTGGCGATGTCAGCAAGAACGCTTTTTGTCTCGTTTGCAAATTGAGCATTCTGCGCCCCCCCCGTTCTCCCGGTGCAAGCTCGAACTTGACGCACTCCGTTTGAGAGACGCTTCGTATCTCACTGTATAGAACCCTAAATGAGATTCCGGAATCGGTTATTTGCTTTAGTTCAAAAAAGGTCATCTCAGAACAGCAAGGTCAAACTCTGCAGTGAGCAGCGAGGACCCATTTCATGCTTCAGCAGCATTTAAATAATGTATAACTTTAAAATCCACCCCAAGACGAGATGATTCTCAATAATATCTCCTCTTTAAAGAACACAGAGTTGCACATGCAGGTGTAATGCACATTCTTGTCAAGAGATTAGCAGAGCCTCACTGGAATGCTTCGTAAGAAATTCAGCAAACCTTGCAGTTATTTTTTTTACTGCTTCAAGGCCATCTTCAATATATAGTTTTGATATAAAAAAAGAACAGTTTCTCTTTGTATTTTCCATTCCCTCTTAAGAATCCCTCTCTGCCTTTCTTCTGAGTGGCCTGATGTCTCTCCTTATCATAGTAAATGTATTTCTTCCTGCCACACTTATTATTCACCGCGCTGAGAAACACAGTAAGCCCCACAGAAAGCCTTGGTTGTGTTAAAACAGTCGACTCAAACCTTATTCTCCAATGTTTTTTAACTAAGCCCACTCATCCTGCTCTGCTCTGATACGCGACTTTGACCTCACAGGGCGGTATCACTCACCACACGCCGCTCTGACCTCATAGGCACGGACAAATTTTTAATAGCACTGTAACTCCTCAAGTCTAAACTAGTTTGTATCATCTGCATAATGGCACAAATAGCCGGCAGAGTCTTTGTTGCCTGTTTGTACTTTTTCACAGTCGACCAGTTTGAAGAGCATGTCCTCATCTGTAAGGATTTATGAGTTTCAATTTAATTGGAGGGAATTAGTGGACATTTAGCTTCTAATATCCATCAAATTAATCTCTAACTCTGTGTTTCTCTTCCCCCTCCTCTCTCTCGCAGGAAATCCAGAATGGGTTCCGGGATTAACCTCTGCACTTGGTAGAGCGACCCAGAAGTTCACGTCCGTTTGCACAGCATCTCACAGCCTGGCAAATTCCATAATGTAAATATATCTTGGCCTTTTTTCTTTTCATTAAACCTTCAGCTTTGGGCCATGAACCTTAGAGGATCTACCCGGACCGCTATTTCCTCAGTTTGGATTTAGATTCCTCTTTTACTGGGACTACTCCACGGGCCTGCAGCGGTGGCTAGTTGTGGCGGCTGCCGCGGCGGGAGCGGGAGGACCTTACAACTTTGGAACACGGGGATAACTTTACAAAAGCACGCACCACCATGAGGATATCTACCACCTCCTGCCTCTGTCCCTTTCTGGTCTGCCTCTGTTTCATCCAGAGGTGCTGCGGGGTGAGCCACCACGGCCCCGCCAAAGTGCCCTCCAAGAACCAGACCAAACTGGCCAACGGGGAGACGGAGGTGCACCACAGGCCGAAGCGAGGCTGGATCTGGAACCAGTTCTTTGTTTTAGAAGAACATTTGGGACCAGAAGCACAGTATGTGGGAAAGGTAGGATTGTTCTTTTTATTGAACTGTCTGCAAAAAAAAAAAATCATTTTATCCCAGGGAACTGGTTTTTGAACATCTTACTTGGCATTTTCCTCTCCCCTCTTGTTTATTGAGGAATGGGTTACAGCAGGACAAAGCTGTTCTATTGAGGTAGATTGCCACGTCGGCATTGTACGCGCGCTTTTTTTATCTTCTGATGTGGAAATTCAGCGCTCATTTGTGAAGGTGTGTAGGTGTTTGTCAGTACAATGTTGGACTGATTTCCTCTCATGATAATGTCCAAAAAAGGTTTTATTATCTGTAATTAGGGAGTGGCTCTCAGCATGTCTGCCACTCTCTACATCAAGCTATCTCTGAACTGGAATATCAGATTTGCTCTCTCTGTGGGAATTGAACCCAGATTTGATCTCTTGTTGGAACATGAACCACCACAGTTGGAAATCGGGCAGTTCTGCAATGGGGACATAGTAATCGGGGGCCCCTCATAGCTAGAACATTTTATGAATGGAATTTCAGAGTGACCGATGTGCCTTACAGAGGAAACGATAGTGGTGGGTATTCTTTCTGCTTGTGCATGGCCCGGTTGTTGGTGGTGACTTTTCTGTTAGCTCCACAATAAGCCACAGGGAGCTGGTTAAGTCCTCTGCTTGCAGATTGCCTGCCCTTATCTCCTGAAATGTTAAAATGTGTTTCTCCACTGCAGTGATCATTATTCTAGGCACTCAGGCACACACTAATCCCCTCAACTGCACTCAGAGAGAAAGAGAATGAGAAAGGCAGAACGCTCCTCTGACTGCACATATGTCTATATTTCAACAACGGGTGCCATTTGTTAAGGGAAAATAGAAGAACAGAGGGATGACATGCTTGGAAAAAAAGGTGAAAGGGAAAAAAAAACAAAACAACAACAGTAAATATCGCTTTCCAATACTGTTTATTGAAAAAAAACCTGGGGTTTTAATCACAAATGTCCTTGCGAAGCAGGGAAGAAAGGTTATTTATTGGTGAAACATGTTTTAGGTAATATTATTTGACGAATGAATGAACCATAAAATCCCACAGTGCCAACAAAAAGAATCCCTCAGCATTCACGAGGCATTGTGTCCCCAGTGTCAGACAATAGCAAAGACATTTGCAGCATATTCAAAGGTTCATTTTGTCGATGCGCTAACTGCACCGAGACGTGGTTACTCACTTACACGTTAGATTCGTCCGCTGCCTTAAAGTTCATGATTGTTTGGTTGGCTCATATTGCTAGTTCTAGTCCTACCTTAAGGCTGTTGTTTTTCTATGTGTGTGTGTGTGTGTGTGTGTGTGTGTGTGTGTGGCGGGTGCCGCTGATGAAAGCAAAACAAACATAAACAGCTAATCCTGGATGATGATAAAGCACTGAGAAGACACAAAAACATTATTAAGGAATCAATTTGACATGCATGTTTAAAGAGATGAGGTCTCCAGATGGTTAGCACAAAAAAAACATTTAATTATGTGGGTTGGGACTTGAGTGCAGTGTCCTAATGTGGCCAGGAGACAGAATGACCCTTAATTAGATGAAGACAGGAGAGGAGGATTAATGCATTCAGCACGTACAGCGCTGTATTGTGTGTTTTTTTCTCTCCCCCTCCTTCCCTTGCTTGATTAAAAACTCTGGACATTAGCGAGCAGCAAATGAGCAGTTCCACTCGGGAATTGCCAACACAGTCTCTGTCGGTTATTGCTCTCATTGAAAAATGGGACGTTTTGAAACAGACGTTTTGCACACAGAAATTCTAATAATCGTGTGGTCAACATACAATGCAGACGTGTGCTCAGAAACCTGCACGGTTAAACATCACACAAGCATGCCGTTATGTAAGACTCGGCCTTGGCAGTTGGTGATGTTATGTGTGCTTTTTCTTCTAGTCTCACATAAAGGACAGCATAGAGTGACTTCTGTGAATAAGTGAAGCAGCCAGTCTGTCAAGAACAGTTTTAATCCCCTTGAGGTATCCCATAATCCTCAGTGACACCTTTCTGGGGAGGCTCACGCATTTTGGGGAAATGACAGCTTTGTGCATGAGTGAGGCGCAAATGCTTGCTTGGGGACAGGGCTTGTCCAGATACGAGACAGGAGACAACCCGTTCTCCCAATGGGAGGTGTGAATGTCTCCACGTCAATCTGCTCAGCGTGGGGCCTTGAAGTTGTCGGGCAGGTTACGGTCTGGATGGTAATTTCTCGAAGACTTTGCAAATCCCCAGACCCTGAATGAATGTGTGTTGCGGTGAACGGTCTGATGCAACTTGGTTTGAGGACATGGTGCAGCTTTTATGATGAAAAATATCAGTCAGGTATCCTTGAATTGATCCATGTTTGCCCACTGCTAAAATATACAGTAAATAAAGTGAGATTTGACGTAACCCCCCCGGTCGTATCCTGTGTTCATTTGCAGGGCAGAGTAGCAACCTCTAAGAAAGGTGCCTAAATGTTTTATTCATACATCTAAAAATGGATTGTGCTGTGACAGAATCAGGCAACTGTCTTGTTGTATGTACAGTAATAGCTCAACAGTGGAAAGAAAAAAAAAAAGCGAGGTCTTAACATAAAATTGCTTTTCACTCACTCTTTGCAATGCAGGAAACGAATGCATGCAGATTGGAATGTTTTCAGTATTAAACCAGTGAGGTGTTACATGAAATAACAAGGAACATTTCACGGTCGATGTCACATTATTAGTATGCAGAGTTGGAAAGAGAAACATCCTGAAAATGGCAGATATAATACTCATCAACCACGGATACATTTTTCTGACACTGAGGCATGTACATATGAGTGTGGAGGTGGGTCTATGTCTCTATGTGTAGCAAGGCTTCAACTAAAGGTTTTTATGCCTCAACGACAGCTGCAACCGGAGACATTGCGTTTGTTGGTTGTCCATCCATTCGTCTGTCCCTGTCTTGAGAAAACAATAGCTTAGGAACAGCTTGAGGGAATTTCTTCAAATTGGGCATGAAAATACACTTAGACTCAAGGATGAAGGGATTAGAATTTGGTGGTGAAAGATCTTGGTCATTGTGACATTTTGCACAGACAAGGACGTTAACTGCTGGTGGTGGATGCAGACAACCGCTTGGCGGCAATAATATTATTTATTTTTTATTATTGAGCACTAGACAGACTGTATAGCTGGACAGTTCGAAAATATGTGAAAGTAACCAACTATTTAGTTGATACATCTTCTCGCACAGTGCCCAGATTCTGGTCTACCCGGGTTTTATCTATCCGTCAGTCCTAAACTCAAAGATATTCTACTTCCTTCATTTCATTGTCTGCTGTCTGGATCGCAGGTGACGTCGGTTAACTTTTACAAATGTGATCTGTAGGCTTTAGCTTCTATCTTTATATTTTACCTGCTGCTGAATCTGTTTGATATCCTGGATTTGTCCTTCAAACTCATACTGTAGACCCTTCCATCTGTTTCTCTCTGAAATCGCTTTCTTTAAAAAAAAAAAAGAATGGATAATATCTATGCAGGGACTGTAGTTAGTGACAGTGTGGGCTACATGGTAGCTCTGACAGTTGAGGAAGTACCAGCGGGAGGCGGGGCTTAGCAAAGGGTCAATCGTACACTCGGTGCATGCACCAACATGTACATTCAGTACGAGTTGTGTGTGTGTGCGCACTCATGATTCATTGATTTTTCGAGGCAATTTGGATCAACAGTCTCTGTTTGGGGAGGCTCTTTATTATCTGGTCAGGCATTGAAATGCATCTGCTGTGCCGTGTGCTTGATACAGTCACACTTTCACCAAAAAAATTATGGTGAAACAAATTAAGCGAACCCAGTGAACACTTCCGCTTCCATGGAGTCACCAACTGCAGAAAATAACACTTGAAGAGTGTGCTGTCTGTGCAGGCATGCTTAATATATCCTAAGTGCATTCCCCTGTCCTCTGGCTGAGACGTTCAAACGTATTAGCACCATTTAGACACTTGAGGCTAAAGCCATTTACCCTCACTCGCTGCCAGAGCACGAGGCAGAAACTTCATGTTTTCTCGAGCTGATCTGCTGACGGTTTCATTTCTGTTTCGTACCAAATATCATGTTTTTAGCAGCAGTTAGAGAGAGAGCCACTAAATGAGTGTCAGAGTTGCTTCTGGGACTCTAATAATCTCATTACTGTACATCGAGAAGTCAACCATCCTTCTGGGAAGACAACGATTCATTCTGTTTCTCCCCGCAGATGTCAGAATAGAGGACAACTATCGGGGCGGATTCTTCGTGATGCATCGGTAGCACGTCTTCGTCACACCCCTCATCACTGTCTCTTGATGTATGGTCATTAGGCGGGCCCTCCATCATCAGGGCTTACTGTGACTGTTACAAATCAATCGAAGAGAAGGGGGGCACTCGGAGGAGTTGATTGGGAGGGACCACGGTCAAAATGTGGTGATAATCAGACAATCAAGCACGCCCACATAGAAAGTGATTAAGTCCTCTTGAGTGAAGTATAAGAAGAGCCGACATTTAATCAAAAATGAACCCCCCCCCCCCCCCCCTTCACTAATTGCAAATATGAAGCCAAGGCACGGATCATCAGCTAGGGAGCACAGCCTGCTTATTTCTCCTTCCCCCCCCCACCACCACCACCATCACCATCATGCACATTGTTGATGGAATAAATGCCCAAACAACCTGACTCCCACCTTCAACTCCCGTTTCTGCATCAGCAAGGCTTTCAACATCAAAGCTATGCAGTTTTAATGAATCTCTCCAAAAGCAACATGAAGTAAATGTTACGGCTGTTTGTCCAGTGCCAGCCTGATTACTAGAGCTGTGAAATCACGACAAAGAGCACGCAGATAAAACAAAGATGCTGCGCTGGCTGTAGTGCTGCAATGAATCGATTATTAATCGTGAGTTCGGCTTCCGACGGTCAAATCAAGTAATCGGCTGCGATGTAAATGCATCTAAACTTCGCGGCATATCAAATCAAGCGCTTCCTAACTAACAGCCAGCCACCGAGGGGCGACCGAGAGGTTTTGGCTTCACTTTCAGGGAGCCGTCATGCTGCTGCACACCACCATGCAGCTGCAGTCCAGAGTAGAAGACTAGTAACAGATAGCTGAAGAAAACATTTTAAAGTCTTATCTTGATGCAAATATTTGTACATCTGCAGGAATGTAGCACAACACGAAAGTGAAAGCATTGCTCTGTTTTTGAGTGCGTAAGTGCGATATAATGATCCTAAAAACATTGATCAAAATAATTAGGATTCATCATTCTGGCCCTAGCAGGCAGTGATGCATGTACTGGGTGCGTCTTAGTTGACCTCGCTGGAAAATGATTTATAAATCAGCTGGATGCAGCTACCCTGGTTGTACTTTCACATATTTTATGTGTTTCGCCTGGTATAGAATTTGATCCTGGATTTCATCTAATTAATCGTCACATCCAGAGTTTCATGTCGTTCCCCTTGTTTGCCTTCTTGTTCTCTACCCTACAGTTGATAATGACTGCGAATAACAGCAGCAAAGCGATGCCCTTTTGTACAAGCAGATAGCAAACAAGGCTGGCTTGGCACATACATTATGTGGATCTGTACACTGAATAAGACCAAGACATTATCAGTGACATTCACCAATAATGTAATCCAACCAGGCACATACATTATCAGGATTTGCATGATGGAAAAGGACAAAAGCTGTTTCAGAAGAGAAAAGACGCGTAGGAGCAAAATAGACAGGTCGAGCTCAACAGAGTCTTCCCTCAGCCGGGGCAATGCAATTGTGAACATTGTGTTACATGTCATGTACTCCTTTTCCAAAAGAAGTTGATATATTCCATGCTTCATTAAACTTGCATGGAAAGATTGAGTTTTTTTGACAACCTTAAATGGGACATGAGTTATGTATGTTTAAATTGCAGCATTTTTGGCCAGTCAGCAGAGAAATTGGCAGGAATAGAGTAATTGGCTACTGGAGATCTAAACCACGGTCATCGTGCACGATGTTCTATTGGTCCCAGAAATGGAGCATTTGCTTCTTCTTTTATCTCAACAGGTTTTTCTGTGGTGGTCGGGCATCATTATAGCAGTTTTGTGCAAATCCATTCATCAATGTTTGTAAGTTATTATGTTGGTTGTAAGGTAGGACTAACTAGCTGCTGGCTAACAGGGCTACGGATCACAAAAGTCACGGTTCAGATTGGATCACGGATTGGATCAGAAGAAGAAAACAAAAGAGCGGCAACTATTACTTTTAGAGATGCCATGATCGCGTCTTTTCAGCCAGCAACAAATGGAGAAACAAACCAATGTGATTCCAGTATTAGATCCAGCTCTACTTGCAAAAAAATCTGCTTGTAAAACTGCTGTTGTAGTGGCAGATATCTGTCAGGTTAGGAGGGCTTTGTTCCCCTTTTCTCCCCTTAAGTGACTGAGACACCGTGCAAGCGGTACGACGGAGTCTAAAGTACGCTGTTTGACTGCGAGCACCAATTAGCTTGTGAACACAAACAATTCAAGGCTCCTCTCAGCAATGAGTATGCACAGCCCAAACAGTGGAAACATGCAACTTGTTGACAAAAGAAAGTGAAGATCCACCCTCTCTCTCGGGTTGCTCCTCTGGGCATATGATGAAATTATAAGTGAGGTTCTCCTTGAGATGGGAGTGTTTTTCGCCGGCGGCTTCGGAGCCCCAGACTCCGTTGATCTTTTTAAACTCCTCAGCAATGCATTGCCAGCTGCCAGCCGCCAGCCGCATGCCAGTCGTCTCTTCCACTAGTCTTTAATAATGTCGGCCGTAGAGACAGAGAGATAAACGCGATCCCTTGTTTTGATGACCTGTGGAGGAAAAGGATTCCTCTACAGCACCGCGAGTCTTTGTAGGAAGACGACAAGACAACAGATGGCAGAGGTCTGAATTTCACCTCTCTCGTCTCCCCGGACTTCACTGATCCGTGTGTATGAGATATTTCCATTCATTTCCATTCATTATATATTGCATGCACTGCCATTTTCCCCCTCTCTCGTCCAGATTGCCACACATAAATCGGAGGCATGTTGAGCTCATTTCAGCCTTTTTACACTAATTACATAAAAGGCAAGTTGTCATGAAATTTTCTGTGTGATCAAAAAATGAAGCATGAATAAAATAGCCCAGCGCTGTAGTCAAAAAGGCAGTATAGCAGCACCCTCTGCAGAGAAATGGAGCCTTGTTTGTCTTTTCTTTTTTTGTTAATCATGTGACAGAGCTTTGCCCCGAGCCCAGTTTTGTACAATCAGCTTTGACTAAGAAGGGGAGTATGTGAAATACAAACTGAACTAAACGGCAATGAGGGAGGTCTCTGTCCAGAGGAACTCAAACAGTCTTTTCTTTGCATCTCACAGATGGTTAGTAAGCCAACTTAAAGCCAGGAGATAAACAGTATCAGTGTAAGATCTATCAATAGTGGTTGTTATATATATATATAAATATATATAAAAAAAAATATATATATATATTTTTTTTTTTGGGTCTTAATGATGCAGTTAACTTTAATTATTTGAATTTACTTTACTGTTCCAATACAAATTAACAGTGAACAATTTTACCTGATTGGTCAACGTAATACTGATCCTTTTTAACTTACCATAGCAACCCTTTATACCCCAAAGGGTGTAAGTTTAATTCATGTGATAGATTAAAATATTTGTGTTTCGCTGGAAATCAAAACAAGGATTTGATAGAAACTGATTATTATTTTCTTATTCTGATGATATGTTACATATTGAAGAATAAAGATGAATTCATACAGTGTGTAGGACACATCTGTCATGAGTACACAATGGACCATGATGGGGTATTTTGGGAGATGAGGGTGATTTTTATAGCAATCAAGACCACCTAACATACCGAGAACACCTGGAAATACTCCCATTCAATCCTTATCGCTCGTTTGGGATTTGAATGTTGAGCAACCTCTTATTGACTTATTGTCTCCCAGCTGGCCCGACGCTGCTGTACTTTTAGCTTGTGATGTTTGTGTAATGGCCTGCAACCTGTTGACACCTTTATCACCTATAGATTTTGGAAGGCAGTAGTCGCCATATGCATCATTGGTTTGCACTTCAACGAGCATGATTCATTGGCTCCTGCAAAGGAAGTCAATGGCTAAATTAGCACTCTGACTGGAGGCGACATTACATTTATGAGCTGGAGTTGTGGAGTGCTGCTGGACAGAAGTGGATCTGTCCTTGTAGTAGTTATAGAAGTGGTCCGTCTGGTTCCGTCTGCTGAATTTAAATGATATAATTTGATTATCAAACTAGAGTCAGTACTGCAATCTACTGTTTGAAAATGTCTACATATAAAGAGTGCAGAAAGGAGCCAAACAATGTCAACAAAGTAATTGTTCCCGTCCACACTGCCTCCGATGTGTAAACGTATTCGGATTTCTTGCTGCGGAGGTTGTGTTTCATATTAGTACAATCTAGCAACTGATTAACTACCTGATTCAACAGCATCTTTGACTCCTTATCTAATTACAGGCCTGGTATTTACCACGGGAAGTACAGGCGGCTCTCATCAAGAGTCAGGTCTACAATCGACAGCGGCTTTCTAATTAGTAGGTTAATTGCTAGTCCAGGTTTTGATGAGATGTGGCCTCAGGATCTCCGCCGTTCTACTTGTTAAATAACTTGTGTCTGTTTATGGTTGAGCATTTATACAAGTAGTACTGCATTTCTATCTCTGTGGTTGTACTCACACGTCATGCTCGATTTCAGGCAAATATGAATTTTGGTTTCCTGCTAGAACGTTTATTTGCTTTAAAGTAAAACAAAAGAATCATTTTTCTCATGCTGTTGGTCTGAATATACCTGTTTTCACCCTCTGTGTCTTTAAGCCCCCCATCACAAATAAGGCCAGTCTGCTCTGATGGGCTTGTGAGAAAAATCATGTGCACCTCTGTAAAGGTTATCTTATTTCAGTTTGTGGGTTGGTAGGCACTCCATAAACCTAACTGTGCGTGCACAAGCACTGAAAAAGTGGGTTTTCCATGATATGCCCCTTTAAAAGGTGTACTCTGGGGAGTTTCAACCACAAATGGTGCTGTAAAGCAGGTCCTCATATCAAGTAATTAACCAGCATATGAGGACACTCATGCATACACAATGCTGCCATATGCAGAGAGTGGTAACAGTTGGTGGGAGCACTGCACTTTAAAAGGTAGCTGTGCTCCAATAAAAGAGTAGAAGAAGAAGAATGCCAGCTAATGTACACTGTTCCAAAAGTTACAAATACAATTCTGATGAACCTGAATGTGACAAATGGAGAGCCAAATCTGATTGGCTTGTTAAATCAAATGTTTTCTGATCTAGACAGCCAGTAAAAAATAAAAACAATTCCCCAGTTTGTAGGTTGTGAGGCACTTTAGACACTCAAATGTACTTGCGCATGATGTGTCCCCTTTAATCGGTTGGAAAATACACGCAGGTTGGTTTAACTGGGCTTCGGCGTCAAACATGTGTCCTGATGCACTTTGCAGGTATACGGGCTGTTCATGTCATATGTATCTCCCGGCAGAGATCTCCGATGGACATCCAGTAGAGGAATTAGCAGTGCTGAACTAGTAAATCATTATGTAACGGACAATCAATCAATGAATCCGTCAATAATGGGTGCGAAGTTGAATGACCTTAATAAAATTGAACAGTATGACGATTGATCGTTTCTAAATCTGGGTCACTGCCAAAGTAGACGGTATTTTCTCAGCTCTGGTCTGTACTCCAACACAATTTAGCTGTGTCCTAATTCAGGGACTGCAGCAGTTAAATGTGTTTACAACTAAATCAATGCAGCTGGTTGGCGAGTTATTTTTGCCAGCTTTGAGGGGGACCTTATATAAATCCTTATGTAGAGCTGGGCGATATGGCAAACCAATTCTTCCTGATATATATACTTTTGTTCTCGTCAGTTAATATCACTATATTCTTCAAGATTCACTGTAACTTATACTTCTCAAGTCGTATATCCAGAATCTAGTCAGATAAGCAAATTATACAAAAAGAAAGTTCTTATTCAATCTTGTCTAAACCCTGAGATATTGACAGCCAGGGTCAGTTATGTGCATCTGTAATGTTACAGTTTGTTTAATGGTGATGTTTCATGCGATGAACTTAGTTAATGTACATACATCATCGTCTAAGTTTCATGTCAGACATGAAGTAGCCTAGCCTTGCTTGGGGGGTGTTTCATCTTCGACGCCAAACGGGGCTATACTTTACCAAAGTGTCACTGATGTGTTGCTGCCTCATTATTCCACAACAGCTCCTTACATTTAAGCATTTTGTGAATGTTGAGTTGTCGCTGGCACAGCACAGAATGCAGTGAAAGCAGCTGCCTGCCAAAACCCACATACAACAACCCGTCACGATCGCTTTCACTTTCATGAAGGATGCCAGAGAGTTGGCATTTGTGCAATGTCGGAATAATCGCGAAAATGTAGTTTCCGTCTGGAAAAATTCACATGAACGCCCCCTCAAGTCGGAACAACTCCAGAACAGCTAATGTGTTGGTCTAGCAATAAATTGCAACACATCTTCTCTGTGGCGTCCATGTTGTTTCCACATTCTGACGTGAAGCTCGTGAACACGCCGAAGTTGAAAGAGTGACTTTACTACTCAGGAAATTGTCCGCCCTCTCTGAGTGCCATTCTATTGTTATTACAAATCGCCTCTAAATTGTTCCACTGGCAGTGAGTTTGTGCCCAGCGCCGACCTGCGGCTTTTCAATCCGTGCTCGCCGTCTTTCCAAAAGTGTTTGGTTAGCCTACTGCTGGCAAACAACAAACTGTGCTGCAGCTGACTATCTGATATTGAGTGCTGCAGATTGTGTGGCGCACATTCATTTCTTGCCAAAATCCCCCAAGTAATATGACTTGATGTATCATGATGTTCAGTCTGTTTCCAACAACATGGACAGCAGGTCAAACAAGCTATGCAGCTAACTAACTGTTTAACACACACACAGTGCCTATAAACTGTGCAGCTGTGCTGGAGTTAGTTTTAGGCCCTAATATTCTATTCATTTAAAAGAAAACAAATCTTAGGGTTTTGAAAGTTGTCATAAATGTTTCGCCTGCACTTTTAAATAATAATAATACATGTATAATTGCTATACATGATGGTGTGTTTCTCATGTCTTTGGTGCGTTGATGGGAGGAGAACATGAAGCAATGAATGTTTTAGATGAACTAATCTATCATCTCCAGCGTCTAACTATCCAACTTTTGGTACCAAATAGCTTTTCTTTCTCTGATGTGATTCGTTTCAAGTACATTATCAAGCAATGGAACTTATCAACGGTATATTGGAGTTTCTTATTCTCCTATTGAGGACATTTTCTGTTACAATTGTATCTTGTTTGGTTTAGATCTCACTGCTGATACATCCCTAATCAGATGTATCAGCAGTGAGATCACAGAATACTAATTATTCCCCATCAAAGACAAGTTACATGCGTTTGCTGAATTATACGTTGAGTAGGCCTGTAACAATAACGACCTCATCGACTCATCATACGGTATATGGACATGACCTCGATATTGCATGTTTGTTTACATAAGATGTGATTTATCTTGATAAGGACATATTATAATTTTCGCCAGTAGAGTCAGAGCACATCCCTTTTGATTGGTTGTGACTGCTGGTCTTATTTATCTGCGTAATTCTTCTTCTTCTTTTTTTAACTACTCAACTTGAAATATCTTTTTTAATCTGTTTATTATTTGTTTTGACAGCTGCACCTACAGATCAGGTTTGTTTCTGTTGTTGTTGTGATAACTCGCATATAAAAGTGCTGAGCTCTGCTATATCTGACAGATGTTGCTAATTGGCATCAAACAGACAATGACCCACCTAGTAATTGTGACTTTATCACTTCAAAGTCCGTTTTCATGACATTATATATGGTGTTGTTATTTTGTCTCTCTTTTACATTTTGGTATTTTGCAAACAGGTTTTCTATAATATCCATTCTTATCCAGAATGTGAATGTATGTATGTGTATATATAATAATGTGTGGGAGAGTAACAAACAGGGCATGACTTATTCATTGTCTGTGTGTGTGTCTGTGTGTGTGTGTGTGTGTGTGTGTGTGTGTGTGTGTCTTATACTCTCCAAAGACATGCATTAATCTTGTTTGCGGCGAAACTGACTTGGAATTCAAAGGTTGTGTTCACAGTTCATTGATGTGCATACACAAGTATGATATACAAAACCACCACCAGTACCACCAGTTTATGAAACGTTGCCGATGCATAATGGAAACGGATTGTTCTGTTATGTTCAGCTGTGATACTTCCCCGAGGAAAAAAAGGCAACAAAAAAAACGTCTTTCATTCGGAACATGTTTTATTCATAGCTAAGATCAAGTTCTTTAAATGATGATGTTACTGGTTTGGAAATTCAGTGGTATTGTAAAATATATTTATAAAGTCTAAAACTACAAACCCAGCTGAGCAGTTGGCATGAAAGTCTTCATCCTCTTGGTATCAATTATGGCTGAAAAGTCTTCCCTTATTCCCCCTTCTGCTCCCGCCTTTAACAGTCTTGTAGGGATTTCACCCAAAGATGAATTTCTTCAGCAATGCTTGGGTACAGTCGAGGCTGAGCGGGAATTTGTAATAATGTTGGGAGTTGTCTGAATCTAACACGTGGGCCGTGGACCACCATGCAGTGCAGTAATGCTGCAAAGGTTAGGCTATATAAAGCACATGCCAAATGGCCTTGGTAAAGTGTAGTACTTTAAACGTGAATCATATAACCAATTTTAAGTCATCTTGAAAATGTCAAGTAGAAGTGAAAAATGCCCAACACTATTTCCAAGATCCAAAGCTAACAATGTACTTGCTTTTCTCCATCCAATACCCAACATATATTTATTATACATTGATATAAAACCCTCTCATTTCAGAAGATGAAATTAGATAATATGTAGTGTTTCTTTCTTGAGAAATGATTATCTACTTACCAGCATTGACAGTTATGTGTTAATTGACTAATCAATTATAATCATTCAATCATTTCTGCACTAATTTGGGCATCACAGTGGTCCTTCTCATGGATTTATCCTGCAGATATTCTACAGCATTATACTGTGGATATTGTACATTTCACAACCGTGAATCATATTTTGAAACCGTGAATCACAAACCATACTATCGGAATGGATTTGGGCAATGCTCTATTCTCTGTATTCACACACCCTGTGTCTGGTTTGCCTTGCAGCTTCACTCAAACTCGGATAAAGGCGATGGATCTGTCCGGTACATTCTGAGCGGGGACGGAGCTGGGAATATATTTATCATCGACGAAGTGACAGGAGATATTCATGCCACTAAGAGTCTGGATCGCGAGAGGAAAGCACATTATGTCCTGCATGCACAAGCCTTGGACCGCAACACAGAGGAGGCGCTGGAACCAAAGTCGGAATTCATCATCAAAGTACAAGACATCAATGACAATGCACCCAAATTTCCAGATGGACCCTTTGTAGCGACGGTGCCTGAGATGTCTGAACTGGGTGAGTAGTGCTACAAAATAAACTGCACTAACACATGATTATCTGCAGCAGTGAGCGTTGAATGGGTTGAGAGATGAGAATAAATGTCTAAACTTGAGTGTTGTTTTAGTTGCGTTTTAGATATTCTTCATGTTTATAATCCCTCTCATCCATGCGGTAAAAAGAAATTACATTTCATTTACACTCATGACCAAGTATTGCTCCATGATGTCTCACTCAAACATGTTATGACCCAGTGCAGCATTCTGCTTTGTCCTCTCTGTGATAATGTTCTGCAGAATGTTTGATCTCCTGTAAGCCAGCCGAGTCCTCTTTTTCATCTTTGTTTGCTGGTTGCTGTGATGGTTTCCCGGGTGGGCAGGTCTTTATAAAGCACTCAATAGTGCTTCCACAGCAATCCCCACCATCGGGGCGGTGGAGTCCTCCGCATCATGGAGGAAAGAAAAGCCTCTATACCTCCTCTGAGACAGCTGCTCCTGCCCAGAATCATGTGTCAAACATCTATGTTTTATTCTGTCTTTTTGCACGGGCAAAACCCCCACCCTCTTTTCTCAGTCCAGTTGATTCTGCCTCTCAGCACAATAGCTCAAAAGTATGGTGCTCAGAAATTTCACAGCACTCCTTCAAAACATATGTAGGTTGTGGCCAAACATAAACGGTGGCCAAGCTGCTGTCAGAGCGATTTTCTTTCTAAAGCACTATAAGGTAGTGAATCTGTGGTGCTGACACTTTGTTGAAAACATTCCATTTATATCTGTCCGTCTAAAATCATTCCTTCAGCTGCTGAAAAGAAGTAGAAGTATGTATGTATATATGTCTGTATGTCAGTTTTCTTGTTGGATTTTGCACCCATATGACGCGTATACGTGAGCGTCCGTAGGGGATGCCGCTCTGTCATAGTAGGTATATTTCTCAGGACCAAAGGAAGTTCAGGGTTGAGTGTGAAATTGTTTGGATGAGAGGTTCTCGAGAAAGCTGCAAGCAGCAATACCGTGGGCCCGTTTACGAACAGGACCGTTTTTCTGTTCTGAACGGGCACTGCACTAGTGTGAAAAAAAAAAAATACCCCCAAAGAGAAAAATGAACAGAATCATCAGCTTCTTGCAGCGAGAAGATGGAAATGTGCAAAACCGATTAAATATGCTAACCCCAATAGAACTGTGGACGCCCTCTGTATAAACAGTCAATATCTCCCTGGTTGCCTTCATGAATATTCAGGAACAGACAGGCCTGACACACATACTACTTTGCCAGTCAGTATGTTGGTACCTAAATTGGATGTGTCAAGTACATGTCCTAATCTCTGCTGAGAGAGCTGCACTGCGCAGTATGTTCTGATGCTTGGTATTTAGACTCATATTTATTGGCACGTACTGATAAAGATGCTGTTGCTATTGTAAGACAACAAAAGAAATCCATAAATCTTTATCTCTGAATGAGTGCATAATAAGGTGATGAGAATATACTCACAACCCTGATCTGTGTATCGGCATCCTTCGTTTAGCCCTAACGAGACTACTCATTTCTAAAGTTTCAGCGCTCGCTGGAAACTTCATCATCTATTGCACAAAAAGAATCAATCACCATTGATGACCCAAGGGAGGAAATCAAGGACTATGAAGGGGAAAATAATTAGCCCTTTTTTTTGCCGCCCCCTCTTTTGCTCATGCCCATTAAAGTAATTCCTCGTTGATTCGGCATCTGCGGCATCAAATCGGCTGTAACAATCAACTGTCCTCGCACTCCAAAGCACTAATCCCCCTAGCGTTCGTCAATACCGGCGCTCCCAAGTGCAGGAAGGGGCTGTCTGGGAGTGTGGCAACTAATTGGCTGTGATGTTCTTTTCTTCCTGTCTAAATTGATTAGCTGGGCAGGTGCCAGGTAGTCCGACGTTACCGTTTCATACCTCCAATTCAATGGTGCAATAATATTTTTTTAGAGTGCCAGATGAAAGGAGTATCATCTTCCAACTGCTGTATATCTCCCAGTTGAGATGTCTCTAAATGGACGTACTGGAGATGGTATCGCTTTCCTGTCGACCATTTCACTTCTGGGAAAATCACTGGTTAATAGTGGTTAGAAAACTCAGAGACAGATGTGACTGCTTGTTTAGATGAGGAGTTATAATTAAATGAGTGTTATTGGAAGTTGAGCCGAATAGCACACACAGGTACGCGTCAAACCCTTTTATAAGCCAAACAAAATGCATTCAGGGTTGCATACTGAACTCGTACTTTTGATTTATTTCCAACGTTTTGTCTCTCTAAGGTGTTGTTTCCGGTAAATGTTGCTATCCGTCATAAAACACAGATCAATTTTTGTTTTTGAATCAGTTTCCTTCCTGAAAAAACACACTTGGCTGTGTATTGTATCTGTTACCCCATTAAGATGACATATTACTTCCACCCATTAAGTCTCAACAACATCTTGCTTTTTTTCATTTCATGTAAGTGGGGATGAAGCCAATAGCACAAGACCTCTGACTCACACTTAGGGAGGATGAAGGGAACCTTGTGGTTGTAATCCACCTTCAGACACCAACCTTGATCTTTTAAAAGTACATTAAGTCTTGCGTTCGCAGCAATGAGTCCAGTGAGGTCAGTAGATGTTGAAACCCAAAGGAGGTGATGAAAGTAGAGGTAAAAACGTGAAAACAGTATGTGACTGGGTTCATAATGGATAGGATGATCTGTGTACGTTGAACTGAATACAAGTTTCACATTGTTTCTAGCATGGTGTATTTCTGATTCCTCAACTTTGTTCCAGCCTATTTTTCATTCCCAGGGCATCAAAAACCAACACTTTGTCACATCTGATATCATAGCTCAAGGCACCCTTTACACCCTTTATATGAGACGCACCGAGCTTCTAAGCAACAGTGCCAACCCATCCACATCATTCTTAGACGCTCAGAAAGAATTCTCAGAATTCTTGTACTTAACTTACGTAGTTATTTTAAGCCCAACCATGATGTTTTTCCTAAATGTATTGAAGTGTTTTTGTTTGAATTCACAATGTTGACCACGTGTTTTTGCGACTGGAGTGGAGCGTCGGCTGTTCTTGCTGCGGGATGCTATTACTTACATTTTCTAAAAGAGCCGCCATTGTAAAAATAATCAAGGTGCAATGCAAAGCGTAGGATACTGTACATCTGAAACCCTAAATAGATGATGCTTCTCTGTCTTCAAAGAAGCCTCGCGTCCAACAATGTCATATATCCTTGAGGACTTAAGGACTTAACTATCAAAAATAATCCATTTGTTTCAGTTTAGGGGTACCACCTGGAAAAGTGGTTTGGTTTTAAAGAGATGCAACCAGCAACTGAAACAAAATCCTACACACTGGACCTTTAAGTGGGATGAGTCCTAGTTTTGAAAACTTGCTCAGCACTTACAGAGATTTCAGACTCCTGCTTACAAGACGGACTAAACAAGTCCTGTTGGTCCTGTTGGTTGTCCCTTTGTTAGAACCGTTAAGAGTAGCTGTATTGGTAAGTGTTTCTCACTCTCCAGGACACTTCTAACAGGACTAAAATGCTACTGTGAAAACCTGACCTGTTGGTGAGTTTTACTGTATTCGTGAAACTGATTTTTCAAAATGAATGTTCAGCAAACACGTGCACACTGACTCTTGAGTGTTCACTCCGTATTGAGTTAAATCAGACCTTTTAATGCTGCACTCGTTACCTTAATAGTTTCAGATACATAGTGAGACCACAGCACTCAGGTTGAAGTGCATTGTGAGCGATAGAAAGCACATTGTAGAGTCTTTTAAGAGTGCTGCATGCAACGATATGAATATGTGATCTGTGATGAAGTTATAAGACCATTCTGCAGTCAGATTCAGCGCCATGCTATGTAGAAATATTAATCATACAAGGTCACAGATGAGCATTGTATTTACTTAAGCCATTAACACAGGTCAATTCAAGGTTCATCAATTAAATCATGTCCTCACTAATATGTTTTCTTAGCCGGATGATTTGGAACAGCTTCCAAAGCCATTCCACGATTGATTGAGTCAAAATATTACGAGTGCAATTTGTGCAGCATGGCTGACAGACATTTAGAGTGCCCGAGCATACTGCGGAGAACACGGCTCATTATGGATGGCATTTCACTCCGCTCCTTCAGGTTTCCAAGAAAGAAAAACACTCACATCTGTTGGTTTAGTGGTTTTTCACTTATATAATTGAGTTTTATTTCCAGAGGAAAAGAATAATGCAACTATCCACAAGATCTACAGGCCTTACTATGTATCATGTCATACTGTGATTCATACATATTCTCATGCATCATATAAGCTTGTAGTGCAATTGCAATGCACTCATCATGCAATTATGATGGGTTAATGAAGCCTGTAATGCTGTTTGAGCAACACTTCAACTGTTAAATTGAACCACAGTGGCTTTCACGCAGGATATTTTTAAATAACTGTGTTAATAATGACCTTCCCTCTAAGTTTTGATATCATTTGTCTTTGTTTTTGTCATCTTATACAATGAAAAATGCTTGAAAACTAAGTAGAGAGCTTGTACTCATATTCCCCATTCCCTAAGGTTTGACAGCTGAAAAATGCAATGTCACGTGACTCACACCCAATGCAGTCTGCTTTTGTGCTGGTGAATAAGTGAATACACATTAAATTACATTATATATACACTTAATTTATCATATTGTTTCTGACTTATTTTGTGTTTACCTAATGGCAACCTGTTAACTTGGTGGCTAACCACAATATCTGCCCAGATAACTTCAACTTCATTTGTTTAGAGAGGTTTTCTGCAGTTGGCAACATATCATGAAATATTGTGTTAGTATTTTCTCCAGCATGCTAAATCAGAATGTTTGTTAGTTTGCTTGTTTGCTAGCTGTTTCTTTGGGTTAAATGAGGTGTTCCTCTAAAGGCTACAACCCAGCATTTAAGCATCTCTCTCTTTGTAGTCCTGTGTGCTCATGAACCATTTTTCCTTCGGCCGAGGGGGTGAACGAGAGTCTCGTTAAAAGAGAGTCTGGAGCAGCAGCTCTCGGATGTTAACTGGCTCTCGAGCAGAACTGTGCATTCGCCATACTTAAGCAACGTTTCGAATTCAGTCCTGCTTGCGAATCCAGTTAACCGCTAAGAGTTGTTTGATTGGTTCGTGAATCTAAACATCACTTCTAAAAAGGTACCAGACATGGTTGCGAGTTGATTTTCAGCACAGAGCCAATAACTCACATCAAAACGCTTCCGTTAACATTTGTAAACCTGTACAAGAGACAGGAAATACCAGGAAATAACCTTGCTGTGTTCTCTTTTCTTTAGGCACTTCTGTGTTGCAAATCACAGCGTCTGATGCAGACGACCCCACCTATGGAAACAGTGCCAGAATAGTCTACAGTATTCTACAAGGACAGCCATATTTCTCCGTCGACCCCAAAACAGGTGTGGTATTGCTGCATGCTTGGGTGAACAGACAAAGTGTGTGCGCATGCTATTTCAAGCCTGGTAACTATAACAACAAATGGATGTCATAACTTAGTTATAATCTCTGTTGTTGATCTCCTAAAGAGATGCGTATATGTCACGCAGTGAAATATGTGCACCGTGCTCCTCTTTCTGTGAATCTCCTGTTCTGTTATTGCAGCACATCTGACGCCATAAAAGCTAAAGCATCCACAGTAGAGTTATGGACTACTCGCACGACTGCTATATTGTTGAACACGCAAACCGCTCTTTGTGGGCCATAACTAACTCCTCGGGGGTCAAAGAAGACATTTGTAGAGATGCCTTCAGAAAGCCATTGTTTGCAACCTTTTTAAAAGGAGCAAAAAAATAAAAAACGGCTGCAGTGCTCAGTGTTTTAAAATTCCATCCTTTGTCTGAAAGGCCTCTGCTGGAATCTATGAAATCTTTATAAACCTTCTAAAGTGTGAGACATATAACTTTTATATGATGTGAAAAGTGTGTTGTGAGTGTGTGCGTGTCTGTTTATTTCGGATCCCTCTTTGTCTTCCAAACGAGTGCGTGCGTGCGTGCGTGCGTGCGTGCATGTTTGTATCTGAAGTCTTGCTGCTGCTGCTGCTGCTGCTGCTGCTGCTGCTGCTGCTGGTTAAACTGAACAACGATCCACTTATTCCAGACTGCAATGAATCAATTCATACAACTACTGGCCCCTTTGAGACTATACCGCCCATGTAAAACATGAATTCTTTGCTGAATGAGCAACACAAATGAATTGCTGAATATTTTGACTTCACCTCGAGGGAAAACGGCGGTGCGGTGGGGATTGATGGAGCAATTTCACAGCGGCGTCGTGAGGCAGAAGCAATGCCAACTTTTTGAATGAAAACCGGGCTCTCTCACAACAGCACATACATTGTTCCGTCAAATATTTCAGTTGAAATCTATTTTATATCACGTTTTGACTGTAAAAATGATTATCCTGCGGTAATTTTCTCTCCATTTCCCATATGCACTGGGCTGTTGGACACATCAGATGGCTTGTTTTGCTTGAGCTGACTCGGCATCTTGTCTGCATTGTAATTCAGCGCGGGGCTGGCAGAGGAGTAGGAGGGTGATCGAAGGCCTAGCCAGCTGCACTCTCTGCGCAGCACATGTATTCATTTATACAAGTCGTCGGTTGTTTTTGCCGCTGGCAATCCACCCTCCTCCCTTAAATTAGGACAAGGAACTCCAGCGGTCAGTGGGAAATGTGCACATGGTGGAAGCTGCACTCGCATGTGATCTGTAATATGCTAAGCCCGAGTCTTAGAGTAGTTGTGTTGGCATGCTGCCATGTTTGAGTGCCACACTGGGGAGCTGGGGAGCTCCTGCACATGTCTCACAGCGCTCCCACCTCCTTATATCCACATGTACCTGGCTCCCACCTCGATTAAACTGAAGAGACATCATCTTGGGGAATTCATATATTATTAGCAGGATTAAACACAGACGACAGATGCATGCAAACACACACACACGGACAAACCCACCTCTTTTCATTTGACCTTGGTCTGGTGGCCTGTGACAGATTTGTACAAGACCCACGAGGTAGAAGGAGAAATCGTTTAAGGACAGAGGGTAATGATAGCAGTTGGCCTGCACATATGGTGCTGAAGGAATCCCCAAAGGACCATCTCAGGCTTGAACCAAATCCTCAGCAAGCCACAAAGTGAAAAATTTTACCTTTTTCTTCCCCCTGGCTTAGTGGGTTTTGATAACATCATCTCATACCTACCAGCAACTGAAATGACTTCTGACTGTTTGGAAATTGTATTAAATGTAAAATTGACCACAGTTACAGAAGATCTCCCTTTTCAACCTTAACAGGACTTATTAAACGCCTACTTATGCAAGATCCATATCATTTGGTCTAAGGTTATTATTAGATCGTGAAGACTTGCAATATGATAAACCCAGTTCATCAAGACAAAAGCTGCGAAATAACATCATTACATTTTGCGAAGCACATTTAGGGCTAAACGATACATCGTTTCAGCATCGACATTGCGATGTGCACATGCGCAATAGTCACATTGCAGGACTTGCGATGTTGGCAAATAACTCAAACAGATAATGCTAAAACTTTTTTGCTGCTTGACACAAAAGGAAAACTCGCACGGTTCTCATTTTCAATAGCTATTATTAAAGTCCTGGGCGAGTCGCTGGATGGTGGTTTAGGCTCTGCATCTCCTTCTCCACAGTTCTTCTCCATGTGTTTCTTGGTCGGCCTCTTTTTCTTTGGCCTGAAAATGTGAAGTATTCGCCTTAAACTCATGGTGTGGAGGGTTGATAGTCTGTTGAGATCTTCTTGTGTCATTCTCCAGAACCAAACAATAGGGTGGATAAAACACAGCTCTGATACAATTTGAGTTTGGTCTTGATGGTGTCCTGCTGTGATACAATATATGTTATTCAGTACTTTGAAAGTGTTCCTTGTCTTATTAAGACATGACTTGATGTTGTTATCTGTGCCCCCATTGTGTCTGACAGCGCTGCCCAAATATGTGAACTCGTCAGTTTTGGGGAGATCTTCTCCGTTAACCTGAATTGCTGAGGGATTTTGAATGTTCAGAGTCATCACTTCTGTTTTCTTTTTGCTGATCTTCAGGCCAATCTTCTGACCAAAATCACTGATCACTGATTATTAAAGCCTAGTTTCATATAATGAACCATATACATGTTTACAGCTCTCAGCGGGTGGGGTCCGGGTCTGACCCCTGTCCCACATTGATGCTTTTAACAAAATAAAATGCAGCCCTAAAGCACATAGCTTTCGCATCATCTCACACCAATAATCAACCAAACCAAAGGCAAATTATATTAGACATTCCGAATTTAAAGTTAGATAACGAAGGCAGACATGCTAATTGCTCAGTGCAAAAATAACTGAGTTCATACTTCCTAACTGACTAATTAACTCGGAGAGCAGCATTAATGCGGCTTCTCGTCTCCGCTGGAAATGAGATTCAATCATGGATGTAAAATTGTAATTGATGCATCTAAGGTGTTGTCATGCCGCATGCAAACAAGGAGAGATAGGGATTTCGGATTAGATTTACTTGGCTGAAGAAATAAATGAGCATGACACAGACTTTGTAAATACAGAAATGTAACTGATGCAACTGATAATGATGGAAGGCCTGAGGGGGGAGATGTGGGCAGAAGAACACAAATGTGTCAGCTTTGCACTGCGTTATAATAATTTGACATTCTTCGCAGTTCTTTTTCATGAATAATCTCTTCCAAACTGTAAATAGAATGACAGAGTTGTCTGCAAGTATGTGTGATTGACATTTGGATAGCTAATGGCAATATGAGGTGCAATTCCAATGATTCACTGTGTCACTACACATTATGTGGTGCTGGGAGAACCCTCTCATGTTTGTATGCTCGATACGAAGCTAGAGCCAGCAGGTGATTAGCGTAGTGTAGCAGAACGACCGGAAACAGGTGGAAACAGCTGGCTTTGCTCTGTCCAAAGGCTAAAACAAATGTCTGCCAGCAAAGTGAATAGGTGGATGTCCCAAAATGTCAAACTGTTCCTTTACATCGTTAACATGTGTTGCATTTTGCAAAGAAGCTAGATGTCGAATGAGGTTTGCTACAGGAGGGAGTTTCCAAGAACTGCAACCCGTTCTCCCAACTCCCAACATCATCAATAACCGCAGCTTGGTCGGTGCCCCTCGGCATCTGATACCGATCCACGGAGGCGCCCTTTAGCATCTGTATGTGACGCACCAGGCTTTCAACTAACTCCATGCACCTCATTATTAGACACTCAGAGCAAGTGACATGACACAACATGCGCGATAGTCTGTTTTGGCCAGATGGGTTGGGTGGTCGATGGGACAAACAAACACTGGACTTATAACCCGAAGGCGCTGCTTTTTTTTTACGTCAGTTAATAGTAATGTGACTGATTAGTCCCATTGTTGCATGAACATAACTTCCTTCGAAAAGTTACTTTGCATGAAAAGGGCATCTATTGAAGCTTTGTCCCTGACACATCCTTAACTGTTGCTAGAGGGGTACCTGTCTAAAGCTTGAAGCTAGTTTGAAGCTTAGGGCCACTGACCCAGCCGTGGTATTTGACGAGTCTGCAGTGAGAACGTGTTGACAACAGCTACAAATCCTGACAAGTTATCCTTTAAGAAGGACCCTGAACACCCTACCTGCTGCTTGTGCTGTGACTTGTCTGGGGATTTTGGTCAATAACAAGAGCGGATCCACAAGGACAACGGGGTATTAGACAGACTGACTGAACCTCTGTCTGCTCACTGAGTGTAAATCCCACATTATAAAAGTTACACATGCTGGCTGGATGTACATATGACAGGTTCACTTTTTAATAGCGCTTACATTTTTTTTGTCTGACAGCTCTTACAATATTAACTAGTTAGCTAAGTGACATGCTAATTGTGTTATAAGCATCCGCTGCAATGGATTAACTTGATCACATGGTTTGCAAATCTCAAAACTGCAAGCCGGCAGTTATAATAAGCACCTTTCATATCTCAGCAAAAATACACCTTAGACTGGCTGCATTTATCCTTTTTATTGTCGGGTCGTAACTCCTGTCTTTCCCATCACTACCGTGCATCTGTCACTTGCCCACAGAGACATTAGGGTTTTCCCTCTCGAGTCTCATAGTCGAATGCTCTCACCAACCCCACCTCGCACCGGCACTGGCTCACACACAAAGACACGCGACACCGCAGAACCCCTAAGTCCCTTTTGCATTCTAAATAGGCTAATTTCTCTGCTGATCTGGGATTTGGGAGTGTTGGAGTTTATTGAAGGAGCTGACACAGATCAAGACATTTGTGGTTCATGGATTAAGCCTTACCTCTGGTATAAATCAAGGAATACAGTGCCACTTTTGCAATCAATGTAGACTCTTGAGCAGACCAACCAATTATTCTCGATCAGATATGTACTCCGATACATAAGTAAAAAGAAGAGGTTTCCTGTTATGATTTCTGAGATTTTTATAGCTGCTGTTGTTCGTGTTATCTACCATTTCTCCTGGAATGCTGTCAGAGTGCAGGGCACGCAGGGATAACATCGTATTGGATGAGCCAAAAAAGATTCCTGAAGCTGGAGATTGAAGAGTGCTTGAGTAATCTCCTATAATCCTTTTTGTTCACCCAGGAGATTGTCCTCCTTTAGAAGTTTGCAGCCAGACAAAGAGGTGGATCGCGCGATGGTATCAACTCTAATAGACTGGGGAGGTTGAGGAAAAGGCTAGCCACCTCACTGTGTCAAATGGGCCCAGGTTCAAGGAAGTCAGCTCTTTCTCAATTATTTTCTAAATGAACTCACAAGCTCCATAGAGATTTAGCGGAGACTATCTGAGGTATTACGGTTCAGAAGTGGTCAGGAAAGGCAGTTCAGGGGTGTGATCCTCATGTCAAAGTACTGGCATACCGCTCAGATACCAAAGAATACCCTCGTGGCATCTTCTATAGTGTTAAAGAATTTAATTCAAGACTGAATGCAGTTCAGTGATCAGTTCAGTGATGGGTTTGTCATGTAGCTGCATTGCATGAGCTGTGAATGTGTTACTCACAAATCTCTCCTCCTGTTGAGTGCTTGCTTCTGTTTTCTTTATTTGTCTGAAACAGCAGAGCTTCTCATTTGGTTGTTTGACGACAAATGATTGACAGGAGATCATCCCAATTGGTGTGGGCAACAGTAGAATTCCCAGAGCCCAGAGAAGACCTCATACTTTTAGTGTGTGCTCATCGTTCCTAAATCTGGCGCAGTGAAATATTGCTCAGGAGCGCTGCGCCTTCACGAGTAAAGGCGTAATAAGAGACTCGAAAGGTCAGATCATCTGTCTTCCTGTTGTTTAATGGAAAGTGTGGCCACTCGCCAAGGTCTGGTGTGTCTCAAGGACCCCAGGTTAAGTAATGCTAAGACTCCAGTTAATAATAGAGGGCTTCAAATAGAGTCTGCAGAGCTCGCATCATTACAGGGAAGTGGCTGCGAGCACTTTGATTAGTTTAAAAACCACGGAAAGAAGTGGATCCATGCTGAGAGATGACATTTAAGTTAAAAACAAGAAATAACAGCTTGGCTCAAAAAAAAAAAGAGAAGTTCTTGGGCTCTGTGTCCTGGAACTGTTTTAATACATATGTGGATTTGTTGCAGTGAAAATCTCTATGACAGTACATGTTTTATTATTGTCTCATCACATTTAGTTTTTTATTTGTGATAAGGCAGTTTTGTAGGGTCCAATAAAAGCTTGTGGGATGACCCAATCAAGTACTCTTCTCCCTCGATCCCGATCAGGGTCATGTAATGTTGAGTATCTGCCGATACTAACTCCTGACTCGATACTTGTATTTTCCTAAATAATACAGCTGCAGAGTCCACACTTCAAGAACATTGAAGTTATTCAAATCAATCCAATGCATGTGCTTAACAACTGAATAGCTCTGCATTGCATTAAGAGAATAATGCCTTTTTACTTCTGTAATGTTTTTGACCTTGTCGCTATCTTAAAGGGAATTTCTCTCTGCCTTTGAAAGCGAATCACCTCAATCCGTTGAGTGTTTATTTACGTCTTTTGTGCATATTACATTAATAAATTCTTATAGGATTTCTACTTTCAGTGCTTTTGTTGACCTTGCAGTGGCGTGGTGAGTGTGGTGGTGGTCGGTGCTCCCCTGACTGTCTGTGGAGAAACACCATAGATGGAAGCAAAACGCAAGAAGCTCTCTCACTGAGCTGAAATATAACAAGTGCACACAATACAGATATAAAACACAGATATTGGATATCGGACATCCCCAGTCTTTATTACTATTTCTATGAATTATTTTCCGGCTTAAGTGAAAAGACTCAACAACTGATGAACACAATTTGAACCTCTTGTATTAAGTCCATTATCAATACATTATTTCATAGTTTTATTTTTTTTACTGCAACAAGAAGACAGATATTTCAGAATCTTTTGAGATTGCAAAGAATCCCAAGAGTCCCAATATAAACACTCATAGTTCTGAGGGCGGCATGTTAGTCTGTTCCGTCAACTCAGTCCGAGTTCAGACAGATGATGTCATGTTCTCCTTAGCATTTGAAAGGCAGAATGTACCAAAGTATTATTTGCCGTCAACGCACACGTCAGTCCTCTCCCATTTAATTAAGCTAATCACTCAACGAGAACTAGAGTTACAATATATAACCACTATCATTACTTTTCAAGGAAGAACCGATATGAATGCTGTGAAATATATTTTTGATATCGTGTCAGAGAAGAATCTACCTGGCAGTCAAAGTAAATGAATTTGCTTTGATGTCTCCTGGAATAAAGCCCTGCGACACATTAGTGTCTGCGTAGCTTGCTGCCCCACTTAACGGTTGTTCTTTTGCAAGCAGAACTAAGACACATTAAATCACACCACACGAGGAGTAGACACAAAACGCACTGAATCACCACAATATGTTTGAAAGTACCTCACAAAGAAAGTGGCTTAATCTTGTTTTGCTTCATCTCCCAACATCCAACAACTCGCACATCTGTGTAGCCTTAAAGAGGAATCTGAGGACGTGCAGTATACTGATGTCATACATTGAAAACCCCTTTTTTTTTAACCGGCAGATTCTGTCTATTTTTTATGGAAAAGAAGTCGACAAGCATCAGCCACTAGAGGAATATGAACAAGAGGAATCGATAAGTTAGAGTTTAACAACACCACTGTGGATGCAGAAGTGGAGAGTCTATTCACAACTCATTCATGAGAGCGCCATCACCATCTCAGGGTCATTTTTTAAAGGTTACATTGTGAAGATTACGAAATAATCGGACAGTAGGTCACCTCTCAAATGCAAATTTCACCGGAACTCTAACTCCTACAACAACTTCTGCTCATATAACTCTTCTTTTATTTATATTGCCTGTGATAGTTAGATTCTGGTCTATGAAGCTTTATCATAATTCCCTTTTTTGTTGATTTGCTGCTGATCGGTTCAGGTTCACAAGTCTACGGGACCTCAGCAGCAGCAGCAGCTCAGTGTGACAGATGATGTGTGACCTAAGATCCCCTGGATCTTAATACTGTTGGCTGCCTTGCTCCTTGACCCACTTTTAATGATTATTCTGCCTTAGGCCAGTGGATTAATTCTGTCTAGAGAGCCTTGAACAAACAAAAGAGGAAATGTACCTATTGTATAACGCAGCTATAGGTGACTCTTTGGTAAAATTAGGAAATCATGAAACTGCATTAATTCACTCAAAAATGTTTTTTTCATTCTGTGAAATTCAAGTTTTTAGGGTTTGAACTGGGAACCGAGCACTGACAGAATATTTGGTATGAATGATAATTGTCATCTGAGTCGGTTAACGATGTAGTTCAAATGCATTTTTGCTGTTGTGATTTCCACTCCCAACATGAAGCAACAGAAATCCATTTACTGTCGTGATCAACATCATCCCTTTTCCTGCCAGGTCTCACTGCTCCCTGTCAGCCACTATGTATTATTGAAGGGTTCACAAGTACAATGGTTGCCGGGGGGTCTTGTCTCTGGGGAAAAGCGAGATGTCCGAGGAACACTGATGTTTCTGGTAGAACATATTAAATCAGGCCCCATGTGGTGATGTGGTTTCAGGAGCTAAGATGGCAAATTAACCCTCCAGCACAGATATAGACACAAACGGAAAACTAACACAGACAGACGTGTTAAGACTCCACACAAAGACACACACACACAGACAAAAAATGTGTGCAATACATGTATTATATTCTATAAATCACCTACACAAACAAAATACTCCGCATGACTTTTTGGCTTATTTCTGTTGTTGCAATTTACCTGTGTACAGAATCTCTCTGTAGCGGGCAGAGGGGCAGTCATATATCACTGAGTTAGCATTGTGAAAGTTCATGGTTGCGTTTGCTCCGTTATTGTTGTAATGAACGTGATCGAGGTTGTGCCTTAGAAAGTTGCATTCTGCCCCGATCCAAGGTTGCATAGTCATTTCCAATATAATGAAAAGTGAGGAAGGACTAACCTTCACAATAAAAGATGAAAGAAGCACAGTTTAATGGTGTTCGTCTTTAAAGGAAAGTGTGATATGGTGCTGTACGGGTAGTCCATAACTGAAAGAATATACGAGGACAATGATTGTAACATCTTGACAATAGCAAGAGTGGTATCTTCACTCTCTCAACAGTGATCTCTTTTTGCGTTGTCATCCCGAAATTGATTTTTTTTTTCGTCCGTTTTACTTTACTTGTTGTTTTTATTCTCAAAATACCCAACTATATATTCTGCGGTGGCACATGTATCTTTATGAGTTGGTGTTAACTGCAACCTGATTATTAAAATGTCCGGTGCCATTGGAGAGCTCATCCGTCCCTATTTTAGCTCAAATGTGTTTCTCTCCATCTGTTCAGGAATCATCAGGACTGCCTTATCTGAAATGGACCGGGAAGCCAGAGAACACTACACCGTTGTTATCCAAGCCAAAGACATGGCGGGCCAGGTCGGAGGCCTCTCCGGCTCCACCACCATCAACATCACTCTGACAGACGTCAACGACAACCCGCCCATGTTTCCCCAAAGTGCGTATTCATTGTTACCTGAAAACAACAAACAAAAAGCAGGCCAAACTTTATTATTTTGCAGAACAGTCAGTAGAAAAACACAGTTAAGTGAATAATGATTAGGTTGGCAAGACGCTAAATTGTCTTTGGCCATAGCTTCTTTTTGGAAACTCTACCGCAAACTAGCCACAAGGCTAATTTAGCAAAATAACCAATGGTAAAGTTAATGTGTTACTATGAACCTACATATACAGTATACACACAACTTATGTTACATTAAATGGAGTAGCTTTGGTGGGAAATTGGAAAAACATTTTAAGCAGAGGACCTCCATTACAGAGGCCTGAGGCAGAACCTGAACAGCATTTCTAACAAGAGTTGTGTGTTGTATTTCCCTTGTGAAAGTGGACGAGAAGACATGCTATTTTTAAAATCATTCAGGCGATACATCTGCGCACAAGACAACCAGATTATTGCTGTTTTTGCTGCTTGAATGAAAATAAGAAACATCAACTGTTCAGTATTTGCAGGGACAAGATTATTTTAATTATAATTTGTTCAGGCGTGCAACGATTAACCATATATCAATCCAAGAGGGTCTTAGAGAGCAGATCATGGATTATTGAAGCTTCCCCTCATAGACCTCTTTAGCATTCCTCACTCTGATGTATTATACTTCATTAGTGTGTGACTCAGTAGTCTAATATTGCAGTTAAATGTTTCCATAATTAGCTGTATTAGACTAGCATTTATCAAAACCCTTTGTTTTGCAGTCTGAATTTCCTCCATTTTAATAATGAATATAAGTAATGATAAAGTTGTGATATGTTGTCTTTGAAAGTGCCCCATCAAGCACAATCACCCAGGACTTGGAGATTTTCATTTTGTGCTGCAGTGAAGACCATCAACATTGTCTGAATTATCATCCATGATGATCCACGCCATTGCAGTACGACATCATGAAGCTCCGTTTAGCATTTAATGTCATTTGAGGCACTGCAGACTATCTGTAATGACATTCCCTCAGGAACAAATGGTGACAGAATCAAACTGCTTAGCTAAGCCCTGTTAGAAGGACATTCAGACAATGATGTGGGGCTAGTCAGCTTCTGTTTTTAAATATATATATATATATTATTTTTTTTTTTTTCCCATCTCTAAATGGGTACGCATTAATGTTTATCCACAGAAAATTACCAACTGTACGTCCCTGAATCAGCTCAAGTAGGGAAACCGGTGGGGAAGATCAAAGCCAATGATGAGGACCTTGGCATCAATGCAGACATCAAGTACAGCATCATTAACTCAGAGGGGGCCAACACGTTCTCCATAGCCACGGAAAGGGACACGAGAGAGGGCATCATCAGCCTCAAAAAGGTAAGAACATGATTCCTGCAACAGAGAAATGTGAACCCTCTGGAAAATATATGAAGAAAGAGCCCTGTGTAGCAGTCTTGCTTGAACACTGACTTAAAGGGGACATATCACACTAATTTCCAGGTCCATACTTGTATTTTGGGTTTTAATTAGAGCATGTTTACATGCTTTGATGTTCAAAAAACACATTATTTTTCTTATACTGTTTGCCTGAATATACCTGCATTCACGCTCTGTCGGAAAGGCTCCGTTTTAACGCCTGTCTCTTTAAGACTTTAAACCTTCCGGAAACAAGCCCAGTCTACTCTGATTGGCTTCCGGGAAAATATGGTGTACCTTTGCAAAGGTTGTCTTTTTGCAGTTTGTGGGTTTGTGGGCACTGAGGATACCCAACTGTATGTGCGCAAGAAAAAAAAGTGTTTTCCATGATATTCCCCCTTTAAAAGGTGTATTCTGGAGAGTTTTTGACCATAAGTGCTACCATAAAACAGGTCCTCATATCAAATAATTAACCAGCATATGAGGACACTCATGCATACACAATGCTGCCATATGCAGAGAGTGGTAACAGTTGTAGTGGTAACAATGGTAACAATGCCTTTCCCCCCGACAGCCTCTGAACTACGAGAGAAAGAAGACCTACACTCTCCACATCGAGGGCACCAATACACATGTGGATCCTCGTTTTTCCTATCTTGGCTCTTTCAAAGACACTGCCACCCTTAAAATCACCGTTGGGGATGTGGACGAAGCCCCAGTCTTTTCTATAGACCATTACATCATGGACGTATATGAGAACTCTCCTAGTAGCACAGAGGTGGGCGTGGTAACGGCTCGAGACCCTGACAGCAGGAACAGTCCTGTCAGGTAAGACTCTTTAACTCCTACAATCTGCTGAGAAGATTACAAATATTCAGAGGCAGAGCAGCTCTGTAGGCATACTGTGTTATTAGTTGTGCACCAATGGATATAATTGAAGATCTACCGTTTCTCGTGTTAAGAAATATCAGACAAGCCCACTGCAAGAGCAAAGGGTAAGAGTGGAGGTTACTTATATTATGAGGCTTATTTTGAGGCTCAATGCTCTTGCAGATGTGACTGGCAGCCAATGTAGCCCTCTCACTTTGTCAACTAATTAGTTGCCAAATCTTTTTTTAGAAACCAGACTTATGAAGTCCCATAAAGAACGGTTACCATATCTACTTAAATAGTTGGTGAAGCGTACATTTGCCTCGTAAGATTGCTGATGAGAATCAAGACCATTTTTTGCCAAATTGCTCACAGCTTCATTGGGAATTACTCGCTTATGTATTCATGTATTCATCTCTTGATCAGAGTTTCTTCTCTGGCATTCAGGTTTACCAGTGAGATATCTTTTGCTGCAAAAAAGTGAGGTGCTGTAGATCCGCCCCTCGAGGTTTAGGTCTAACTAATACGATTATTTCTGCCTCCAAGAAATGTTTGTCCAACTAAAACCCCAATTTGCATGTCACATATCTGCCCCATATAATTTGAAGCTATGACACTGTAGTTTGCACATGTATATGTCAAAATGCACTCATCATGCATGTTAAACATGCAGTGGCCTGTGGTTTTTTGTCTTTAAGCACCATATGACAATTCTGATTCAGGCAAATTGAGGATTTTTCAGATGGCTTTGAACCACCACTACAGAGCATAATGTTAAATAGATGTACTGCATTTTATTTAGCAGCCCCTTGTTTGTTCCTTTAATGTTCCACATACCCTCTAAAAATCAACAACATGCATTGTGTATCCTTCTCTTTTCTTTGCATCATCGTTAGTTATTTTGTCTGCTAGTCTGTAGAGTAACCCGAAGCGGTACAACTGCTTCGCACATTAGTATGCGCTCTAAACACATGCTTGTGAGCTGTTGAAACAGATTGACACTACCCTGAGGCAGGGGGCTAATCCTAGGTTTTTAGCTCTGAACAGGTACCTTCGCTCCGTGACATTGCACTCAAGCAGCTCTGCACTGCTTGTATTCATTTGAATTCCCTCTTTAGCCCCGGCGTAAATGATGGAGTAGCTGTAAACATGGACGTCCTCATGAGATTAGCTCTTGCTGATATATCGTTAAGACACAATTATATGTTATAGGATCACAGGAAAGAGCTTTGCCATAGGCTGCAGAGCCCAGGGGTGTTCTTAGCAGCATTAAGCACAGTGACTTATGACCATGCTACCATCCTCCCTGTTTTGGACAGGCGAGCTCTGGGGTCCGAGATGACTGATGTTCAATTTTAAATGTGAGGACGACATGGGGGAAAAGATAATCTTAGGAATCTTAAGACTGTGAATGATTTACTGGAACAAGAAGATAATCTGCATATGAAAGAGTTCTCTTGCTCTCAGTGTGGGATACGTCCTCCTCGACCATTCCTGAGTTATATCACTGCCAACGTTCACCAAATAGAGACGAAGGCAGTATTTCCACGATAGCCACTTGAACCTAGAGAAGAAGAAGAAAGCTTTACAACTGTGCCACTGCTCCCTGTGTTGGCATCAGAATGCAGGAGGGATCTGGCTCCCTTTGATCGTCAGAAGTCCGCCCATGCGTGCAATGAAATAAACATGTTGTTGAAGTGACATTTTAAATGTTGGTCTAAAATTGACATCTAAATAGCCAAAGAACGCCTTGATGGCTCATTACCTCTGGTTGACATTCTCATCAGAGCAGTTGTGAAAACATCTTGGTTGGCCTGGTTTCTTTTAAGTCAGCCTTCTATTAACTTATCATGCATTTTCCTTTAAATGGAAACAGCTGTAATATCATAACTGAGGAAAGTTGTGCATTTTGAAAATATGAATATGAAATGCAAGAATTGGAAATACCCCGGCGTCACTGCTGTTTGCAACAGTTGCAGCACTTTTTCAATAACAGGTTTGAATAGAGTTGCGTAGGCAGAGAACCACCTACTGGGATGCTTTTGAACCAGGGCAGCGTCTGGCAGTCTGTCTGAGCTACGTTGTTGTGTAGCCAGAGCTACTCTTAGCTATTTTATTGAGTTTCCTGTGGGTGAAATGCTCTGAGTGACTTTTAGTTTCCTCTGGTAAACAGCTATGCGTTGTGTACTTTATATGTCGGGCTTTTTGTGTGAAAGGATGAACGTAAACAGTGGATCTGGTCTGCGCTGCCTTTGTAAATGTTAAAAGGAGTACAAAACGTTGCTGTCCCAGTTTGGACTACGGAGCCTCCGGGTTGTTGTACACTAGTGTACGTCGTGAATACGCACAACCTGATTTGTTGTTGCCTTTATTCACGGTGCGAAAGCTCAGAAAAATCCACCTGGCTCTGAAAAGGCAGCTTTTTTTGTTACGTTATTTTGGCATTCTATGTGAAAGTACTTAGTACTAAAGTAATAGTTCGAAAAATACATTGGTGTGCCAATTAATGGCACAAAAAAGCCCACCCCTGATGTGTAAGGGCATTAAAGAGAAAGTCCACCTGAACACAAATATTAATGTTTCCAAGTTTAACGTTTTAACCTTAAAATGACAAAGAGATGGAGGCTAAAACATGCTACTCCAGTGAACACATGTACAAGAGTACAAATAGTTTGTTATATTTCCGTGTCACACACCTCTTAACTGCAGGTTAGATTGACCAGTCAGCTTGTTTGATGCGAGGGCTGCATGGCGTGTTGAGAATTGGAAAAGGTACCAAAAAGTTGCTTTTCCTATTTGTGTACATCTAACAAGTTTGTTTTTGTGTTGTGTATTAAGCATTACTACCTCGCTGGGCTGCAGTACTCGAGGCTTTTATTCTTGTTGATCAGTGCACTCCAAGGCTACAATGAAAACAAAACAAATATTGTATTTCAGTTTGAATTCTTTATATTTCCCAGAATGCCAGAGTAAGGGGCTATTAGCTACGGAACAAATGTTGTTTGATTCAGGGTGTCTGATGCCAAAAGCTGACGTTAACTGAAGAAAAGAAAAAATATTTCTGGAAAGTGATCATTACACGATACAACACATCTTGTACTTATTCTAGTTTCCTACAGAAATAGGAAAATAAATCACAAAATAATCTTACTTTAAAACAAATACGATTCATCACCAGAAGCAGTAATTAAAGTGTTGTTGTTTTTTTCCCCTACAAGCCAAAAAAAAAAAAGTTTTTCATCTTGACAAAGCAAATGCTTAGCACCTAAACTCTCTTACTGCTGGAAAGCCTTCACGCTCTTATGAGCCTGAGCTTTTAATAAATCATGACAGCATTTCTACTGAGGCTGCTGGGTACACTTGTAAGCAATCCAAGCTAAAAAGAAAATAGTTTATTATTTCAAATAAATGCAATCCTGGCATTAATACCCCTATACCATTTCCGTCTCTCATGCCAATTGAAAATTGTCGACTTAACTATATTACTCAGGAGAATGAGTGAATGCCGGATTAAAGGTGTAAATAGGTCATTAGGAGATAAATTAGGGAATACACAGTCAATGCTCATTTCGTGCTTGAACTCATGAGGGGAGCAGCTCAGCCCATTTCTGCTTTGTATGCCACAGGCTGCTCTGCTTCTAGTTGGATAACAGCGTTGCTAGAAAGCCATTACAACAGTACAAACACTGCCAGCAGAACATCGCCTTTTGTCATTATTAAAAATTGAAGATAATTGCTCTTGACTTAGAAATATGTATTTTCGGAACATTCTTTCAAGACCTAGAGTCCATTTAAAAGCAGCGGGAATTATTCTCTCCGTGTGCTGCAGGACTTTGAGAAATTAAAGCAGCGTAAGAACATCCCCCTTCGACTTGTGCTGTGTCTGCACTTTATTCATTTCACTGCACGCTTTTGGTCTTCTGGATCTCTTGTCCTCAATGTAAGGTTTTGTTTTCTGGTTTGATATACATTTAGTAAAGTAAGTAAATATGTGATTTCTAAGGCCTCAGTGCAATTGGTAAACTAAAGCCGTGGGTTAAAGGACCTGCACCGGAGGCATTTAACCAAGTACTATTCGACATAAATGGGCCCTCTACCACAGTCCTCTGTGGCTCTAACGTGGGTCAAAAGACCTGAAGAAGTTATTGTTCAAAGTGGGCATAAAGCAGTTGTAAAGGTACATGTAATCGCCGTTGCAACTGCATCACAATTACTGTATGATTTAATGTGAAGCAGTGCAGTCAAATCAATGGTACATACTGTATAAAACTAAATAAAAATATAGTACAAAACACAACTTCTCAAGCACTTGTAGCTCAGTCTAACCTGAAAATCTTGAAATCTTTCAACCAGTAATTCAAGAAACATCTGCGTACTGGAGACCACCACCTGACAACAGTGAAATCTTGATGACCTCTTGTGTTTACTTTTAAAGAATGCTTCTGGAGTGGATACATACGGTCATGTTTTCCTTTCCCAATAGGTACATCCTGGACAGCAAAGAGGAAGGACTGAGGTACTTCAGAATCGATGAAAGCAGTGGACTTATACGGACGACGCAGCCTCTGGACAGAGAAGACATAGCTTGGCACAACATCACTGTGATGGCCTCGGAGGTTGGTAGGTACCCCGGTTGCTTTCCATAAACACAATGTTTACAACGTGATGCCGCGTCTGTTTGCTCTCGTGTGAGTGTTCATGAGTGAGCAGACGATGGTTTTGCTGAATGTCTTGCCATGTCGACATGCTTCTTCTTACTCCCTGTTGAACAAACTGATTTATTTTTCATTTTGCATAGTTTAGGAAAGTCTTGAGACTTGGAAAAAGGTTCTCGTTCTTCCCTTGGTGCTTTTATGAAATCCCAATTTTAATGTAATTGTAGACACACAATTTCATCATGTTTAGAGGATCTGTATCTTTGAATAATCTATATATTTTGGAATTAAAAATTGCTGTGCATACGGGTCACATATACATATTTAAAAAGCCAGGATATGCAGTATGTTTGACACCTTCGGGCACTGCAGTAAAGACACAAATTGCTATTATCCAGTTGCCTAAATGAAGCAGTTAAAATAGATTGCTCTTGCTTCCCACACTCATCTTGTTTAGCCCCAAGCTAATGGAAGACATTGTAAATCGTAATCAGAATTGCATTGAAAATGGGTGAGCTTTGTGCTACGACAGCATGATTTAAAGACTAGAAAGTCAAAAGCAATGATAGGTGCTATAGTTCTACCCAGAGGCTTTTTTGTCCACCTTCCCCACAAGATAACAAGACACCCTGAGTGGATCGTAGAGTCAGAGCAGTCCGGCTTCAAAATCATAGTGTGTAAAATTGGAGTCAAAATCAATATCAACAAAAGGAGCGATCCATAGAAAGCAATGGCTTTATGAATCTCCACTGCACACTGTTCCGCTACCAACAGAATAAAACCACCAGCACTGATAGATATTCCCTTCGCTGGTTTGATCAAACTCACTTCGACAGGAAACCGCGTTAACGAACACACATCCGCTGCAGGACCCTCGTGGGCGAATTCACAAAGACTGGATGATAGGACCAAGTTTTGTGCATCACTCACCGCAAAATATATTGCGCTAGTGATATAACGTCACGCTCTCAGTTTTGCAGCTGATTGCAATTGCCCATGTGGCCTTTTGCGGCAAGTACACAATGGCAGAACAATGGCAGAGGGAAGAAGAAAAAGGCATTTTTTAGGGCCTGGCCGACGAGGCATTCCTCAAAACTTCAGACAAGGAATGTAAACGTGACAGAGAGATTCAATTAATGTGCTTCAGTTACCGGAATGTTTTTGTAAAGAGGCTAATTTGCATTAAAAAATTAGACAATTTTGGGGCAAAAGTATTAAATACGGAGGAGCATGGAATTCCATTTTGATTGGCAGCAAAGTTAAGGATGCATTTCACCCTTCCTTTTTGTCTTACTTGTGCAGGTTTATTGTTTGAGGGGCAAATCACTAAATGATTGAGAGGCTTTTTCAGTCGTTCCACATTTGGAAAGAATGCAGAAAAACAAGGGGCATAAGCGTTCGAACCCTTACAACTGCAATAACTGCTGTTGCCTGCAGCTATTCAGCTAACCAGTTCAGTGTCTCTACTTTCTTTTTGCTCATTCCTCTGACTCCAACTAGTCTGCTAAATTGTATTTAAGGCTCACAGTGAAGAGAGAAAAGGCATGGTGCAGTTCAGTGAACTTTTCCTATACTTGTCCCGTTTTTTGGAGCTGCAAGATGTTTCAATAGCATTTTGAACACTAATACTCTGTGAAGGTATTTAAACACAGCCCAATAACAGATGAGTTAGTAGCTAAAGTAACAATTAAAGTCTGGAGAAAACAAGGATGAAGGAGTTCATTTGCATATTGATTAGAATGTATACAAATTCCATTAGAGTGTATTTTTCTCATAATTAACTCCAAAATCAAATTAGTCCCAATTGTTTCAATGTCCTTCTCTACATTGAAAATTAATTAAATCAATGCCGGCCCGGCTAAATTCAACAATTGTTATCGGGTGACTTGGGTAATTTGTAATCACAATTAGGCAAATGTCTTGCCGACCGACAGAGGCGCTGCATGCTAATGGTTCTTTATCTCCTCTCCTTAGTATTCAGGGAACATTTACAGGCCAAGACATTGTCAGAAATGGAACAATACATTTATACAACTCTGAATGAGCAAAGACACACAGTGTTACCTTCTAATGTAGATCGACTGTAGGGAATGAGTGAATTAAAAGTATGAATATGTGACTGAATTGTATTGTTGATTTATTGGTACAATGTGAGACCTTCTTCAGGCGCTGACAATATACCACCTATGGAAAATTGTATGCAAAAGATAAAGCAAACAAAAATCTTGAAATTTAATAGACTGCCGCACCTGCCGGACTTTTTCCCATTCAAGCAATGTTTTGCTGAGCGAGCATGTTATTATTCAGCGATGTCCTGCTACACACTCGCACTGTAAAACACGCTCACACCTGGAAGCTACCCAGTGAAACCAGTCTACTGCGCCACGGTTTGTGGGTGGAATGCCTTGCTCTAGAGCTCTTCAGTAATATATCTGAAGCTAGAGGAAAATCATGGGAAACCTTTACCACGCCGAGGGGCAAATTCAAGGATTGTGCAGCTTTTGCAAATAAGACAAAAATAAACCGTGTGAGTCTCAAATGGCAAAATGCATCCTTAACTGCACTGCCAAGCACAGCTTGCCTGCTCCTGTGCTATATGCACATATTTATTTCAGGTAATATTCATAAATTTGGCGCAAAATCCCCCTCCTTTCTATGAAAATGAGTCTTGTTGCAAAAACAGTTCAGCGCTGATAGCCAACCGCTTTTACAGTGATATTATTTGCGTCTTCAGTGGGTTGGTGGTAACTGAAGCGCATGAGGGGTGTCTGCTCACCGTCATTGATTTTGGGAAGCAGTGACAGTTGTGTCATAACAAATTTATGAATAAAGCTCCCTTACATGTAATTTTTGGAAATAGTAGCGGGAAAAAAAGAGATTTGAATAATGACTGTAGCTACTCTGCTGTGCTCCGTGCGTTAATGCGCACATCATCTCTCTGAACACCCACATCGTCTCCGCTGCCGTGGGACCGCTGCAGGTATTTTTTATAAACTCAAAAAAATGTCTCAAACAACTCTTAAATAACAAAAAGTATTTAATCATCTTCTCATTAATGATGTATTATTTCACCCAGCGACGCAGAGGTGCATATGGGCACAAATGCAGAAGATAACTCAAAGTAGGCTGAAGCCTCCTATGAGGCTGAGTCTCACCCCTCCCAGCCGACTCATCGGCCTCAAGGGCATTTATACTTCATTGTATTCAAACGCAGAATAACCTAAACATTTCTCTCCCACTTCTAGGAGCACTTTCGCTTGACATTACTGCCCTCGTGGCACTGCAATGCTTTACGGATATAAGTGTCCACCGCATGGCATATACCGCAATAAAAAACGTAATCCAAGAGTGCAAATCATAATTCAAACTACATTCACGTACCTCAGTGAATTAGTGGGCTATTTTGTTGCCATTAAGGCTGCCACTTTATGTTAAAATGAAGGAAGGTAGGTCATTTGATTTCCATGCCTCATGAGTTGCTCATGCAGCGCAAGGGGCAAATAATCGCAATCACAACCGAGCACACCAACTGGGACACGAAAATGCTGCACGAAGACGATCAGATGTGCTTTAATATACAAAATTGCCTTCTGCAACGTTGCGTCCCTCAGTGCTTTTATAGTGGCAGAGTCTAAGACAAAACCCATGAGCAGCCTAAGAAGAAGAGCACAGCATGTCCCAGTTTGAAATCACAGTGTCGATGCTCTACTTTGTCATTAAGGCTTACATTTGACTTTCATCTTCTTTGTCGCTTGTTCTCTCCCTCTGCTACAGACAACCCCAGCCTTCTCAGCCACGTTCCCGTTACAGTCCAGGTGCTGGACGTGAACGACAATCCGCCAGAAATAGCCACAGACGAGGAGGTCATCGTGTGTGAGAGCTCAAGGCCGGGACAGGTGAGCGTCTCGGATTCACCTAGAAAAATATGATCCACCTATCTCTGGTCTCTTTCTCGCCCTCTATCCGCTCGCACATTCACATCTCTCTACACTGCTCGCACGCCTCAAAGTTCCTGAGTGCTGTGCATTAACCTCGGATGCACTGACTACATGCATTCTGCACTCAGCTATTGTTTCCCTCAGCAGTTTTGGGTGGCTCACTGAGAGCTGAGCAGTAAGCATTGGGGGAGAGCTGCTCGATCATCCCTCATTCAAAATGAGTATCTCAGCGGCAAACCATGACAGCTCTAAATCGAAGCTCATTCCAACTTGCTCTCAGTAGTCTTTGATTCATTCAAATTAAGAAGGTTTTTGAGATATAGAGCAATCCGCAGCATGGAAATGGCTGAAAGGGCAGTTCGGCAAAGGATGATGGAGTAAAGAGCGGGAAGACACAACTAAATACATTTTTAATAGTTTTTAGCCAGTGGAAGAAACGTTTGAATTAAGGTTTGCATTAAATTTGAATTAACTCTGCGTTACAGCCTCAGGGTTTCTCGGCGCAGGGGATTAAGTGGGGATGATTGTAATGTGTTGAGTGAGACAGTGGCACACCAACATTCAAATGACAACTTATGTGAAAGAAAAGAGCTGCTCATTAATGTTTTGGATTCAAATTTTCATACCATATATTTCCTATTGGTTGGCAGGTGTCCATCAAAACACCTCGTTCCAATTAAGAGTTAAATCTCTGCAGTAAATCAGGGCTCAAGATATATTAAACTGTGGGCAGCCATAGCAACAGGACTCCAGTAAAATGGAACTATTCGTTAATTAAATGACCTCTAACACAGCTTCCCTTCATCTTTGATTGCCGGCCTTGGCGATACACATGAACACACTCCAGGGTGCTCTGTTATCGAAATTAACACACATCATTATTGTCATTATAAGGCCATCATTATAAATCCACATAAACATAGCTTCAGTGTTTAAAGCAACTCTAACCTTATACGTATAACTTGCAGGGGTATAATGATTTACAATATTCACATTCTGACTTAATTCAAATTCAAAAAATTTGGAAATCAAGGTTCAAGATTTGTCAACATTGAGATTGACGTGTTTGCAGGTAAATGATGAAAAGAACTGATTTAGGGTCAGATTTGTTGATCTATTCAGCCAGACCTTTGATGCATAATGGATATGGAAACACACTCATTCTTACATTATTCTGTTTCAGTTGTATATTTGTATTCTATTTTATTAATCTAGTTTTTATTTTACGCTGTTTTACTACTGTTATCAAAGTTTTATCATTTTATTCTTCTGAGTGCATTGTTGTTTTCACTGTCCACACTTGTTCCGTCTTTATCTCCCGCTTCTCAGTAACCTGTGAAGCACTTTTAAATGCACTGACCTATATGTGAGAGGAGGAATCTTGTCAACTCAACAACTACAGCCCTGTACCGCTCAACAGTTTGCAACTGTTAATTACTTAATGCAAATACTAGATGTATGCTACAGTACGTTTACACCCACCACCAGCAGCCAGACGAGCTCACACGTTTCTTAAGACATCCGTTATCATTGTCCTCTAAACCTAAAATTTGCATTATGGTTAAACCACTTTGCACCCACTCAGGAAACAATCATGTGGTGATGTTTCCTCAGGCAGCCATTTACAAGCAAACAGACAATTGTATTGCTTACTCTGGTTTTCTAGACGTCCCGCTATCCTGGTTTTTAAGACTAATCAAGTGGCAGTTAGCTGCTATTTCACATTGATGGAAAACAAATTGATCACAACTTAACTTTGTCGCCAGTATTACCTGAAAGAAAGAGAACTCTGGCCTTCTCAGACAAAAAGCTCCCACCAGTGGCACCATGTCAACCTTCGACATCCACATAAGGAACCTCAAGCACCCAACAAAGCACATCCTGATACTGCACAGTTAAAGTCAGAGGCTTGTGCGAGTACACCAGGAGCACAACCACAAGGCCACTTGGTGTTCTTTGAGGGAACAAAGGCCAAATACCAGCGCAGCAAGGCCATCAAATATAACAATGACTTCATGTCCATGGAAGAAATACATTTAACTTAAAAGGTTATGGATGATTTTGTTTTTAATACTAAAATTCAGTTTATTCCACAAAACAGATTTCTAAAATACATTTACAAATGACCAATATTTGCAAGTTGTTTATTGTTGTTATTTACTACTTTATTGTGCTGTAGCCACCTGAAAGTCCAGATATGAAAGATTCCAGTTCATAAGAACACATTCATCCTCCTAATTATATACTTCATATACAGTGCGTGTGCAGCAGGGGTGAATGCTTGCATTTCTTCTCCTAGAGATTAGCGGATTAGCTTCTGAGATGCACTGTGGCTCGTCTGGTTTGTCTATAGAACTTGAACATAATTACAATAATCATATATATACACTAGAGGTACATACATGAAATGTGACCTTTTGCATTTAATCCATCCAGCAGTAGGCTGCTGTAAAGCATCCAGGGAGCAACTTGGGGTTCAGTGTCTCTTTCAAGGACACTACGACATGCAAACAGTAGGAGCTGGGGATCGATCTTTGAGGTGCTAGAGCAGGTCGTGTTTTGTGGTGAAAGGGCGACCCTCTCTACCCACAGAGCGGCTGTGATCAGCTCCAGCGGCACACGTTAAACTGTCATAAATTGCCCGGTTTTCCTGTGGTTCACACCAGGCTCAGAATCTCAACAAAAGACACTTGGTGTCTACAAACAGTATTGACAGGAAAGAGGCAGAGGAGCGGGCGGGGCATCAAGGCCACTGGCCGATGGGCATACATTTTTCAGAAGGACATCAGGACCATGGCGCCGGTGACATTCCTGTCCTGAGCACAACACCCCCCCCAAATCTCACATTGCAGATAAGAACTCCCTGTGGTGACAGAGCCATCGGGTCGTTTTTCTCTCAAGGCCATCTCTCTACCTGCTCTCACTGTGTCTTTTACTAATTAGGGGGAGCAAGTTGACAAAAGTGGCAGTGAGGTTGCCCTGAGAGTGTTTAGGTAGGAGGAGAAAATGTTGCAAGACCAGTTGGTTGTAGGTCAGAGGAACTGGACTCTGACGAATTATGATCAACCAATCGTAAGACATGCATGAGGAACTACACCAGCTCCTTGTCCTGCCTGTAACTAGAGCGAAAGATGATTCTGCTGAATGGTGCAGCGACTGATTGAATGCGTGTTGTCTTCTGAACAACAGGTGATCCAGACCGTCACAGCGGTGGATAAGGACGACTTTGCCAACGGACAGCGGTTTTCCTTCGCTTTGCCAAGCCTGCTACCAGTTAATCCCAACTTCACCCTGAAGGACAACGAAGGTAATTAAAGTGATCGATATTGTTTGTTTGCATTTCTTATGAGTATTGCACACCGCCTTCGGGGCAGGACTCCATCCTCATTGGTCACATTCTAAAGTCCAATAAGCCGTACGGATTTCCTCAAACCAAGGAGGCGCGATGAAAATATGCGTTATGTCAACCTGGGCCACCAGGATCTCCTCTGAGTCGGATCTCATAAAACACAAGCGCAATAGAGGTTTGGCATGTTTGCGCATCATGTTGTCAAATGGATAAACCGCTCTGGCGTCCCCCCCCCCCCCACCATCTTTCCCCTCCTCCATCTCAGTCTTAGGTGAATTCCGAGCGCCGGGGTCGGTCTGCAATCACAGGGCTTTTAAAAGATCTCAGCCCAAAGATCTCACAGTTGCCCACTGAGAGGGGGAGTTCACAGCACTCCAGATGAATCTCTGCGCCATGAGAGAGGAAGAGAGATCACAAAAAATCAATGTGATAATAGGAGATAAGTCTGTTTAGCCCTTGGTCCAGTTGCTTCCCACCACAAGCCACAAGCCTTGCCTACATTGAGTTACAGTGGAAAGTTTTGCTGCGTTCATGTAAGTGGCACTTAGAGACATCCCTCACCTCCTGCCCACCTCCACTCCTGAGGGGTGGATGAATCAAACAAAGCAGGCTTTTAGATTGAAAACGTAGAACTAGTTGCATCAGCAGTTTGCTTCTGTTTTACACACGTTAAACCTGGTCGAGCAGCTCTGAAGAAGTGGAAGTGTGATGATATTTGTCGGGTGTAGATGATGAAATATTAAGTATAATATTTTTCTGTTATTATAGTCATTACCTACTGCAGAAGCCCTCGTTCCCCGTGGGGAATTGAAAAAATGAGAACACCGCGCTGTTATTTTAACACCTCTTTTTGGGTGTGACTTTTTTTGTAAATGTTGTGAAAAAAATACGAATTTTTCCTCGCTTTGTCACTTCGTCTGTCTAGAATGTTCCTGAGAAACACGAGGAGGGACACCTCCACTGTTGCCTGCAAAACATTTTCTCGCTGATTTGCCGTATGCCGTGTTCACAGAATCACAGTGTGAACTTGAAGGAACACGAATAGATGCCAATACCGAAAAAGAAGACATTCAACCAACAATTGCCACAGTGATGGAGTCATTCGGTGCTTCTGTTGCCCCCTCTTTCATTCTTTAGAATTAATAATATATTTTAACATAATAAATTGCAGAACTCGCGATCCCGGCAGGTTTTTTGATGGCAGCTTCTGCTCGGATCTTCCAGGACAAATATGTGGGACCAGAGTCCATTGATCAGTGTCTTGCAAAGGTCCGCTTGGTTCTTGAAAACCAGGGCACCCTCCTGGAGCCAGGCCTTCCAGACAAGCGCCTGGTGGTCAGGTTATACATTTTGGACAGGTTGGGCCGGTCTACTTTGAGTGCACGGAGCAAATACAGCTCTTAAAACTGATTTTCAACCCAAATACCGGCATTTGAAAACGTTCCCCACTCTTGCAGAGTGATTCTCTCAAAAGCTGTTGGATTTATTTCAACGTAGTCATCTGCAGCAAAATATTCCCAAAGCAATTCAGGAAGGAAAGCCTTCTTTCTTGAAGGATTGATCGCAGTTTTTTGGTTCATGCTGTTTGAGTAATGGTGCTTTTCAATTTGGATTTAGCTCCTGCTGCATAACATCCCACAGGATCTTTTTTTTGTTTTTTTTTCCTCATCTGTGATGTAATCCCATGTGGGATGGGCCGATTATGTGTCACGACATGGAAATAAGAAACGATTCATATTAAAATAATTTGTCAGTGAGAAGTGTGAAGAAAAGAGAACTTTATGAAGGCCATGGTGTTAAAGATGATGATCCCTCTGGAATAAAAAGGTCATATCACTTACAGATCCTGAGATACTTATGTTTCCTCCCACGGCTTCCTTTCTTTAACCAGGAAAGCTGTTAAAGAGCATGATCTGATTCAGACGGTTAGTTGACCAGATGAAAGGGAGGCGGCTGCCCAGTAAAGCCTCCAACTTGTTCTGTTGACCACAGAGTAGCTGCACTGGAGCAGTTAAATGCCTTGATCAAGTGCACTCTTTAACCTAACTTTCCTGGACATTTTTCTTGTTTCTGCCCGACAGAGACAGTATTACAGCATTTAGCCTATTTGCTACATGTCTGACTTGTTGGGCTGTGTAATTTGCTTGCCTACCCATGTCTTGCATGTATAATTCCTTGTCCACCTAGAATGGTTCATATTACTTTTTTCCCCCTTTTAATTCCTCTTGGCTCATCCGCATTTTCGAAACACCAAACTCCCTCTTAATGTTAAGCCGCTGAACTCCTGAGTTCACACTACTTCAGTCATCTTCAGTCCCTTGGATCCTGCATTTGAACTCCCACTCAACAGAAGTGTCGGAGTCATGCTGCGTCCTACAGCCGCTGTGTATTAGAAGTTATTTGCTGTATTCACAATAACCGGGTGAGAGAGAGAGAGAGGCACAATGCACCATGCTGTCGACTCCTGTGTCTGATAATTAAAGTAAGCCCTTCGCACTCCAAGCAGCTTCTTTCATTGCTGTTGCAGCCGACCAACTGTTGGTAGCTGCTCCGTGCCAGCCCCTAATACCTCCCTCTGTTGTTGTGCAACTGACGAAAATCCCTCTCAGTCACTCACACGACTAACTCTCTCATGACCTCCTTTCCTCCTCACTTACAGATTGCTCACAATGGATCTCAATGAAAGTTGGATTACTTTTTTTTTGTGACTCTGTGTGCATTTTCTTGCTGTAGGAAAAAAAAGGATTTAGTTTAAAACACTCTGATATGTTTATAACGAGGACCATTTTTTTCTTTGTTAAATAACAAATTGATTCCTCATTTAATTCAGGTAATTTAACAATCACGACTTTTAAAAGAACCCATTAACTAAAGCATCATTTGCAGGAAGCTATTTTCTGCACTTCCAACCATATCAGATGTGTTAAAAGCTAACATCTTGTTATAATTGGTGCTTTTCCTACAAAGACCTGTAACAGCTCCAGCTGTTTAACAAAGTCAGATCAATATAGCCGTCGAGTGTCAATTCTGAGCTAAAAGAAGAAAAGACAGATTCAGTCCTTAGATTTAGATCACGGCCTTTCTCTTCATGTGATCTTTGTTTGCGGGGATGACGCCAAGGCTCCCGAGTAGTCTTGAAGATGTGTTGATGCATTTGAAGTGCTGGATGTGCGACGTTAAATGCAGGTCAAACTCCTACAGCATATTACGCACCATTAAAGCTGCAAAACAAGGGGGGTGCTTCTGCTCAGCTGCTCCAGGAAAGCACTTTGTGACAAACCTGTTCTGTTAAAAGCCTTTTAAATATATTCAACTTGCCTACTTTACAACGAATGCTGCTTTGATCTCGTTATCTGTCACATTGAGATGACATTTGCTTCTAAAAAGGCAATTAAATGGGGGCTATGATCTCTAAATGAGCCACATACTTAAGTAGATCAATTGATATCTGAAGGCATCTTCCTCCAGTGTGCATACAGAGGAACTTATAATGTCACAGTTAATCAGCTGTGTTAAAAGAAGCGCTGGCAAGACATTGATATGCGGGACGTTTAATTAGCTTTTATGTCATTCAACCTTCACATGCAATGGGTGGCGTACATCTTGATTCCCAAACACCCATTATCTGCTGAAGCAGCATCATTTGTGCAAAGAGGGCAGAGCAGCTTGTCTCGTGCTGGTTTTGTCAAACGTTGAAGAGCAAACAGCTGGTAATTGTCAGAATTTCACATATATGATAAGCTCTCCTCTTATTATTCAAGCAAAGGTCAGATATTTCTCTAATTACTGTTTATGATTTTAAGTTAAACCTATATAAAATGTATTCACGTGTGTGCAGTAAGGCCTCGGCAGCCGTTGTGAAGCCATTTGTTCCTGCGTAACAGAGGAGCATAATAGGACTCTGCAGCCCTCTTTTAATTGTTACTGCAGAAATGTACAGACCGACTCCGAATTAACTCAAATGCACAAAACACAACCTTATGGAACAACCGTATCATACTGTGACAGTGTGAATATGCTGTAAAACAATGCAGTGGGCAAACAAAGTGTTTTTATTTTAAAAAGCAGCCCGTCACTGCCGGGCATGTTTTGTTAAGTTAAGCCTTACTGAGTCGGACTGATCCGTATTGAACGCAGGGGCTTCTTTTAAAGGAGATTGTTATGTTTGTCTCTTGATCTGCTGTTTGTAATTTTCTGCATGAAAGACCTTTTTATTTCGGCACACAATGATATTAATGTTTGAACAACACTGAGCCGTTAATCAATATTCAGAGCCATCTTATAATAATACCTAGACTTATGACGGTATATGTATTTGCCTTGTTCTGTGTGGTAGCAACCAACTTATGTATAACTTATGTATTATCAATATTACTATTCTACTGTATATAATTAGTCTAATACAGACTTGCAAACTACATCTTTAGCTAGAAAGCTTGGTCAGTATGATAGTGGGTAACTGTTGGCTAGCAGGTGCTGATCTTGGGCGGTTCTGTAATAGTTTCTGTCACCACTACACTCAGTCAACAGCCAGTTTAAACTTTGAAACAGGATTTAGGGAAAAGTTAGTGCTTTAGAGCTGCAAAGATCGACTGGTCAGTTAGCCATCCCCAAACATTAACGACACCACCTTTAGAATTTGACCGCATATATGGTCTGCCCCAAAATAGTGCCATTCCGTCGTGCTCCGACTGGCAGCTGGAGAGAAGATTCGTGCTGAATCCCATAAGCGGCACCTACACACACACCCACAAGTTCACAAGGAATCCAGCTAAGTGCATGTGTAGGCAAGTGTGAAGTCCGTAGAGACGTGGTTGCATCGCGTGTCTATTGTCGATATATATTTTTGGTTGTCTGTTTTACAGTGAGTCAGCTCCTCAACAAAGATATCTGCATTCACTATATAGCAAATGTCTTAAATGTCTTAAATCTCAATGTAATTGGGCATTTTATCATATCAATTCATACTGTAACTCAGATATTTTATGTTTCTACATGCACGTTCCTCAGGGTAAAGTTTAAATGTCACTAAAGTTTAGTGACAACAGATACATACTCGTACTGTAGTATTCCTCTAAAATTGTCAAATTTTTGCATTTCCGACAACTTTTTTTATCTGCTGCTGTGAAATCTCACTGAACTTCATACCTTGAGATGGAGAGACAGGAATCCATGCGTGAATGCATGCAAGTGCATTGGGAAAAGTAAAAAATAAAACACGAACGATGAACATATTACGAATATTAATATATATATTTTTATATGTGATAGAAACCAGATAAAAAAGGAAAATTGCTTGCTGGTGATGTGCAAAATAGCACAGATCTAAATGTTCAGGATAATTCCCAACGAAGTGTGAAATGCTCTTAAAAGCATACGTTCCCTCACTTCCTGTGCGGTCACCTGGCGCCGCGGGTAATGTCACGTAGCGGGGGCTGTCACAACAAACGGTTAGCCTGTTGCTGTGCTAACTCCTGCAGTCTCTCCTCACATGTGGGCACCACGTGGCTGCTGATGGTCCATCTCACTGCGGCGTTAATCAGCGAACACTGCAGCTCTACCCGCTCCCACCTGCGACGAAGAGGCGGTTTAGTGTGAAATTTGCATGACATAATTGATGTGCACTTCCTCGCTGTGGTCTGTACAAGGACCCGCGCTGCCTCGGGTCTGTGTGAAAGCAGTGACAGCCGACTCCACACGTATACATGGCTTGTTTGTCTCTCTCTGTCTCGGCCTCTCGTGTTCTCTGCTCTTATTGGCACTTTCACACACACACACACACCCTCCTCCGTTCACCCCCCTCTCTTCCACTCATCTCCCCATCTCTCTTCCTTGTTATTTGCATCTCTCACATTCCACTCTCTCACCACCACCCCCCCGCCCACCACCACCCACCCATCTGCTTGCTGATACGGTGATACTGCGAGTCTGACTTAATAAAGCTTGAAGTACGTGTTGTCATTCCAGCTGTCGATCATTGTAATTATTCATAGATGGAGCAGAGATTGGAGTGGGAGGCGAGGTCTCTGAGCAGCAGTACGAAAGTACAGCACGACGGAGGTGTTTTTGCTGGATGGAAAGGGAAAAGGTTACCCTGTGCACGATTCAGCATTTTTTCGGAAGTTATATATCAACGTGTCATATGCAAGTTTCTAGTGAGTCTGTCATGGGAAGCGCAAGTTAGTCATCCAGGTTCCTTGAATCACCTAGCCATACGTTTCAATTAACAGGGATGATTTGAATTCTGTGCTGTGTTAGTGCTCGATGTAGTCCATCAGGCTAAAGCTATTTGGACGCCCTGCAGATACAGACTGCTGATCTCCTGCTGAGATAACCCCTTTCAAAAGAGCCTACACGTAGCAGTGAGCGTTGCATGTTAGATTCTTAAACGGTAAACCCTCAGTCCAGCCCGGCGTGTGAAGTGGTCGTGTGATGGCCTACGTGTTGGTGTAAGCTACTTAGCAAGTGTTGAACGATCCTAACGTGCAAAATGAGCTTAGTCTGTGCTGATATAAAAAGGAAAGAACTGAGCAGGGGCTATTTTTGTGCAGGTTAAATAATGAACATCCTTAGCTAATGTTGGAAAAGAGACATTTTAAAATCAGCAGATCTTTTTGCAGCTTTGTTAGTTGTTCAACCACAATCAAGCCTCGAGGAAGAGCGATGTTCTTTAAAGCTATTTCGACATAGTGGCCAAACAATGAAATAACAACTTCCGGTTCCATCACGCGACGCCATTGGGCCCAAAAAGACTATTTCCCACAGACGTACAGTGGAAAAGAGACGTGAGACTGTGAGATGCTCCAGGCTTCCAAGAACTCCGTTGTAAATCCATATGCGTCATTATCAGACGCTCAGACGGACCGAGTATGCAACGTAGGGGAGTGGTTTGACACCGAGTCAAATGAAGGCATGTCAACCTAACCGAGTACTTTTGGTGCCTAAACCTAACCGCTACCGTTTCACAATGTTAGCCAGCGCAACTCTTTAGCATCAAGATGTTATGCAAATGGCTAACGCTGGGGGCTTCTGCCATAGCAGCAAAATATACAGTAAGTAGGTATGAGATCATGTTTTATAGCTACAGGATACATAAGCAGTTCCTACAGTTGTAAAGTAGTTCCTTAAATGAACTGTGAGAATATTAAATCCCCATCTTTTACTTAGTAATGTCAGTAAAGTAAATATCTTCTAACGTTCTCCTCAATTGAAATGGCCTCTTTTGAAGCTCCAAAAAATAAATTCCTTCTTTGATTCATTTATATTGCTGTTTGTGTACAAACACAGATTTGAGTTCCAGGTGCACTGAATGAGTAGTCAGCTGTTCTCCCGTATCCTGTTGGCATTGGGTTCACCAGCACTCATGTGGTGCTGGTGAACAAAACAGTCTACGGTGGAAGTGGTTTTGAATCGGTGGACAACTGGACGATATATATGCCACCAGGTGGCTAATGGCAGCTGTGTTGTTACCCCTGTTCCTGAACATACAGAAGCTCGATATGCTCCTCACTGTTGGATGTTTTTTTTTAGCATATACACAATTAATATACATAAATATTTATTGAGACCCTTATTTATACAACCTCTCTGTAGTTCCACAATGTACTGATGTCAAAATACATTTGGCTGTTTCAATACAGCTACAGCAGTATATAGGACATTGGAAAGTAGAGTGCTGTGCAGACATCCCAACATAAACACATGGAAACAAGAATCCCTGTGGTGGCATACATTCATTCTGAAGGAATCAGAACATTTTTCATCGAGAATATTGATATGCGCTCAAGCCAATTAGAGTTGTTTCATCACATTCATTGCTGTGGTTCTGTCATTCAGGGGTTAAAGTGCACGCCCGGGAGAGAGTACAGACATAACAAGTAACACAACCGGCCCCTGTGTTGCAGCTGTGTACTCATTTGCTTCCTCCTCTTTTCATCGTACCTTCCTCTCGATGTCCCTCTTGTTTGCTTTTACTTCTCTACAAATTCAGCCCTTTTTATTTCTGTTTATCTACACGACAAGTTCCATTAACAGACGTGTTTCTGCAGAGGCCAAGGTGAACTGCTCTTTTGCAGCACATTTAAATAGTAAACAAACACCTTTGATAATAATTAGCCTTGGCACACAGGGAAGCCACAGTCAGACACGGGAAGAAATCCACCGGCTTGAGATACTTCAAAAGCAAAAGCTCCAATTCAAAATGGAATATATTGTGGGTTGGATTTAGTTTTTTTTCACCCTTAACCCTGAATGTCTGTTTGTATAAATAGGTAATTGCAGGCTTCGCTGAGAAGACAAAGCAAACCATCAATTAGTCTTTTTAGCCAAGGGGTTTATCCTAAACAAGTTGTTTTCCTTTCATTTCAGACAGCACAGCCAGCATCATTGCCAGGCGGCGGCGTTTCAACCACCTGACCCAGGATCTGTATGAACTGCCCATTGTGGTGTGGGACGGCGGGGAGCCGTCGCTGAGCGGCACCAGCACCCTGACCCTGCGGGTGTGCCCGTGCCAGAGCCACGGCAGGATCCGGATGTGCCAAGGCGAGGCGTTCCTCTCCTCGGCGGGTCTCAGCACGGGGGCTCTGATAGCCATCCTGCTGTGCATCGTCATCCTGCTGGGTAAGTTGGAACAGCCGCTGCAGGGACTGCAGCAGGGGGGAGCCGCCCGGGGGCAAATATCCCGAGGGCATGGACGGAGGAGATGAACCATAGAGGTTCTGACAAGGGCAGAGGAGGAGAGAGGGATGAAAAGACACGTGAGGACACAGGTAGAATGAAGAATGAGGGTAGAACAAGTTGAAGAGGGCAGAGGTGGAAGAAAGAGAAAAGCTTGTGAAGGACAGAAGAGGAGGACACAGAGAGAGGAGGCTGGAGGAGAGGTGACTAGAAAGAAGATGGGAAGGACAAAGATGAGTGGAATGGAGATTGCAGGGTCAGTATGATTCAGAGAGGAGTTGTTTTCAACAAAAAAATAGAGAAAAAAAACCTACAGTGGTCGGGGAGTCGGACGTGAATCCTAGAGCAGCTTGGATTCATGTGCAGGCAGGCAGCTCCAATCAGAAACTCACATTAGACCTGAATCACATCTGTTGAAATTCAATTAAAATCTGCTCTTTTGCAATTCAACTGAATCTTCTTCCCCGTCGCTCCCTGCCCGGCACATGTTTGTCATTGCATAGTTGTGACTAGAGGGCGTGGAGCAACGTGGTGACAGCCGACACAGATGCCGCTGTACGTTGAGTTCATGTGTGACGGACATGAATATATGATTCCATCAGAAATACTGTGGAAAAAAATAAACGGGGTGGCATCCATGTTGCCAGCTCGTTGCGGCAGCTGGAGCACACGTCCCCGAATCGATGAACGTGCGTGCCTTGTTGCTATAGCAACCAGTATATTTGCAGCAACAGCTAACATGATTATATATAAACTTGCGAATTTGATCTCGGACACTTTAAAGTTGGGACGGTCGGCTTTACGGGTGGAAAACGTCTGGAAGGTGGCGCAAAATCCAAGATCAAAGAAACCAAAGTCAACAAACCTTCCTGTCAAATTACACTGAGAGATGTCGCGCACTAATTCCTTCCTCTGCAAACCACACTGCAGGAGGACATGATTGCACACAACTGTCTAATAACACGGCTTCACCGTCGCTGCTCTCCCCTCCTCTCCTCGGTGATTGTCTGTGGACGTTAGTGCGTGAAGGTTATGCATATTCATACTGCCTGTCTTCCTCCTCTACGCCAAAGCCTCTGGCTGAGGCGAACAAAAGGCCATCACCACTGTTTGGAGGGAACGCTTGAGTGAGAGACACACGCTGAATCCCTAATCATCAGCACAAGGCAGATACTAGAGCGAGCGAGAGAGAGAGAGAGTAATAGAAACAGGGAGAGACAGATCACACCTATTTTTTATGTGTGTGTTGCATTTTGGATTCACACTTTCCAGTTACAAGGGAAGTGTCTCACACATAGCTCAGCTGCTGGACAGAGGTCTGGTAACCCGTCACCTCAAGAGATAAGATAAGAGATTGTTAGTTGGTCGTGTTCAAAATACATCAGATTCAAATAGTGATCTAAGGTTGTGGTTACACTTGTCTCGTCTTTTGTAATGAGATGCACCAGATCGTGTTCAAAGGAGCGGCTATAAAACGGTGGATAAACACATTCTTCACAATACAAGTCCCCATTTGTTTTTGCTGCATGCTCTTCCTCCCTGCAGTCTTAGTCGACTTGATGTTATTGATGAATAGCCGCTAACAAAGCTCCGCTGATTCAAGACAGATTGACTTAAAATATTGTAATTATGACTTTTCAGTGTTTACCTTGTGTTATTTAAGTTTGGCTCTCCTTGAACTGAGATTTGTGCCTCGGGAAGTTCAAATGGAATGGCCTCTTGTTTGGATTAGAGACATCCTTTGACGATACACTCCTCCATAACCAGGATAAATGCAGCATAAATGAGACTCCTGCAACGGCTTCTGCTGCAGCAAATCAGTATCTGTAGACTGAGGTAATGCCCCAGATGCTATAAGTGGTGTACCGAGCAACAGCTAGACCTCAACTGGCCTTGGCGAGGCAAATTAAATGACCTGAATGGACCATTGAGGGAGGATTAATGTAGAGAGTGTAAGACAATATAGTGTGTACAGTGGATGGGAATATTCAAATAAAAGTAGATCATGAACTGTGGAAAGTGCAGTTTAATATACGAGATGCTGGTAAATAATAAAAGGTGCATTAACTGAGTCTTTATATTCAGGCCGTTTACCTCCAAACAGTGAGGTATTGAACTGTACATAGTGGGAGGAGGAAGTGGACAAAGACTTTGCAGCACGAGAAGAACGCAATTCTTTATTTCCTAGTTCTGCTCACTGCGATTGACCCAGCTCACCCTGCGCGCGCTCACAACCTGCATTGTGTAATTGGTCACTTTAAACAAGCCGAGCGATAAACACCGTCCCAGACAAATTGCGTTTTCACCCTCTCTAACCCCAATCGGGCAGTGCCAGTGCACCAGGTGGAGTGAAGAGAATTTGTTTTGTTTGTTACGTTGATTAATCACGTGCAGGTTTCATTAAAACCACAGGCAAGGAACCGCACTGAACAATGAAATCTATGTAGATAGATAAATCTGCGCATAATTACTTAAGTCATACGGGGTGTCTTAGAGTACAGTCAAACAAATTGTAGTCCATAATGGAAAAGTGTACTTTGTTGCATTTTACATTTAATTTCCTATTATAACCAAGTTCAACTCAATCAGGGCTTGAGAAAAAAAGCCCCGTGGCCTCACAGGTAGGTCAGGAGTTGCAGTGATCTGCCCTGCAGTTAAACTATTAAAAGAAAATGGCTGTAAAAGTATGAATCCAGACTACGTTAATTCATTTTATTATTAACATAACTGCTGGCTATCTGTGTGCTCATACCTAGGGCTGGATTATCAGATGGACAAAGAGGGCATATGCCCTGTGGTCACAGAACTTATTAACTTCCCTATTTGGTTAAAGGTACGCTGATTAATTGTATCTTTCTTGGGGAAAATATGCACCAATACTGCACAAAATCATTAGAAATTGAAAGATAGTCATTGTGACATCACCCGTTGGTTTGTGGACTGCCGTACTGAAGCCTTGAGTTCGGCGTTTTGGCCGTTGCCATCTTGGATTACGGCCGCCGCCATCTTGGCTTTTTGCAACCAATGAATGGAAGTGACCATATTTGGACAGCGGAGGACTGACGTGGAGACACCATACACGGCTCGATTAGGGTAGCGACCGGTCAATCTCAACGTGGCCCCGCCCTAAAGCATACTCCGACTTCATCTGTCCATGATTAGCCTCATGAATGGGGGTATTTCTTTCACAGTAGTTGGTTTAGGTTCCTTAGTTGTGTCAAAACTAGGGCAGGTTTTTGCATTATCAATCTTGTCTGGTCCACTCATGCAGTACTACCAGAGTTTGTGTGGGATTATTCTCACCTGAAGGTGAACTGAAGGAGTAAAGGCTTCAGTGTTGGACTAAACAGCTGAAGCTTGGTGTCAATGCACCTTTAATCTAAGTCTGCTCTGAAGCTTACTTCTTCTCTTTGATATCGCTTTATAGTCTGTTTAATATGCTGTAGTCACCACAATATATATATTTATATAGAAAATGTAATGCTTGAGTGAATACAGTAGATTAGCCAAATGCTTCATTGCATCCTTGACATTATAAAAATCTGAAACTTCCCCCTCCTCTTAATCCACCACCTTGTATGGAGTACTCGCTATAGGGAGTCTCATCCCGAGAGGCTGATCTCACACAGTAGGGTGTTGCTGGTTAGATAAAAATAGCACATTTATAACGTTTTGATGTGGAGCGCCAAGATGCCGAAAACATTCAAATCACCTTCTGCTAATAATCAATGCAATGTGATGGTGATGGTGGAGCAACGATGCCTCAGCAGGAGCACTGATCTAGCTTGCTCGTCTCTGTTAATGCAGCATAATGAACTCCTTTAAGATATCGCACTACTCTACAAATGCACTTCCCTCGCTAACGCCATTTTATTAAATACTGTAGATGTTAGTGTTAACATCTTGCAGAGAGGTCATCATTAACCCAGAGAAGTATCAGTCTCATTAGTTGTGGGAACAAGTTCCAAGCTGTAGCATGTCATCAAATATTACTCGGCTTCACAACTTCATGAACAGTTGGAAGAGATATTTCAGTCTGTAAGCTACTTACAGTATCTGCTTATATGCTATATGTTATATTTTCTTTAATGTGGCACAACCGGCGCATTCTTTCTATCGCCGGCTTCACATTTAACTAAAAGATAATTACACGAGACGTAACTCCATATGCTGACACACGCTTGCTTTATACTTACAGGCTGTTTTGCATTTTGGCTGGATGCGAGTTTTAAATTTGCTCAGCAGATGATGATAATGTGTACGCTGTCATCATCTCCAACAGCTTGCATTCAGACAATCATCACAGCCAATGCTAATGTCGGCTAATGCGTATTATTGATTTACAACTCTTCAGCGCTTGGTTAGTTTTATTGTCCTGATGTAAAATCGGATAAATATTCACATTGTGTTCATTCGGTTGGCTGTTTATGAAAACACGGCTGATCACTGTAACCACATTGAGCTGATCTGTGTTATGGGATGTTCTTCTGCTGAGCGGTTTGTATATTGAATTGTTGGGAAAAGCAATTTTCTTTCTGTCCGACTTTTGTCTACAACTATTAAATAAGTCACTTTATACTCATATTTCTAGTTAAATATGTTTTTGTTTTTGCGTCTTATCATCAGCACTTCCCTTTCTCTTAAATGTAAGCATTAATACAAAGTTCCTTTTCTGTTTTGCAGTCATCGTGGTTCTCTTCATCACACTGAGGCGGAGCAAGAAAGAGCCCCTTATTATCTCCGAGGAGGACATCCGAGAGAACGTGGTCACCTACGATGACGAGGGCGGAGGCGAGGAGGACACCGAGGCCTTCGACATCATCGCCCTCCGCAACCCGGCCGCCGCCGAGGAGCTCAAGTTCCGACGGGACATTCGCCCTGATTCGAGAAAACACTGCGCCCGGCCCCGCAGCCGCCGGACTGCGTCGGTGGAGCTGGACGAGGTGGACGTGCACGAGTTCATCAAGCAGAGACTGGTGGAGGCCGACATGGACACCAGCGGGCCGCCCTACGACTCCCTCCAGACCTACGCTTACGAGGGGCAGGGCTCACCCACGGGATCCATCAGCCCTTTAGACACTCCCGCCACGCAATCAGAGCAGGATTATAACTACCTGGACAACTGGGGGCCCGAGTTCCAGAAACTGGCAGAACTCTACGCAGAGGCAGACTCGGATGCGACGACCTAGTCTGTGATTTCACTGCTGTTCAAACCAAATCAGTTTGAAGTCCGTTTTTTCAAATTTCCAGTGAACAATATAAACAGAGATGCTTTCAAACTGTCCCCGGTGGTTTATAGCTGTTGAACTAAAATGACTACGCTACAATTTTTGTTTTGTTTTTATTTTCATTCCGTCACTTTGGATCATGGGTAAGTGTTAAATCAGATTTTGAGATGGAAGAACGACAATATGGGGAAAAGGGAAAATGATATTTTCCTTGGTGTATATTTTTTATTGCTCAATAAAGTCCTGAAATCCATATGAGTGGATATGTGGAAAAAAAAAAATTGTACATTTGTCTTCTTCATCCAAGAATGGATATAGCGTACAGCACGCAGTCAAGATGATCATGGTGGGAGGCATCGCCAAAGGTGTTTATGATTCACTAAGCAGAGGATGACGCTCAGCCATCCACATACACAATAATGACACCTACAGTGTTGCAATGTGTTTTGTGTCATTTCTTCCATGTTGACATTATCTATGAAACACACATTGAATTCAGCCATATTTCTTAACATATGCACATTTTTCCAAGCTTCTGTAACTGAATAGAGGCAAGGTAACTTCAGCATTACATACATCAGCTAAAGCGACCAGTGGGTATGATATGAAATACGTTAACCTGTGATCCTTTCAAAACATTTTTGCAGCAGACTTTTCTGGAGCCACAGAACCAAGAAATGCAGCCCTTGGTGTCCCGAAGTTTCCCCAGGATCTCCCCAGGATCTCCTCATGGTCAGCTTTCCAATTCATTAGGTGTCTGTGGGTTCCCTTTATAGGAGCCACTCTCTCTGCATCGGTTCATTAAATTGTCTGTGCGTGATGCTTTTTGCAATGGGACCGCTGAGGGATGTATACGTACACACTCTTAACAAGGTTACAGAGGAATTTGTGTGCACCTCTATACCAAACAGATTAGTGCATCAGACTTTACCAGGAAGTAGCACACTTATTGTCTTACTGTAATGGCTAAGTCAAGCTACCTTCACACCGCAAGCCATTAAAATGTGGATTATATCACATTACATCACGTATCAGATTCCAGTGTGAACTGCTCACGGTCCTGAACTGAAGTCAGCGTTTACGGTTTCATTTATAGGGTGATGTGCAGTCTCTTGCATACTGTATGTCAGGCCAATGTCCAAGCTCTTTGTTAGAAAAATATTACTCGACACCGGGTGTAAAAATCATTAAACAGGCATTTATTCTTGCAAGAAGGAAACAGAGTTGAAACACAAACAGGTTATGCGTCAAGTTGCTGCTGAAAGGTCTGTCTCTGGGTATCTGATATATATATATACTGAGGATAACACACAAGTGCGTTGGAACACAATGATTTGCATAAAGTCTGGACATCGTTTGGACCCGTTTCCTTGATAATTCTTTCTGTTTAAGGTCATCTTATCCTAATCACAAGACGTCGTGGTTGCAAATCAGCCTGCGTAAATACTGACATGCTCAACAGATGCATTATCCCCTCTTTGACGCCAGGTCACAAGTAGTTAGTAGCCTAAGACAACCAGCTGAAATACTGATTTAAGAAAGATAGCTGTGATACCTAATCAAAAAAACAGCTGAGACAGTTTGTGTGAAAAGAGGTTCACACAAAGTTTCACACGAGGGCACAGACCTTATGGAGGCACAGAACATTCTTTAGTTTTCCCAACACTCTTTTAGCTCTGTTTTGGTCTCCACCAACTCCTGATTGAACTGTGTGACTTTTTAGCTCCTAAATGATCGACTATGTTTACAAGCTAGTTGCTAGCTTTGTTTGCCCTCCATGTCATCCTGTGAAGGCAGCACCCAGTGGGTTTTCAAAACTTTTTCACTAAAAACAGCAAAGTTTTAGGTTGTAATAAAAAAACAATGTGCTGAAAGATGCTATAAAGCACAGGTGACATTATGTGGTTTCAAGACCTTTTTCAAATACAGAAAAGATGATCCATTGTTAATATATACTGTAGTTGAAGTATGGCTTTTTCCATAAGAGATCTTGTCTGAGATGTCCCATTTAAAGTACCATCAGTGACATCTTTGATAATACTTTGACATCAAATGGAAGGAACATCACCTTCCTTTACATCCATTAGGGAACAAAGAATGATCTCACATTCATTACGCAATACTTCTATGAGACAAGAAAACTAAAACTTCAAAGTGCTGTCATTTTCTCAACGGGGAGCTAAAGTAGCCAGTTCACCAACAAAATGGTACGATTTGCTCTCATTTTGTGCTATTAAGGATTTTTTTAAAACGAGGCCACGTCTGGGAAGTTCAGCAGCTGCCACGAATGGTGAATGTCATTTTGCAACTAGACTCCCCGGTTCTCTGAGTAACAATGTGCTGGGGCAGTAACACCAGCACTAACGTACAGGACTTGTATCACTTGTATGGTGCTTTTGTACAGGGTGATTAGTTATCTTCAACCAGCCCTGACTGGCTCCTCTGTGCTGTCATGCTCTTGTTCAGTGTTGGTTTGCGTCAGAAACGCGGACGATGGTCGTAAGAAAGACGAAGTGAAGATGATGAATATTTTAGAACCTCCACTTGTACCTCCCGACATAACAACCGTCTTCTCTACATAACAATCCTCCGTCTCATTCCTCCTTCCTCGTTTTCTTGCTCATTAATTCCTTCTGCTCGCAGAATGACTGTGTTTTTCTCTTTTTCACGATTGGATCGAAAACAGCAGAGAAATTCGTTCCAACATTTGTGAGGAGCCCGAGGGCCGGCCCACGGCAAAGGTCGTATAAGGCAGCCAAAGGCAAGCAAGGAAGTTCTCATACTGGAATTCAGGAGTTATTTCTTTGCTTCTGTTTCTATTTGAGGTTTTGTGTATTTGCATTTTTAAAGTGCATGGATTGTGTTAGATTTGAACCTCAATTAATGAATCATCAGATGAATGCAGCAGCAATCATTCAAACTCTCAGAATCTATCGTCCATCTGCCTCAGTATTTAGTCCCCGGTCTTCACACAGTAAGTCTCTCTTAGTGCGGCTGTCAAGAGAAACATCAACTTTCTAATGACTCCCAGGCTCCTAAAGTGTCTCTTTTTCCTACGGCAACAAATATTCGAGTACATGCCCTGGAGGGCTGTGTGTGTAAACACGTGGAAACTGGGCAGTTTTGGACAAAGCGAGCCTTACTTTGGGAGATGTGCTCTAAACCAGTGATTCTCAAAGTGGGGTCAGGGGACCCCCGGGGTTTATTACAAAAAGCCTCACAGTTCAACAGATATTTAGATCTTTAAATAAATAATGTAATTGTTCATAGATTACGTTCTCATCTATAACTCTTAGAATCTGCAAATTTGTTGAATTTATGTCTAATATATTTCTAATACATTTATTACAATGTACGAAATAGGCTACATCAAATTATTATAGGGGACATTCATGAAGGGGTTGTGAACTGCTGCATGGACAAACCCAAGTAATGTCAAGACATTATCTTAAAGGACCCGTGTGGGATATAGGGGGGGATCTATTGGCAGAAATTGAAAATAATATTAATAACTATCTTTGTCTTTAGTTGGTTGCAATGTGCAATCTCACTGCTGGATGCCGTTAAATCCTGCAAACCTTTGAGCACTTGTGCAATGTGGCATCACTCACCCCGGATGTTATTGAAAAAACAAAAATGATCAACAGATCAATCAATCATTTAATTAATCAGTATTATCCGGGCTAATTTTCTTAAGTATTATATAAAGTTTCTGTATTTTTAATAGGTTTTTTTTTGTTAGCTTTTTTTTAATAATCCATCCTCAAGTATCCAACAGTAATTTCAACATTGTAGCTCATCATTTTATAAACCCAGCATGACTTTTATACAGCTGATGGTGTTCAAGTCAATAAACAGCCCTGCAGCAGGAAGCCATTAACTACCTCCAACTGATTTAGTTGCACGATTATTTAATTTGACTATGTGTAAGTAAGCATCCTATGTTATGTGAAGGCACTGAGTTTGACCCCGAATGGACACCACGGTCTGTAGACTACACTGCGTCAGACTAATGACATGAAATCAACATGATTTCCTCAGCCGATGAGGTGCCGTTCTATTGTACAGAGCATGTTCTTATCATCATCTATAGACATGCAATCTGTAGAAGATAAATCTTGCGGAGACTAAAGCTTTTTTTTAAAAAAGGGAAAGAGGGAGATTTTTCATCAAAGACTGAAAAAACTAATCTCGATGCAATTAGTGACTTGTTAGGTATTAAGCATACGTTAGACTCAAAGAAGAAGTTTCAGCTGAGAAACAAACTCAAATATTAATTAATTTAAAAAGTCGTGTAAAGTTTCCAGAGTGCCAAATTGCGCTTTTGTACAGAAAATGAATGGGGAGATAAGTGTTAAGACACTGAGAGGGGTTTACATGGATTAAACCGTCACTCCCTGAATAAAGATTTCTTCCTTTTAGAGCCACAATCTATCAAAGCTCTGCCCATATGTTTCCCAGATAAGGCGAGGGGTAATATCTCACAGGCGCGTGTGGATACGTGTTGGGGAAATGGCTCCCAAGGTTTTATCTTTTGTCAAAAGAAGCAGAATGGATTATCTAAGAAAACACCAGCGCCGTTGCAAGTGGTGATGGCTCTTATGATGTTTTACTGCCTCCTTCACCCTTAACACCCTCATATCTTTGAGATGAGCAGCCATGCATCATACAGTAGACTTTGTTTACAGAGCATGCTTGCATACTAAAAACAGCTTTAATTGCACTTTGCATATCAGGTCAAGGATGGATGTGCATTCGTGTGTCTGAGTGCCTGAAAGGTAAGGGTGTGTGTGTGTGTTTTCCACTTTTTTTTTGTTTTTCAGTGGGTTGTGTAAGCTAAGACCTCAGGGCCGGCAGAGCCAGCCGGTGCTTCTTTTCATACTGTTTGAGGTCAGAGGCTTCTAAGAAGGTTCGAAGCTTTCACATAGAGTATGATTTAATGGTGGAGAGCTTTGCATATTATAAATGTTCATGACTCTGGAGTATGTGAAGGTGAATTGGACATAAAAGATCAAAGAGACTAAAAATCCTTTCAAATTCAAGCGCGCGATCATTAAAGTTGGTTTACCCCAAAGTTTAGGGGGCTGCAGAGGTTTGTTTTCTGTTGGAAAACTTCTTTGTAGAAGTTGGAAGTTGGAATTAAGATGCAAGATGGCTTCATCAGTGCCACATCTTCTTACACTGATGTGTATGACGGCTGAGAGGCCATAATGGAGGAACTGTAAGCCTGTGAATCCAGGCTTTGAAAACGAGTCCATTTAGAAAGCACAATTACATAATTCTGATTGCTGGAGTTTGTACATGCCTCCACTGCTTCCACGGGAAAGGGGAAATAAGGCTACCAATGTGCTGATTAGCATTTGTCTCCCCAACACGTCACCTCTGTGGTAATACATAAATTCCAAAGACATGAGAGAATAAACAATGAAGAATTTGAAAATCATGGTTCAAAGCAGCACCATTCAGTGAGATAGCTGACCTACATAGCCTTGAAAAGTTATGCAGGGGAGGAGTGGGGACAGGCTGCAGCAGACTTTCTTCCCCAGCGTGTGACTAATATAAAGCTACATCATGAAATTGAAACCTCTTCATGAATATGAGACGGCTCCATATGCTGTTTAATGCACATGGAACCACAAGTTCTCTGTCTCAACACATGATACAGTCATTAAGTTTGCCTGAAGAATTGTATTAATTTATTTTAGAAAACTTTATAAGTTAAATGAAGAGTGGACATCTTTTCACCCATTTTGTCTTTATTGATGTTTGCCTTGAATAATTTCCCAACATACTTATGCAGTGTTAAAGATAACAAGCTATGCCAAAGCAGCCTAGAAATTCCGTCTTAGCATGTTTCACATTCACCATTTTCCTTCATTGAAGCTTGAAAACTGTCTGGTGTCTTGCTGCACAGAGACGGCTGCAGACCACCGGGCCCCTCCTCTGATACGCAGCAAGTATTTTAATCTGAGTTCGAGGACTTTTCAGCATGAAGGTATAACATCTTCAAAGATTCATGTTTCACCCACTCTAGTTACCGTCCCTCACCCTACGGGTGCCCGGGAGATTTGTTAAGGTTGCATCGAGTGCCTTCACACCCACCAACACTGCCAGCCTGTTCTGATGCAGCACTGAGCCCAAAGCAACATAGCTGAGGGTTGAACCACGTGGCGGTGGAGTGTTTTTATTCTCCCGGGCACAGTTATTATACATTGGCTTGACCATGGTCCCCAAGATACATCCAACAAGAAAGCTTTGCCAGTCAGAGCTTCTAACTCTCTTCATACATGTGTTACGACTTTGGTACACGTTTACACTCACTGTCCTGAGAATGAGTTTTCTTTCACACAGCTTTATGCCTCAGGGGATGGTGTGCCACTGCTGAAAAGGCAACACATTCAGATACCTGAGTCTTTACACCAACATTTGGGTTTAATGCACTAATTAGTCCCTGATGTGGATTTCTCCTCGCATAAGCGCTCCAATTGAAATTGAAAAGTTCAAACTTCGATTCATCTACACAAACAGAGGACCTTCTACCGCTTCTCAGCAGTTAAGTTTTGTGTTGTTTTCTCATTGAAGAAGTAGTTTGGAAACTGTTGAGGATGCAGTTAGCTAATATTTTCTTCTTACTACCTGAATTATGATGCGGTTTGTTAATTTATAGACTGACTTTTGACCCCTGCTGTGTCACTATATATACCTGTATTGAAGCATTAAAGATTAAGTCTACTAATGACTAAATTCCCTCCCCACATTAACATTTTATTTTGACGAGAATTTCCAAAATCTAATCCGATACCCTTTAAGTACAAATGTAGTTCTGGAGTTACTCCATGAGTTTATAAGATAGCGCATGCTAGATATGAAAATTGCCAATACACGTGTGATGGCAGCTGCACATAATTTTCAAAGCTCTTCACCAACAAGAGTGTGGTGATATCTCCCCTACTGTCAACAACCCCATAAACAAAACAAATGATTACTGCGGATGAATTATGAACATTCACAATTCATCTAGGTGCTGCGGTACTTCCCGCTGTTCTGACAGGCGGAAGTCATAACCGTTTAAATGATTGAGTTTGAAATAAGCCGCATGCACTGCACACATGGCATTACTAATGGAACAGTATTCCCAGTGCTCAGCGGGTAGAATCATGCTTTACTGCACTGATTTTTAATGAGGAGTGTTCTTAACTTGATACTGATAATTTGGCTTGATTCAATTAAACATCTGTGATGGGAGGTTCCCACTACATACCCACAAGCCATCTCCCAGCCACTCCATCAAATTCCTTAAAAGCAACACCAGATAACATTTTAACCAACATACTGAATAAATAATGTACGCAGGGAATCATGCAGAAAAAGAGAAGCAGATTTACGGAGTAGGTAATCTGTGACATCACTCCAACGTTTCTGAAAGTCGTTTTGAAGCCTGGGGTTCAGCCAGGAATTACTTATTTGAAAGAAAGAATTACTAATCTGCACGCTGGCGTGATGAAAGAAAAAATGACCTGCTGGGCTTCATACTCTTATGCCCCACAGGCAGTAACATATCAACTTTATCAAATATGAATAACGCCCAAACCGAGCAAAATAACGCCTCATCTAAGGAAAACATGGTATGAGATTTAGGTTTACAGCTTCAGGTAGCGTATTCACTATATCTTGTGATTCCATTCCATCAATATGTTCTGAGGCAACAAACAGGAAGAATGGTTGCCAATTTGATCCATCACCTCAGTGTTCAACATAAAAATACTCCAAATCAGAATACATTTCCAAGCCAGTCAATTCACAAGTATAACATCGCTGTAGAAACCTTGTCTCTCTATATTTTGTCTCTTTTCTTTTTTCCTTCCATAAATTAAAACCATTGGTGATCCTTTACCTCCGTCTTTGGGTTTTACAAATGTTCAACCGATGCAAAGCATCAAAAGGAGACTGTGACTAAACCTCGTAACTCCGTTGGATATTCAAAACCTCATAGCTCTTGAGTGAAGTGATGAGGCAGTTTCATCCGACCCTGCCTGGGGCAGTGTTTCACAATGAACTGAGGATTCAACTCGGCGGGTCAGGGACCACCACTAGGTGTGGGAGGATCCCCTCGTGGGACTCTAGAGCGGCTTGGAACAGCACGTGGTGAAGGTGGTTGTGAGCTTTGCAGCAGCCCTCGTCCAGACCGGGGAACTGGACTTAGTGCAGGGAGAGAGGGTGAGCTATGATGTTATAGTTTTCTATAGATGGAACTGTTTGCTGAAGCGACTATCAAAGCTTGCTAGCTAAAGTAATGCACTTACTGCCTCAGATGCGACCGTTCTAATCAATAACGGACCAAACACAGATCTCGACATTCGTGACATGCAAGTATCTGACCATAGCCCCAAACAGCTGAGCCACAAGGACGCCTGTGCACGCTAGGAAACACAGGGGACTCCCTCTTTCAATGTCGACCACGAACGAGCTGCACCACAACATCAAGGCAGGAGACGACGGATAGCATGGAATCCTTCTTGGGAATGTTAATGAAAGGAAAATCGCTGCCACGAGAAGGAAGTCCTCCTTGAATTCCAGCCTGGTTGAGATATGAAAAAAAAGAAGAACTAATTAAAAAAAGGTTTGATCATCAGCCCATTTATCTCCAGTGAGAGAAGCAAGGATGGCCCAATCTCCAGTGTTCACCATTGACAGGTTTGCTTGGATGCCAGGTGTACTCATTTGTCTTTGAAATAATTGGAAATGAAGAGGATAATGAGGTCTTTGGGGAGACACTGATGAGTGTTTCTGACATTCAGCTGAATGAGGGACAGAATATATACCCCACTTTGATTTGCCTTCACAAGAGACAAAACCGGTGAGTTTCCTCAAGCTGATGCTTGTGAAAGGAGAGCACTGCGGCATTTCACATGTGATAACAATAACAGATTATAACTGAACGGTCAAGTAATTCAGTGCTCTGTAATGTTGGATGTGAATGGAATAGCCTCTCTTTTATCAGCATTAAATGCCCTGGTTGGAACAAAATGGGTTGATGTAAAAACATCAGTAATCATTTGTGTTTCCTTTTGCCTTTCTAAATCTGCGTTGAAGTATGATATTTCCCATATCAAGGTGCAGATGCTTGTGAAACGGTAGAACAGAGGCTGCTCCTCCTGCTGCGTTCCTGTCCTACCAGCTAGTTAACAGTTAATTGCCTTCACCTGGTGTCCCGAGTCCAAATCAGCCACAGATGAGAACATAAACCAAAAGGCCCCTGAGCCTTGCAGCTTGTCGGTCTTTAAGGGTGGAAACGCACCAATTGCTTTGAGGAGGGTGGAGCCAGCAGCTCCCACTCATTTGCTACGTATGTGCAGTAGCATAATACATAAACTAGTATGGGATATCTGGCTGCGACAAGGCCAGATATTGCAAATTAATACTTTTAAAAAAGGAAATGTGACCTGCAAGGGACAGGAAAAGTCAGCTGTCAATTCTCAATTAATTATCTATTGAAAATAATTACAAAATCTTTTTTTTATCTTCCTTAAAACTCCATAGATGCAGCTCCTACACTGGTGTGCTTTGTTTGTGCACAACAACGGCAGAAACCGCAGTAATCTGCATTTGGTTTGACAGTTTCTGGCGGCCTCAGTGCAGATGTGTCTCCATCCGAATGCTACTTTTCCTCTTGACTTGGCATAACAGGAAAATTACAGGTGGAACTAATCAAATACATAATTTCTCCACTTCATTTCAAGTGTCCCAGTAAGCCATGCCAGTGAGCAGCAGGGAGGCACAGCAGTGGAGAGCTAGTATAAGGCCATCTTTAATGTCATAAATTACAACTGAGCTTCTGTTGTGTCAAAAATGCTGCTGTAAAAACAAAAAAAAGGAGAAATACATTTCTAAAACATTAGAGTATGTTAGCACATCATTAGCTTATATGCTATGCCAGCTACGGTAAGTACACATTTTTACAGCAAGTTTTGTTCCTTCATTTTATTGATTTCTGTCTTAATCGCCAGGCGATGTGGTGGTTCACACTGTGTATTGTAGGCTTTATCTTTATCTGTTGAACCTTAAAATGATTTATCATTTATCATTAAATATATAATCAGGGATTGGAGTTATTTAGTGACAGTGTGGCCTCCATGGCAGTTCAAAACATTTGACGGAGTAGCAGCGGCTACTTCGTGGCTTAGTGAAGGGTCAATTATGTGCTACCAGAGGGGCTAATTACAGAAATTAAACAAATTGTGGATGGTGATGAAAAGAGCAGTAAACTCTTGGGAATGTTTTAGTCTTGGAAACAGATTTGATTTATCCATGTGAACTTTATTTGTCAGTCTATTGGCAGCTTTTCAAAGTAAAATTCAATATTGTGTCGTTCATAAAGTTAATTGGTTTCTTGTATACTAATTATACAGCCAGTATATATGTTTACCGTATAGTAGTATGGGATTAAGGCAGGGCTATTGGTTTTGGTAACCACCATGCAACAACACTGTTTGTGCAAGTACACAGTGTTCCATATAATGTCTGTTATTTGTAGAGTTGAGAAGAGAAGCAGGGGCATGAAGAGTGATCTGTGAGAACCTGCTGGGAGTAACAACATGCCATAGGTAATGCAAAGGACCTTTTGTCATCGCCGTTTGCATCTCATGATTATGTATAATTGTGTTGGGGTCTTGTGATTATCCCACATTATTATTGATCTGGAGATACAAAAGCTTCTAGGGATGTCCGTGCTTCCCGTGGCATTTGCGTGCTACCATCCAACAGCACTCGCACGCTCCGTGAGCTTGATACCTTCTAACTCCGAAATGAGCAAGAACCTCACGAGATGAAAGCATAACATATTCAGAGATTAAGAAGAAATGGGCTATTGTTGAAAAGCTTTGAATTTGTTTTTTCATATGGCTTTTTCTTCTTTGGCCTGAGGGCTCCATCATGGGAACATCACACAAACAATGCTGTCACATCTACTTCAAGTGATCATCTCTCAGAATATTTAACAAAAACTTACAAAGAAAGAAACTAAAAACAATGTTCAAAAACAAACAGACTTGGTCAAGGAATTATTAGCTTTAAGGGAGATTCCCCCGCAGAGAACAAGGCAAGATCATTCTATTTGCATGTGTGTTGTGTGAGGAACACAATTGGTTCCTGACACTACAATTCCACCTCTGGGAAATGTCTGCAACCCATGTGTGTAGATGACATATTGTCATATATGGCAGTGTTGAATCTTGGCTGAGCTACTCAAAAGCTAATATATGGAGCCTGCAAGGCGACTGCCTCGTAGCACAGTCCTGCAGCTCACAAGGCTAATCTCCAAGGGAAGTATATTTAGAGACCGAATAAACAAATAAATGAAACCCGGCTATACAACACTTTTATTATCATTCCCACTGAATTGTATTCCCCAAAGTGATGACAGTGTTTGCGACCAAAACAAAAAAGAAAAAAGGTGCGAAATAAACAAGTAGCCGACTGATGATAAGAGCAGCCTCAGTCTCCAGATTGTCTTTGATATTTTCTCCCCAAAAAAATTACATTTCTCAGAGTGCAACTGCTTCAATGTGACCGTTTAACTTTTGAGTCTTTAAAAATGTGAATAGGGACCGTTAGAAGGGTTGGCTCTACGCTCATTAAACACGGTAAAGTTTGCAGCAAAATGGAAAAAGAAAAATAATTTAAATGTATTGTTAACCTTTGGGGACAATATATAGAACAACTTACAGCTCCACAACTCCACCACCTCCTGTTTCTTTCTCTGCTAATTTGATTGGTTAAGAATTTGATAAAATGCACCATATAAACACAATACATATTGAAATAATAAAGGCTTTAAAACAACATTTTCCTTATGGGCTTCAAGACAAAGTGACACGTTAAGGCCTTTATCATTTCAGTATGTCGGTGGTAAATGTACCCTCAACGGCTCCCTTGATATCTGTGCTTTTTCCTCATGTTCAGCAAAACGTGTTCATTTACAATTGTTACATGCAGTCTTTTTTTTAATATACTTCCATCTTAACAGGAAACCGAAAACACAAGTTACAAGACTAAAAACTCAACGTTTCAGTTGAAACAACTATGACAGTTACCGAACAAAGAAATCGACGTTGTGACTTCTGGCTACACCCAGAAAGTCTGATGTTTGACCCACCAATCCACACTGACCTTCTCTCTATGAGGAGTTTGTTGATCTTTATACTTCCTAGGTAGTGATTACGTGGATTACACACGAATTGTGTCACGGGAGTTCAGGATCAGGACCCAACAGCAACCACAGGACTCGTACAGAATACGGTACAGATGATAGAACTGGCTGTGTGGAGCCCGTGGTCCGACACAGGATTGCATGCCGGATCGACGGTGTGATGTCCCGCGGATCGACACACGAGGGCAGGCAGATCGATGTTGTGATTCCCGCGGATCGACACCGGAGGGCACTCAGATTAACAGGTACACTCTACACCTGTAGCAGAGAGCAGAGAGATTAACACAGGAATTGTCAACGGGAATTTACGGACTAGCGGAATACCAAGGCAAAAGATGATACGGACTGACAACCCAGGACCAGGGTTGAAAAACTTGTCCCAGAGAGGCACTCGTTTTGGCAGCAAAGTATTTGTTTAAAGCAAGCATGTAGAAGAAGCCCTGCCAGAAAAAGTTAATCTATGTAACTCATCTAGCTGTCTTTCAGTGGATTTCAAACTGCGTGATTGCTGGACTGATAAACATCATCCCTGGTCTGATTACTTCATTAGGAAGCTAAGTCATTTCCTCTGCTGCATGATACCTCTACTGCAGAACGGAGAGGCCTCTCACTCAGAATCCTTCACAGCTCTACGTGTCTGAGAAACTAATCGCTCATCGAGCCTCATCAAAAATACTCACCGAGGCAGTGCATTCAGTTCCATTCAAAGACTAAATTGAGGCGGAATGAGTCTGAATATGAGCACAAACTGAAATACCACCTCAAAGTCTTGAAATATGATTGGGCCACGTCTCTGTAGCACTTCCAGTGAACCTGTTTTGGCTGCGTCGCCTTCATCAGTTTCATTCAGTGGCGAAAAACAGATGTTCAGTATCACCAATAGGGAAATGGTGGCTCACAAACCCACCGACACCTGGTTTGTGGAGAAGTTTATCCACCATTTTAAGGATGAAATTTGTTGCATTCATCTCAGAGAGTAGAATCAAGCCAATGTGAGCCAACTGAAGATAAAACATCTTGCAAGATACAAGAAACTGTTCGGTCTGTGAAAGTTATTTCTTTCTAAATATTGACAATCAAATATATTTATTGCCTGAACTCACCAATGCTCTGGCCAAATAGGAGCCAGTCCCTGCAGCCAGGGCCTAGAGGAGCGGATGCTGTTATGGCAGCAGATTAATGCCCATGAGTTTTGAATGAGCTGTCCAAGAATAATAAATGTGTGTAATGCTTGGGCGTCCACATACTTTTGGCAATGTCGTATACCTTGTAAAATCTCCTTGAAATATGTTTAAACCCTCTGAAAATCATTAAAATCATTTTAATACCTGTTTAAATGCCTTAGAATATATTACAGCCTGTTAGAGAATAATCACGCGGGCTGCCAACTCACACAGGGCAAATAAAACATCCCCACCATGCACCTGAGTTACCAATAAACTGAGCCCTGGGCTTCATATGACTCCTCACAGCAGGCTGAATCCATACCATGGTTTTTTTGCTCTATAATGATCCCCAACTGGGTTTTATTTATTTTTTTACCATTACACTTCTCATGACTGATCACAGTATTGAGATGAGTATATTTCTGTTTTTCTCATCTTTTCGGTTACATGTCAGTTCCTTAGGAATATTGACACACTTCCCCGTTGGCTGAGAACATGAAGAATTGACTCATTTATTACTGCCAACATTCATTAAGCAAGGCCGGTAGCGTTCTATGCCTTGCCATCTGTGCTATGAAAATAACATCCACATTTCACAGCTGATGTTCAGTGGTGACAGCTATACTGTAAGTATGGTTGGGTGAACGCATCAGAGAAACAAACAAACCAAGAAAACATAAAACCTCTATTTCATCTACAACAGAGTAGAAACATTCCGGAGAAGCTTTATATAGGGCTGCAAAGCTGGATATACATCAGTGCACTCAGCTTCTACTGTAGTGTTTCCTGAGTCGTCCATCTTTAGTGCACATCAGGAAGATCCTTTTTTTTTTTTGAGTGGGTACTTTAAAAACACAATTCCTGGTTTGACTTCCATCCAAAAGAATGTCCTTATTGTATATAATCCTACTGTAGTTTGCTTTGGATTAAAATGTAACTCCGTGATTTGTTGAGGGTTCTCACCTCCATTCGAATGCTTCAGACTAGCCAAACTGCACCTGGTTTAGAAAATGAAAATGAAAGTTGTGAATTGAATCAAAACAACTTTAGGTTTGGGCAACACAACTATATATACTGTATATATATATATATATTTTTTTTTTTTCTCCCTGAGATGACACCAATAAGGACGGGGAAAACTGTGATGCCCATGAATTTTTCCAGAAAACCAAGGAGGTCAAATGCCCAGCTCTACCTCAACTGTTACGGTTACTGTGTCCATTCCTTGTAATCTGTCTTTTTTTTAATCTCCTTTGTAACTAATCAAAGGTGTAATCACATCTATGCCTATGCACATAAAAAAACACTTGTACCTTGAGATGAGGATCCTTGTAGAAGCTTTTAGTTACGAGTTCTGCAGCAGTTTCCCGTGGAAGTCAGTAAGAAGTCACTGATCGTAAGTCACTCTGATGATTGATGTTAAAGCCTGAGATCTGCTATTTATCTTATCCAATGGCTGTTTCTGTGAATGACAGACCTACAGTACATCAATGCAAAATAGTGTTTTATATCCTAAGCTCTGACACTAAACTCTTTCCCGCTGACTGTATTAAACCTGACCCTTACATTCCATCATACCTCTTTGAAGCCATCAAAGCTTGGCGAAGTCCAGAAATATTACCATATGTGCAAAAAAAATAAAAAAAATGGATCCAATAATGACTACAGAAAGAAATAACTTATGTTGAGTTCAAACACAGTGGCATGGTAACGACTTCAAGCTACCCTCGAAAGCACTAATGTGTTCAAATACCCATGGGCCCTCATTGCAGCAAGATTGAAAATACCAGCAGTGACTCTTAGCCCGGCACTTCAATAGAAAAAGGCCTTTGGTCACACTTTGTGACATGTAGCATCGTAATGGTGCTGTTATGATGAGAGCTATGGGAGGAGCACATTTGAGCCCCTGTTGCCAGACTCATCTTTGCATGACAGATCACCTACAGCCAAGAGTTTCCTATGAAAAATATGGATCATGCTGCTAAAAGAACCCTGTTCACAAACACAGAAATAATCCACTCAGTTAACTATTTATGCTGGCTATACAGAAACACATCATACAACCTACATGCATAATATATTTGTAATTCCGCCCACGTGAGTGTTGTCAATGAAACATTGCTCAATAAAGAAGGTTACGATGTTGTAACCTTAGTTCTGTGAACCTTATTCACCTGGTAACTTTTAGTTTGGTGATTAGCTGGTCTAGATGTTCAGGGTAAAACAATTTGGATGTCTTTTTATGACATAAGCATCGTTATAAATTTAAAAGAAAGCCCCGTCTTGCTCAATGAAATTATGTGCATACATGCTCCAAAGTGAATGTTACCCAAGTGTGCTGGATATTATTGAACTCGACTTGCCATTTAAAAAAATGAAGAAGAAAAAACTAAACAAAGCAATAGCTTTGTGTCAGATTGCAAAACAATGGCCGACAATACACTTGGCAGCACAGGCCGTATTACGCGGGAATGGTAACAAACTGACAATAGCGATGGGTTGAGTTATGTGAATCCAAACCCCCATAATGCGCTCATAACAGCTTGGTTTGCCAACACTACAATACAGCAGCATGTGAATCCACTCTGCTCATAACACACATTTGGACATGCATGCAAACACCACGAAGACAAAAACAAGGAAGGAGATCTGTCAGTTTTTTTGTAGATTGTTTTCATGCTATCGTTATTTATGTCCGAGGGCAGAGGTTTTCACACTCCATTATTTCCAACAAGCTGTTCAATTTCTGCAGGCTGTGCAACTGCAGCGATCAGGTGGCCACATTGTAGTGTATTTATGTGTGATTGTGGAACACGATGCCTCATTAGACCTTTAGTGCCCTGGCTCGCCTCAGTCCCATCCAAACACAATAGCCCATCTTATTATATCTATCTCTCGCCCACCTGACCACTCCATGGAGAGCCCTGGCAGCCATAGTCAAGCTGTTGGAGATCATGGGGGACTGGGACCTTTTGTACATTGTAACATCTGCACACTGGCTGTCTGTGACAAGGTCTGGCGCTGTGATCTCATCCAAAACAGCTTTTTTTTTTCTGTCTCACCTGCCTCCCTGAACTCTCTCTGCTCTCTCTTTCCCTCTCATGTCCCTGCTTCATTTTTTGCCTTACTCCCAACAACCATAGATGGGCTATATATATAACCACTGCCACTGACCTTAGTTGAAATTACTCAACATTATTATTTCTTTCCCACAGACCATCTCTATATATTCCCTCTGGGTTTTGCAGGCTCTTATTTTTGCCTCTTTGCTTTTCTCCCCCAATTCACTGCCGGACCTGCTGTCTGGAAATACCCGCCTCTTCTACCCTCCCCTCTGCAAGCGTGTCTCTCATCTCCTAAGTACTTCCTCCCTCCCTCTCTCTAACACACACACATACACTCCTCTGTCTCCTCTATCACCCTGCCTGCGAAGCTAAAGCTGTCTGGCTCCCCACCTGCACAGTGCTGGGAGATTGCTGACTTACAGTACAGTATATTCTGCCATGGAATGCAGCATGGGGAGATACTTGTATACAAAAATGGGAAAAGGCAGTAACAGTATTACACCTTTTTTCTATGTGACAACCTTAAGTGATGGAACAACTGTAAAGATATCAGGCTATCATGCATGTCTGTGTCATCTGGTAAGCTATTGAACAGCTTGTGGTAATCAGCTAATCCTTCAGCAAAGCTAAACTGCATCCTTTTATTGGTGTAGATATTTTTTTATTATTAAAATAAGTCAATAAAAAGTGCCAAATGAAAAATTAAAAAGGATTTTAAGGTTATAAGACAGACGTCTGATGTAGATCACCTACTCATGACTGGAAAGACGACACAACGAAATCTGCTAAGGTCAGAGATAGTTTTGATAAATGTGTTCTTAATTGGTGTGAGCACCACAGAAGGTAAATTACAGCAAAGAGCGCAGACACTCCATCACGCTTAGCTGAAGTTACGGAGGCTGCGATCACATTTGTTGTGACACACCCCCGCCGACAACAACCTGCAACCGGTCAGGATGACTGATTACCAAGATAGACCCAGCAACTTGTGAATCCTTAGATGTTTTTTTACTCAATACTTTTAGTCATAATTAATGAGAGTGAATCACATCAAGCCAAATTTAAATAAGAACAGAAAAAAGCTATAGACAGCAATGGTATTATGATGCGTGCAATTCTACAACATGCTCTAAGTGATATCATGTCCGTGGTGGATGGAATGTAGATCGTTTTACTGTGTCAATTAACCTTCACCTGAGTCTACTGTCTCCTCCACTTGGATCCCCATCTAGACTGCTGTTTAGAAGTATCACCACACTTACATGGGGTTATTAACAAGAGAACACTATGTTTTTTCTTTATTTCACACTGTAAAGTGTCACTGAGCCTTCGGCTACGTGAACACAATCACATAATTAGTGAGAGTGCGACCTGATACTGATGTAAGGGCTGACTGTTCTCGTCAAGTAGATTTCAGCTTGTTTACACTTGAGCTACTTCATCATCAACCAGAACAAGCTTTCATGTGGAATCCATGTCATGTGAACACTCTTAGCTGCATGGCATCCCACTTTTTCAGCACACACTCTTATGATTAATGAGTCATTCTCTCCGTGGGGCCATCTGCAGCTCATGTCAACGACACTGACTGCGTGTGCTCTCGCTCCATCACACATTGCCCCCGTCTAAGCTGGCCGCACAGTCCAAACGTCACAGTCCAGCGGATGAAATCGTCTGCGGTAGATTGAAGGGGGGGTGTTGTTAGAAAAACACACCACTCCCACATGCAAGGACCCAAATTAATACGATTAAGCATGAATAGTGTGAGAACAAAGCTCTATCCATCTCACTTTCTTCGGTCTGGTAATGGCACCCAGTGTCGGGCAGTAATAGCTTCTCTCTGCTACGCAGGGAGCAGTCACATACTAATGAATGCTGCCATTTGCATGCACAAGCAGCTTCGGAGGGTCTATCAAAGCAAATTGCTTTATCTGGAATGAACGTAACCCCACCAGTGACTGGGTTTTGTAAATAAACCATTATCCATCTAAGGAATAATTACATCGTTAATGTCAGCATGTTGCAGGGCCTTACTGGCCCCGTCTAGACAGCTACCTGAGCCTGATAAACTTAGCATACCTTATAATGTGCACAGACTGGTGGTTGTAGAGGTTACTGTGCCAGAAATTAGTCAAGCGATCTACTCCTGGATATCAAGGATAGGTTATGGGGGAGGTGTAGAAACGATGCTTCCATGGCTTTTCTAGTTTATACAAATATCCAAGCTGACAGAGCTTGGATATGGACTTTATTATGGGATGATAGCTTTTTCTTTTTGTATTGTACACACTGCCCAATTTATGTTGATTTTGTGTTTACTATCCTGCCTGTTTGAAACTCAGTGCTTTTATTGTGAAGGAATTTTGTAAGTGCATTTTTGGATCATAAATTAATTATAAATATGGTTTCACTGTGTATATGATATGCACATACCAGTGTAACTTTGGTGGAAGTCATAGTATACTAAAAATGCTCAATTGTAGTGTTTGTATAAAAGAAAAGCAGTACTCCTCTTTAAAATGTGATTACACCATCTGCGTGTTTGCCATTGATGTTTATGCATGGTGCTAGGAATAGGTCATCCCATTGTGTGGGTGTGATTGTGTGTAAAAGAGACTGGCAGGCAGCAGTGAGAGACGTTTACACGGGTGGCCTTCACGTATTACCATGCAGGGAACTATAGCAAACACAGCCTCCAGATCACATGCACAGGGTGAGAAACTGTCTGTGTGTGATGGAACCTCTCCTTTGAACTACGGATTTTCTTTTCTCTCTTAGTTAGTCAGGCCCCGGATGTGTTCAGACAGGCTGGGGATTATACATGAGTTCGGTTACATTTTTCCTGACTTTTGAAACACCAACATATTTTGCAGCCAAGTCAGCAACAACTGACAGCATCATTCACTTGGACTGGGAGATGTAGTCGTACATAATCTCTTATTCTGTGTTCTGTATTCCACTGACGGGGGAGAAAGGAGAATGGTGATGATTGAATAGGAGGACAAGAAGGCAAAAAGGAGGATAAAGAAAATAATTGACAGAACTGTCCAACAGACATCAGCCTCTGAAGTCCAGAATCCAATGCAGGCACTGCTTTTTATTCGTATTGTGTGAAATGCAATATCCAGCAACCTGGCCCATCATATGTTTGCTTTCTTTCCATTGACACTTTTTCTCGCCTTGAACAGATACAGAATACACCGTGCTCTCTGGGATTTGTTCATTTCATTTAACATCACACATTCCTATATGAAAAAATCCCAGGGTGGGATTTATTTTTGACATCACATACAGCAACTCGTCCAATTTAATTTTACTTCCAGTAAATGCATTACGAGAAAATGTTATCCCTTTCTTTATCCAGCATTATCCGTAAGAGGATTTGCTGAGTTCCGCCCTGTTTCATACAAGCGAAGAGCTAACAGTGTTCATCCAGATGCCCTTCCAGATGCTATCGTAAGCCTTTAGCTTCTCAACAACCCCTCGGTGGATAAACCTGTGTGAAACCTGTCTGAGTGAGGATGAAGAAGCGCGTGGTGATGGCCTGGTGTTTACATGTGTTAGCAGGCGTTACAGATGAATGAATGACTCATCGCATCATGAGGTAAGTGTCAAAGCGAGGGAACGCAGCAGGCAGAGAGGAGCCTGACTGCACTACGTCGATGGCGTGTTAATCAGCAAGCAACCACACAGTCGGTGTGTTTAGAGGTGCCACCAATAATTTGATATTTCCAGGTTTGATCGTTGGTATATTCTGACTACCACCGATGTAAATGTCCTCGTCATACTGCTGACGTTGTGAACGTGTGTTGGTTTTAAGGAGGCAGAAGACAGACGTTTCTTTTCTTTTAGTACTATTCCTTACTTTGCTGGCAATGTAATTAGATCGTTGCATGATATGAAATTGTTATCCATAATGCACCTACCATTTCTCCACGCTTGTGATTCAATTCCTGTCCTTGGTGTCTTTGTTGTGCCCGGAGGTCATTTTCCAACTATCAAATTAACCATTTGCCTCTTTGAGCCAATACACTGAACATTGCCGTCTCTTTTCCCCTTTGCAGGTTCAATTTGGCAGCGTTTTTGATTTCGGCAGTGGTCATGCAAATTCCTGCAATTAAATAAATATCCAGGAAACATTCCCTGGAGGTGTTACTTATTGTCTCTTTATACAATTGCTGTTTTGGTATAACGTCGTCATTGTTGCTGGTTTTGTGCTCGTGATGAAAGACTGTGTTGGATATAGTTTCCACGTACCACCATTAACGCTGTTCATTCATCACACATTCAATTCCATTGACTTCAGCGTGATACACTGGCACATACACATCTCTATTCATCGTGCTGATGGTGTTCCTGCGAACGCTTTGATGAGCAAGAGCAAAACACATCTATATAAAAGGCAGCACAAAAGAAAAAGAAAAAGGACTACAAGCAGCTGAGAACAGAGATTAAGGGTCAGAATCAGGATCCTAGCAGGAAATTAAAAAAAACAAGTATGCAAAGCATGCCGCATGATGTTGTCTGTGGGAAATGAAGTGAGGGGAAGAGCACGCACACACTACCTTTGTGTTATAAACAAAGTGATAATACCCTGGTTGTGCTTCACCTGTATTTAATGTCTGTGCAGGGAGCCAGATATGGTAATGTAACACGTATGTGAGGAGTATGAACAATTGCTCAGCCAAGCCCTTCTCCCTTGGGGAGTGTGTGCTGCAGAGTGGTAGTCCTAGGTTTTGCAAACAGTTCTGCAGCCAGGGTGCAGTGAGCATTCTGAAATAGTGGGTGATTAAATGCAAAAAAACACAATTAGCGCAGTGCACTCCATTCCTTGTTCTCCATGTGATTCTAACAACACGATATGGGCCTGCTAAAGCCGGGGATAAAGAGAACTGCTGTGTAGCACTGCAGTGTAGATTACATAGGATTAGGACACACACACACACATTTTGCAAATAATTACCGCCCACTACTCTCTCAATAGATTCCTCAAAGGTTTTTGTCACTGCACCTTATTGTATATACCACACAAGTGCTATTCAGTAACTGTGTGTTCTGACAGGAGAAAATGGCAATAATGGTAGAACGCTTTTATGCTGAGGCTGCACTATCACAGCTGGAGCCGGGCTGTGTTGCTCGATCTACAGAAAAGCACACGGCACTCCATCCTTTTTTCCCTTCTTTCCATCACGTTGAGCACTAAATTACCTTCACATACTGCAGATGAGGACAAGAGTAATTATAGGTTAGCATGAAATTCCTTTATTTCTTGCAGCACATCAAAGACAAACCAGCGCTTCTGAGTTACAGAGAAAGTGTGCTGTGGATGCGGCTGATAAGAACTGTGTATTTTGTGTATCAACCCAAATGAAAGGAAGCCTCTACCTTGTTTCTTGAAATTGACACAGTTTCATCAAATACACTTCCTCGCCTCAGATAAAATGACCTCTGGAGAGTTATTCAAATCACAAACTGACAAACCATGAAGACCATATCTGGTTTGATTATTGCTGTGCCCGCTGTGGTGGACCATGACTTTCCACCAATGATGACTTGACCAGTGTTCTCTTGATACACATATCTAAACTAGCAAAGTCAGTAGTCATTATTTGTGAATAGCAATGGTGAATTCTAACAATTCCAATTCCTAACACCGGTGGAGTCGGGGGGAGGGTGCTTGGTGCCCACATGTTCGAAAGAAACATGGAGAGAACGCCCTTTAAGATGCCCCTACGGTAGATGAAACAAAGTGTATTCCGGAGTGTAAGTGGAGAAAACATGATAAAGTGCCCTCCAGGATGCCATTTCATTTGAGAAAACGAGATGCAATGGTTGCTCTTAAATGGAGAAAAATGTATCATACCGGCTGCCTTACATGCTAGAAAACCTGCTGCTAGCTAGTGCCCCACCACATGCAGTTGGTGTTTTAAAAAGAAATTCCGCCCCTGCCCCTCAGACAGCCCGAGTCCGCCACTGATTTCTCCTGTTGTTTTTTGTCCGCCTTCTTCTATTTCACAGTCAATAGCTCGGGCTGCCACATTATGTCCAGTCTCACCTGTATTCCTCAAGACTGGAGATGCAATGATGGCTGCCATATTAGGAAAGCTCTAATGGGCAGGATAGTGATGCAGACCGCCCCAACTCATGAGGGAGTAACCGTGAATGTATGGCTCTGAAAGGTGGATTTCTTCCCAGTGTGAAGTAATGTGCAGGGGAGAGGTTTGAAGTCATCAAAGCATATAATCAGTAATCAAAAGCCATGCTGGCTGTAATAGCCTTTGCCTGCTGGTAGATTGAATTGGAATGTGCTATAATGACTGGGTTTTGAAAGCCTTTCTCAGTGCTTAATCACCTTGGATAATTAAGACTACAGTACTTCAATGTACAGACAGATATTCCACTGGTTGCAGCTGAGACATTAGACATAAAAATTAATGAAAAATAGCAATAGTTGCTTTGCCTATGGATGCATTCATAATGGATACTTATACTGCATGTACGTTGCTCATAAAAAGGCATTCTTTGCCCTTTGGACTTTTTCACTTGTTACAAACTTCCAGAGTGTATTATTGAATTTATTTTCCGCCGTATGCAAAGTTTTGCATGAATAACTCAGCAGGAGATCCATTATAGCACATGTCCGGTACATACTGGCTGGGAACAGCATTCAGAGGATAATTACTGACTATCATCTCCATTTGGCATGTACCATGTGCATACATCTTGCCCTGTCACTCATGGAGTTGGCAGCAATCATATTTAATCGTTTTGTCATGCTGTTTAAGTTAAAATTGTAGGCTATGCATGCAATCCGACATGGCACTCTTGTTTAATATCACTGTACCAAAGAAAATCAAGAGAAATTTAAAATAGGAATATGAAATTATTCGTGCATGAGGTCCATTGTTTACAAAGACTTTCTAAACAGTAGATGAGTCCGAAAATAAGTGTTTGCAAGAGCTTATTCCTTGTTGATGGCAGGAAAAATTAACCATTAATTAATTAGTCACTGGCACATAAATGTGCTGTTATTTCGGTCGAAATTATTAGCCAGCTTTTTTTTGTTGTTGTGCGTATTCATCTTTAGCTGGGCTTTCAAGTGACATAACACATGTGCCCTCAAGTTCAAAATGCTGTCTTGGGCCACAGGACGTCTTCAGCTCGCCGGCAGCAGTGACGGCGAAGAGCTCACTGTGTTTCCAAACTCGGCTGTTTCAACAGATTTTGTTTTTGTCGCTGTGTTCGACATGTAACTGATCATTTCAGAGCTTTGAGTGGTACTTTGCAGCACTCTGGTGTCGGGTCTATATAATTTGATCAAAGTAAACAAAATGGACCATTTTTGCGTAATGATGTGCTTTGTTGCTACACTTTTTAAATTAGGGCCTGCGGCATTATCATGGAATTGCTATAGATTTCCATCACCCATTCTATTCTGTGCTTCCTGGAATCAACAGATTACAAACTGACACCGTACTGAGAACACACTGGTGGTGTGGCTCTATAGATATGCGTCCGTCTGTCCACTACTTGCTCCAGACTAAAATCTATACATCAATATAACTAAAGAATAGATTGTCATGAAATGTGTACAAACACTCATGGTTTATTATTATCAAACCAATTTCTGTGTTCCTTCTTGTTCCGTTTGCGACATTTTTCCTAAACCCAACTAAACCTAACATTCCTTTTGTTGCATAAACCTATTGTTGGTTTTGTTTCCTAAACCTAAATTGTTTCTGTGGCGCCGACACATATTTTTTACACATTGTGCCATCACCGCCTTCGCCATGCGCTGTTAAGAGGTCGTTGTCAGTTCAGCTGCACAACAATTGCCCTCGAGATGAATAAAGGTCTATCTCGTCTTCTCTTGCTACAACTTAGGCTCCACCAATACGTCGACATGTGTGGTTTTAAGTGAATGAAATAATTGCCATGAATTTCAGACGATCACATCCTCCCTCAGGATGAGCAGTAATATCTTTGGTGACCTCACGACCCTTCATATAGTGCCATCATCATCAACAATACAAGATCATCAAATATCATTTATTTATGAACAAAAACCTGCAAAACCAACGACCTCAGCCCCATTAGTACTTTGTGTTTAGTCAAGCATGGTAATATGCAAAACCAAGACGGTTAACACGGTATGACTAATACATGCTGAACATGAGCATGTTAGAAAAAGCTTTTCCTAGCAAGTGTTTTTCTACGAGTTCGGTCCCTCTCACACCACCTCACTGTCCCTGCAGATCAGGCAGCTACAATTTAAATTCCGCAAATGTGATTCATAACACTATAGGCAAACACTTAGTGTGTATCCTCGGCTTCTCTGTAGGAATTGGAAAAGATCTGACAAAGAAACTTCAGCCCCCGGTGACTCAAGGTCAATCTAAAACAGGCTGAGCGGTACTTTCTGGAGGGCAATACCACAGTGCTCTTTCCAATAAAAAGCTTGAATTAAAAACCCATTCAGGTGGCCACAATTGCATCCTCCCACGTTATCAGCTGTCGGATGTGATGGGTGACCCTGGGGTCATCGCCCTGGCCACAGAGACCATCGATTCTGCTGTCGCGGTGGTCAGAAGAGGGAAGGCAGCGTTCTGCCTGCCTGCTGCTGTGTTTATTGCCATTGCATCCCTCAGGAGAGCTTTAATGAGCTATGTGGACAGTAAAGCTGTAATATGCAGACACACACACACACACACACACACACACACACATACACATGAAAGCATTGACTACCGGGGAATGGAGATCATACTGTGTGAGTCACCAGAGAGAAGAAATCCTTTGTAAGCATTGGGTAATGAAGCTGTGGCAGAGATCAAGTCGAGGGGCAGAGAGGCTAACGGTAAGTCTCCAGAATCCATAAAATCAGTGGGCCGTTGAACGCAGTCCTTTGTCTGTTTGGTGGGTTGGATGTTGGAACTGGGGGAATGGGTGGGTTTAGAAACTTTTATATGGGGGGGGGGGACCAGACTGGGGACACAGTTTTAAAGAAGGGGAGCACATTCGTGAAATTAGTAAAAATGTGGAAAGGCTTATTTAACCTGGATCTGGTAATAATAAACCGTATATTATTAATAGTCAAAATGGACGCAGACATGTAAAAGACCCATCAACCCTATCAACAGGGGAGCATATTACCCAGATTGACTCTTTCTGCTTTTTTGTGTTTTTGTCATCATTTTGTATATCTTTCTGATTGTCATGCATCTTTTTGTGATCATTTTGTATCTCTTTTGTCTTTTCGTCATCTTTGTAGCAGGTTTGTGTCTCATAGTGTGTCTTTTGAGTTGTTTTGCAACTCATTGTCGTAGTTTTGTTTCTCTTGTGGTCACTTTGCATCTCTATGGAGTACTAATAATGTACTAATAAACCAGGTACCTTTCACCTCCTGACTCTGGTAGTGGTTGCACCAGATGGGGGAATTCACTTTACATCTGAGCCTCTTTAGTTGTGTTTTCGGTCAAAACATTTGTAATGAAAACTGCCCACTAGACATCATCTCTCACTAATCAAACATTCAGCCGTGGGTGGACAAAACAACACAAGACTTTTATTGTGTACTATTTTTCAAACCAGACTGCAGTTGGACCTCAAACATTATACATAATGACATGGTGCCAAAAACAGTACGAAGAAGGAGCATCAACTGTTACATAAATATATAGGAGAATGAAAGTTCTTCTCCGGACACATTTCAAGACATAAAAACAAAAAAGGTTACTTACTACATGACAAAATCTTAAAAAGCACATTCACTTCTTCCCCCTCATTGAATCACAAACATCAATAACTTATATTTAGGGTGAGCATAACGCAGATGAAAACAGCCCATTCATCAGTCTGAAAAGTGAAGCTCAAACATCCAATCCAAACACACAATATATATATATATTTATTTATTGAGCTTCTAACTATTGTCACACACATGCTACATCACAATCCTTTGGTTGGTCTGCTTTGTGTTCACACTGCAAATTCACCAGGGTTTGCTTGGAAGCAGCCCGGCATTACTTTCAGTGTTTTTGCTCGGTCTTCAACAGAATTTGAAGTACAGCTTTATCATCACCAGCCAACAAACCAAACCAAAAGAGCACACGCACCAGTTCGTCCACACCAAACAGCTTAGGTGTGAAAGCAACCGGAGAGATCTTAACGAGAACTGGCTTCATCATTGATTTCAAATTCACAGCTGCAGATCATGGCGACGAATAGCTTGGAATATTACCCGGCGCTAGCACGCTCGCAGATTGATAATACATGGTATGATATAGTTGCATCAAATATAGCATATTGCTAAATGAGAGAAATGCTCCTACGTTCATCATGTTCAGTCTCAGACTGCTCTTTGCTTTGAGTGCAGTGTGGTTACAGCCAAGGCTGAAGTACAGTACGGGCTCTAATCAGGATGCCTTCAACACTGCCAATGTTGAACCCGCAGACAGATGCAACCACACAAGCTAATTGGAAGAGAAACAGGTGTTTCATTCAAACAATTTAAACACAGAAGTTAAGTTAATTGGAATACAATCAAGGACGGAAACAGCAAAGTGGAGATAGAAGGAGCAGTGTGCCAAATACGTTTATTAGAAAACACTTGAGCTCTATAAAAAAGGGTTATTTTGGTGGATTTGGGTGCCTGCCATAATAATTAACCAATTAAGCATGTCTGAATAATTGATGTGCTGTGTTTCTTAGCTTTGGTTAATTCCTTCACATGAATTAACAAGCATTGGGCTTTCATGTGAGTCATGCGCACGCTCCTTTAGAGAGGCAGCGAGCTGGCCAGATTGAGACGTTTTGATGTGGAAGTTGTCAGGGTTAATTCATTCATCGGAGGGATCAGTCTCTCGCAAAATGTTTAAATGGCTTTAGAAGGAAACAAAAGGTACAAGTAGCTGATGTTAACAGGGCCGCAGAACAATAAACAGTTTGTGGTGATGGATTTATATCACCAGTTAAAACTGATAGAAAAGATGAGGACATACTGACGTTTCATGGTTCAAACCTTTTTGATAGACTTTGTCGGTATTCACATAAAAATGCATAAAGCTTTAACAGAATTCTTAATGGAGAATTTAAAAAATCACTAGCTTTTTGTGTTTATCTCACACAGTGCAAAAAAAGCTTTGACATTTCTTAAATTCAAAATATATAAACTGAAACAAACAAACATGTCTGATTATTCTGCCTAATTTGTTTCCACAATTATGTCCACTATTATGCTGCCTATTCTCCGTTTTAAACCTTGCTTCTCTTAACACGAATCATGTGCAAAATATTCTCACCACAATATGGCATAACTAGAAACCATGATGAGACTGACAGTGAGCAGCAGCAGCGCTACCACAGAGACGGTATGAAGACTGAACTGCTGAGAGTCGACAACACGTGCTCCATTTTCCCACCATGCTGCAAGGAATCGCACTGCGGGCTGTTTTTGTTGGATTCTGTTGCCTATATGGCATTCAGACTGTTTGCCTCCTGCTTTGGCACATTTGACAGAAAAGTGGAGACAGTTTGGCAGATGAACAGGACAAGGGATATTAACAGCAGGCATGCACTCACTTCACTGTTGTACTGGTGTGAGAGCTTGCCTGTGACCATGCTTATTGTAATGTTTAGGCACGGTGGGGCAGGCTGAGTAGAGTCAGTGCACAGATGCAACACATCCTCCCTCCTAACTCGTCAAATTTTGCCTTCATTTTAAAGATACAGTGCACCACACATTAACGTGCTGCTGAATTTATGAATTGAACATTCAATTGTGCATTCCAGGAGACTCTTCTCTCGAGGCAAATCGACTCTGTGTTCTCCATCGACGTTCTACTCCAACGGTGTGCGACGCTGTACATAAAGAGTGAAGTAAGAACTCCTTTTGAGAAGTAATTAAAACTTTTAGGTCAAGTAAAGTATTACTATAGGTTTTTGCACATTTTCTTCTTCACTTGCCCGTGGATTAGTCCAGAATGAAGAATGTAAAAGAATGGCAGGACAAACTGTGCATGTCTGCAAATGAATTAGCAGGAGCAATTTGAATTCATCAACCCTCTTTTTGTTGCAAAACTTATCCTTCTGTATTATTCCAGCAGTTTTTTCACAAAACTCTTTCCTGCAAGTGACTCATCGTATTCAAATTGCACCCACACATAAGCTCTGTCTGAGTTGATGCTCATTATATTCAATGCTTTTGAGACTGGGCTGCTTGTGAAATTAGGTTTCAGGGATAAACAATATTCAAAGTAAGTACTTGAAAAAAATCAATGTCTGGAGTAAAAACAGACTTCAACTTGTTTACGTGAGTTAATAGGGCTAGTGAGCCGAAGAAGTCCAATGGTCTCTTATCTGCTAACAAAAGCCGCGTCGCTAACAGCCAGAAGATCAGCAGATCGGTCGGAGGTCATGGGGTGTGTCGTCATTGCCGGCCCACCAAAACAAGTATTACTGCTAAGTGCGTGAGGTATCATCCCCTGTGCTAAATACATTAACTCTGTGGGTAGAAGTGCCATGCTCACATCTGCAATGCAACCTCCTATAATAACCTTCTAATTAAAAAACGGCATGCACAATTAGAGCTCAAAATTCATGATCCAATAAAGTCACAGGGCAAAGGACACATATATTACCCACATTAGAGTAATTATGATGATGAGAACAGGCCAGCATTTTAATACAGCAATGATGGCAGCGCATTAATAAAAGAGATGATGTATTCTAACGCGTCCCAACATGGGTGGGTAGAGTGCATGCTATCGTGCTTGGTTTTGTTTCCTCCTCACAGTAAACACAACACAATCAAAGCTGTGATGATGTGAAAGTACAGGCCGTCTAAAATATTGGTCAAAACAACTCAGCGGAGCGGGCAAATTCAAGAGGAAAACATCTCAATCGGATTGATATAGCATGGGCGATGAATGGAAGGCTGGGGCAGGAGTTTGTTTGGTGAGGTAACCCGGGAAATTCATCGTTTCCTGCTTTCAGAGAAAACCAGACGAGGCTAACACAACATGTCCAATTGGGCGAACACAAACTATTCATCTTGAATAGATTTAGTGCGAGGGAATTGGCAGCAGGTATGTGATCTCCCAGAAATTGCTTTGTTTTGAGGGTGTATTTCCCACTGGCTTACACGCCGCTGCCCATGCTTGAGTTGTGCGGTGTTTGATCAAAGTGGGAGATTTTCCCTGAATTGAAAAATGGTACGGCTGATTTAAAATAAAACATCTATCGTACTGAAATGAAGCAGACATGCATCGGTTTACTTTTGTTAGCCCCTGTTTGTTTTCATTTTAAAAAGGCCAAAATAGTGCACACAGTCACAGCAGTGGGAAATCCCAATGTGTATGATCTTCTACAGCTTTGACTTGAGTGGCCATTTACAAGCTCATGGTCACATTTGAAGCTCCTTGTTTTGGTTCCCCTGGATTGATTTGATATTAAACAGAGTTATGCAGTGATGTGCAGCCTCTACACACATCACAATATTAATCAGGCTGGTGAAATCACATTCATATTATACCAATGTTTAAACTCAACAATAAAGTGAGATCATTTAGATCTAAAAGTGTCACTGACCCACTTGCTCTCCCTGCAATAACCCAAACCCTGCTCCTGATTCTTTCTCTCCATACAGTCCAAATCAAGTGAATATCTTTCAAAGCACCCCTTTTTTAGTCCAATATTTGGGCTGTTTGGGAGTATCGACATTATGCTAATTGACAAACAGACTAAAGGTCACTGTTAACTTTTTAATGTCCTTCAAGTAGTATTCTATCATAATACTCCGAAAGATCTCAGTGTACAGTTTAGATACCTATTGGCTGTAATTCCAGGAGGCACAGAGGAAAGGGCTAAGATTGATCACAATTAGGCGGTGCAGTCCAATACAAACCATGTATGCCCAATTTTGGAGATGTGTATTGTTTCAGGCAAACTCAAAGTATTCTCTTTTGAGTTGGGCATGGCTCTGATGCTGAACACAACACAATTTTCCTTCGAGATACATGCTTTTCACAGGACAGTGACTACTTCAAATGTATAAACGGGTGGAGTACTGTAATGGCCCTGTCAGTGCTATGAGTCTAATGGCAGGTTACCTCGTCGCTGTAGATGCCCAACAGAGAAATGTGCCCCGTCTCCCAGCATGCTCTGTGCGCAGTAACGACATTCTGATGTTGAGGTGTGAGTAAAAACAGCTCCAACACAGATTTTCCTCCTTTTTTTTAATAGGGAAACATGCAGCCTGGGGCCTTAGACCTTGTTATTTTGACAGAACTAAATCAACCTTTGCTGGTGTGAGTGTGCAAGATGACTTTCAAAGCCACAAATCAGATATTTCTTTCCTTGTATATGGCGAGCAAGAGTAGCAAATGATTCTCTGTCTTTCAGCATCATGCCTACAGAAAAAAACATTTCCACAAAACATCAAATTCCCACTGCACTCAGCACTATTGGAAATAATATCTCAAATGATCGGTCTCTGACAAGGTCAAAGTAGTCGGTGCGTTCAATACCAAATGAAGGGAAATACTTAAAAAGGATCACATTTCACCCTCCACCTCCCCTGGCACTGTGGTTCTGTGTCTTCCTTTCAGCCGCCTGGTTGGAGCGGAAGAACTGACTGAGTTTGAAATCGTCATCTCAGAAAAGGATAATGGGAAACCCATGGGAGTCCTGCCGAAGCCCGGAGACAATGCAGTCTGCGCCTCCAAAGTCAACCTTTAGTGAAAATGCACATATGCTGTTCTCTTTTATCTTTTCAGCCGAGCTCTGAGGCCATCGAAGAGACGGGAACAGAGAGGAGACACTCGTACACTTTTGGAACTCACCTTGCAAGAAAATCTTGGAGGCAACTGTGCAGAAGGTCGGAGTATTTTATAGAAATCAAAGATGACAGATACGCTGATATTTTAAAAGTACGAGTCACCCTGAATAACTAAAGCATCTAAAACTCATGGTCACGTTCCCGACTCGTTTTATTTTTTGATGTATGTTTTCCTGTTTTCCCTTGGTAGCTGGCCAAATTTGAATTCGATTATCCAACAGAGATATTTCTCCTTCAAAATCAATGTTCCGTCCGTCTAAACCATGAACTGTACATGACAGATTCTTGCAAATACAGGGCAATATCTACTATGATAAAATAGGAAGATACATTAATTTATTGGCAAATTATCCTCAACAGGCAACAGTGCAATGCAAACATGATGAGTTGGATTTAGTAACAAATACACAGCAGTGTCCATGAGTTGTTTGGTTGGAAACAACTTCACAAAATAAACACTGCAAATTGACAGTCCTTACTGATTGTATTAACCTTTTAAGATTTAAAATAATCAAAGTGTTGGCCCAACCTCAAATGGAAGACAATGCTCAGTTGGAAAATTTGGAAAAATCCAATAATGCATAGAAAAAAGGGGTTTCCATAGTGGGAATCTAAACAGTAACTTGACACAGGAGGTGATACAGCTAAGATCACATACACCTAGAATGACAGCAGCATGTTGAACTAGCCTATTTAAAGTTATAAAGAGCATATTGATTTGTGATTAATTCCCTGGTGGGTGTGGGAGAAGGAGTGGATATGTTTAAGCTTAGCTGATTAAATGATGCACGCTAAAGGAACGTTCTGCCTTCTTGTTGCGAATTAAAGCAGGAGCGGGATAATTCGTCAATGAAGTCGCCTTCCTGACTGAACCCTCACTAAGCCTGCTATAACGGTGTAAGGGCATTCAGGGGGCAGATTTTCCTTTTGACTTTAGCACGAACATGGTGTTCTTATCCGGAGTGAATTACAATCAGAGAGAGCAGATTTGTCTTACTCAAGAGCTCTGCCGATGATTGACTGGCAATGGGCCTTCCTGGCTGGTACATTGAACCCTTGCGACCTTTCGCTGACGAGATGGTCTCTCTGAACGCTGAAGCACCCTGCAGAGTGAGGTAAAGCAGTGGGCCTTACAGCCAAACCGCTTAATTCAACCTTCATATTATTCCCAGCCTTCACACATACAACCCGACTGAGGCTCGTTGTGCCACTGGCTCGCTCATTTTGTTTTCTCAGGGACCCCTGCGCCCCCTCAGCACCACCAACCACCTCCACATTGTTTTTGTGCTGTGACCAGCCGGATAATTCAACACTCATGACTTATTCATTGCATAAACAAACACAATTCCAAACAGCTGCTCAAACACTCCCTGCTCAAACTCCCTATGCAGTCCCCACTGCTCACTTAATTGGTAAACCGAGCTCCAAGTGTCACTTGGTCAAGCTCAAGATTCAAATCTACAATTAGCCTATGACTGTGTGCGGTGGATATCATTGCTCCCGCTGTCGTGAGACATGATAGGACTCCACAGATCTCCGCCAGCAAGGTCAGGGTGACGTTCCGACACTCTCTCGCTCTTTACACGGCAATACCAGGTGGCAGCCGAATACCAACTGAAGCTTTCCAGCCGTCTCCCTGGCATGAAAAAGAGATGTAATTGTTTACTCTGCGTGCACAGTCGACTAGCTAGGGGGGCTTATCTTTATTATGTAGCGAGTGTTACAGCAGAGACACAGAGAGGAAGAGAGGCCTGTTTGTCCCGGCTCCCCAGAGGGAGCCCTATTCAACGGCAGCCTGATGGATGCTCATGCTTTTGTTCTCAGGGTTTTCCACAGGCTAACAGCGACACTTCTCCACGGCCTAGCTGGCATCTGCATTTATGAGACCGCAGCTCTCTCTGTCCCTCTTCTTTAAATAAAATAAAATGACACCAAGCAGACTTTTCCAACTTCAAGCGTAGAAGCCGCGCGCGGCATTTTAATCTGTGATTTGAGATGTAATTTGTGGTTAGTGTGAATACTAAAAAGTTTTATGGGGGAAATTTTTATGTTCTTTGTGCTGGAAGGAATGCGTGTTTGCCAGCTTCTTTTAATCATAAAATCATAATATAGCAGCTCTCATGCTCTTAAGCTTGTGCAGTCCAAAGGTATTTGGACAGAGATACATTTGGTGTTGTTTTGGCACTTTGCTCTTCTATATTGTCTTTAAAATTTATAATTTAAGTGCTGACTATATTATTATTATTTTAGGGGTTGTAGGGAAACAAAAGGCAGAAAACAGCATTAAACAATGTTTATTCAATATCTGGTTGTAAATGATTCCAGGTAATAACTGTCTGAAGTCTACAACTCCTAGACATCTGCTAATGTTAAGCATCTTCCTTGGTGATGCACAGGCGAGACCTCCACTTCTAAAAAGGGAAGGCCAATGTGGAAGTGCCTTAAACTGGTATTCTTTCTAACGGCCATCCGTGGGCGGCGACTCTGGTCGTAAAAATAAATTAAATTGTATAAAAGTCGATGAATGTGTTAATTGTCTCAATCACTAGTTTCAAGTCTTCTTTATTATAGCACGCTGTTAATTTGGTAAATGATGGTCCCATTTGGAGTCAAATAGACCATTAAGAAGGGTATGCTTTAGGGAGAAATTGTAACATTTCTGTTGCCTAAAAATGTCCTAATCAGCGTTTGGTTGTAGATAGCTCCACCCTCTCTTCTCACTGCTGGTTCCAAGAAACACAGATTGCAACGGCCATTAACTAAGAATGCCACACTCGAGACTTCAATACCATAGTCTGCAAACCAATGGGTGAGGTCCAGGGGACTACGGCCACCTCTTATACAGAGTCTTTTCTCTAACGGGTGTTTTCATCTTATTGGTGATTGCCAGACTTTTGTCAATCCACTGATGATGCACCTAGTAAGGATTCAATTGTTCGATCTGTTCTGCTCCAAACACAGCCTCAGCAAGTCATCAGAGCAGAGAGTAAAACACTAGAGAGTGGAGTCTTGGTTATGAATGATGCAATTCCTCCAGCAGCTTCAGCCCTAACCTGTTACAAGTGAATGTGTACACCTGACAAAGTAGTTTTTGTATTTCATCACTTTTTAATGAAATATGGATGTAGCTGTTATCTATAACAGATAAGGATATCATACAGCGTGTACTGTATATTAGCGAGTCAGATTAATCGATAGGCAGGGAAGAGTGAAGGCCAGATTTGACAAAAAATATTTCATTCGGTCTGAAAAATTGGTTGCACTATCAAGATCAGTATTGACTGATTAGAAAATCTGATAGCTTGACTTTGACATTTACCAATGATTTCTCCTATTTCTAGTCTTCAGAAAATACAATTTGACCTTTAAATACTCAATTGAAGCTGCAAAAAAGGATAAAATCAGTCATGTGTTGAGCAAAAGAATGGGATATGACAGCTTGTTAGAAAGGAGAACATCATTAGTTCCTGGTGTCACATCGGACAGATTTGTCCACGGCCCGATAGCCCCGCTGTTAGAAAGGCAATATCACAGAACAGATGACACCACATTATAGCAGCACATAGGAGAAATTAATTAACATGATCTTATTGTCATCTCTGAAAGTAGGAAAAGAGAAGAACATTACGACCGCCTCAGATCGGTAACTCACTGATAAAGTACCCTTTAAATGCCTCGGAATCCCTGAATCTCCACTGCCATTTCACAAATGGTGTCGTTTGTCCGACGCGCCACGTATAACAGATGCAGCGCAGGGCTGCACCGGGTTTGGTGTGTTACGGCCATCAGAGAGTCAATTGTGACATTTAACAAGTCATTGCGTAACCTGCATCTCGGGTTCATCTACCGCACAGATGTTTCACAGCACAGGCAATATATGCAGATGACACTCAAAGAAAAAGAAATCACAGTTAAAAAAGATGCAAATGATTACCATCAAATGGCGGCTCGGCACCGACGTGAGAGAGGGATCCATGCTCCCTTGGATTTCAATTCACATTCAAATGCCAACAGCGTGCATCTTTCACTGCTTATAACAGAATGAGGGCAGCAGTGCTTTCAACAGTTCCCTTCCTCGATGGAGCCCTGCTGTGGCAACATGCTGCCGTCTGTCTGCGTGTGTTGTTTTTTATGCCCCTCCAAGTCGAATGTGCTGACTACCGGCTCAGGAAAAGAAGATATGAACCAGTTGAATAGGGTCATGTGAATTGGTTGGGCAAGTGAGGCATCCACTACTTTTGACAGGACTTTTTTCTGACTTTGTGAAAGACTTTATTCCAATCAAGAAAAAGGCATTGAGAGCGTAAAGAGTTCTTAAGGTAAAAGAAAATTTAGGGGTGTAATCGCACGCTTGAGCCATACAGTAATACACCCACAATAGGTCTTTCTCACAGCTGCCACTTTGATTTGTCAAAGTATGAAAAGTGCAGGTGTTACTAATAACACGAACGATGGCTATTTGCGTGAGAGAGTGAGACAGAACGTACAATACCTGGATCCTGAAATCAAAGCAGCTAAATGGAATTCTTCCATCGTGAATTTACATAAGCTTTTCTTACTGTGACATGTCAAAATGTCCTCCATGATAAAAGTTCTATGGGCTCTAAACATCGTTCATGGTGAGTGACGGATAGGCTAAGCCAAAGATTTGGATGGATCTGTCATTTCTGATGAGTTGGATTTAACATCAATCACACACTATGATGACAGCTGATAGCAGCAGAAATTGGAACAGATTTTAAAGTGATGATAGCAACAAGAATTTTTGTCTCACATAGGTAGTAAAAGGTTGAAAGCTCACAACCAGCCAAGTCCGAAACAAGCACAGGACTTTCACCAAGGAGACCACTGTCGTGTTCTGTGTGAACCAATGAGGACTTTTATTTAGGAGTAGTTTTGCTTCATGATTTTAGTTACAGTATTATTGCAACCCAAACCATGATATGGTCTTTTGTCGGACAGGTTGCGTAAGTAAGGGGTAGATAGCGTGTCATAGTTTGAAGGCCACTGACCAAGCAAGGCTTTCTGTAACATGTAGTAAGTTCTATGCACATATGTGCTCTCTCTAAAAATGTCAGCGTACGCGGATGAGAGGTTGAACCCGCAGATTCCTAACGGCCCTGAACAATGTGTAACAACTTCTTAACTTAAAACCTGTACAGTACAAATGCTTTCAGAGTGAATTCCTTCATATCCTTTGAGTTTTTTGCTCGACTTGAATACATGAAATACTGACAGCACAGGGAGCAAGGTATCCCAACTATGCTTATCTCAGGCTTCAGTACCGCCGCTCACTGCCTCTCAACATCCCAGGCTCCGGCTAACAAGCAGGACGAGCTGGCAATCCTTATTAGCTTTAGGTTGGATATTGCTGAGGCTCTGTGACGTGTTCCACCAAAGACAGAGTCTATTTTAAAAGTTCTGAAATCTGCTTTACACTGGCAGACCTTCCTCTGAACTCCACTGAACACACAGAGATCTGCCAATTGTTTATTCAAATGGAAGACTGGATAACCCGGCTTCTGCACAGACCGAAATGTTCATCTTAAGAAGTCGTTGAGATTTCTGTGGATAAGAGAAAGACCCAAGGCTCTCGAGGAATCTGTTTAAAAGCCTTTATTCCATTTGGTTTGCAATTATTATAAATTAAAATCCTGGAAATACCATCGAGACTTTTGTATTAGATTGTGCATTGGATCTGTTTGCCACATAATTACCAAAGGATTTGACCTGATCTAATCAGATTGTTCTTTTTTCAGATTTCACCTTGGAAATAATACACACATACATTTAAAAATAAAGTAAAATACACACTTTAACTGCAAACAAGCTCATACCTGTCATGTTACTTGTTCAGATTAACATTTCTGGCAGCACACATGAGTCAGAAATGATGTTCTGGTCAAGAAATGTATACTTCAGTCCCAGGCCCTTCAGCTGCCTGCCATGGGAAATGCTCTTGCTTATCCTGGTAAAGTACTTGTTGACATTGCATGCTGGGGCCAATGCTTCAGCTCAGCGGATATTTGGCCACACTGAGGGAGTGTGCAACTGAATCCAGGAGTTGGGAGCGGGGATATTTGGAGACTTCAGCTACTGTAGGCTTATATGACATAAGCTGTAATCGCACAGGACCAATTAGGGAATACCTGGGATCATGCGGTGACTTCTAATGACTGTTGAGATTGCTGGAGGTTTTAATCCAGTACAAATCCACTGTGCTTGTAATTTCAGCCCAAGTTGCCTCGTGTATTTTAGCAAAGACAAATGTCTCCTGAACAGAACTCTTTTTTGCACCTTGCTGCAGTCTTTGTAAATGGAGGCACTTGAAGAATTGCACTGGATTACCCTATCGCCCAGTGTTTCACAAAACACAGCGGTTGGGGAGTAATTCATTAATCAAATGAGATCTCTACATAGTACCAGTCTCTTGCTACTAGTCCTAAAGTCACTGTTATGGTAGCCTGCTCTTGCATATAACATTTGTAATACCTCAACAAAACAAGTCATGAGAAGCGTGACATTGCCGACCTGAATTTCACCTGGGAAGGACAAAAGATGCAAGGCTTTAAGCGGGTGATGGAGAAAACCATCTGAGCTCAGTCTCTCCTTTAACATGAAGTTTCTCATCCCAATCCTAGTCTGACATGCTGACTCTTAGGTATTGCAGGTGACAGCAGCTCAGTGCCTAGATAAATGAAAAGTAAGTCCTGGAAAAAACTGATATGAAACTGTACCCAAAATCTGCACCTGTGGCACATTTCAGATGCCAACATTATACTGCGGAAGTCCTGAGCAGCTCAGAGGTAAAAAAAAAAAAAGGAACATGAATTAGAACCTGGATGTTTCTGACTTATTCACAAAATCCCCCAAGTACATTAAGGGAAAAAATATATATATATCTGACACAGCATCAGGTCGTCTGTCAAGCCAATTAAAAGAGGACGACGCTGATGCTGGTGCTAGCTTCTGGAACGGAGAATCAGCTCCGGATCTGATTTCAAGGTTTAACTGCAATGTAATGATTTAGTTATGAGAAACATCTTGCATGCCATATTGAGGTTATATTTAGCTCAGAAAGGGATCTATCTTTATATTTTACCTGTTGCACTGATGAATCAGTTTGACATTATGGATGTGTCCTTCAAATGCATATTGTAGACCCTTCTCTAATCGCCAATATTTCTACAGGGCATCAGCGTTAGCGGTTAGCAGCCAGTTGCCAATCAGAGGCAGAGTAGCGGCGGTTCTTCATGCAAGGCATGCTGGGAAGGTCTCAGAACGGATCGGGTACTGACAGTGAGTGCTGTTACTGAAAGTGTGGGCTTCGTGGTGGCTCTGACAGCTTGACGGAGTAGCAGCAGGGGGCGGGACTTAGCGAAGGGTCGATTATGGAAAGAAAACGTTGTTGTATATCTGGCAACCTGATTGCTTTAATGTACTAGTTATTTGAAGATGCTGTCTTTATGCATGCTGTTGGCCAGGAAATACAGAAGAGGTTTCACAGCATGCCTGTCGGAGAGCTTGCCAGCGATAGCTAATGTTCGGCTGCAGCGCTGTTTCACACTCCTCCACACAGTGCCAGCAACCTGCTGAGCAATCTACTGAGCTGAATTCAAGTCAGCAAATTATGCATTCATTTAGGGAGAGCTTATCTCAATATGACCACCACTGTGGCTATCACGTCGTAAGAACAATAAACAGATACCATATGGAGATGTACTGTCATGTCTAGGATCATTTTTCAACACCGTTACACCTACAGGGCTCTGCCACCCACACGTCTGGGCTGGTCATCAATTACAGCTAAGCATTGATTATAAGCATGTCATCATGCTGCATAACAAGTCCCTGAAGGCAGGTGTTTATAGGCTATGTCAATGGGTCTTGCAGATTTTGCTTGCTTCAAAAAAGGGACAGTGCACCCCAAAATTAAAAATGCATATATCTCCTCTTACCTTCCTCTGGAGCACCATAAGCAGAGTGCCATTTATCACCATTATATTCGAGGGGAAGGCAGATATCTCCAAAACGAGGGAACTCACACAAACACAATCAAGATAAATAGCACTTTAGGTAAAAGGAATACAATTTAGATTTTAGTGTGACCTGTCTCTTTAAAAGAAAAGAAAAAAAACTTTTAATCACTTTGCCGCTTGAGATCAGATGGTTTGTATGGCCATGAAGTTATGGCTTAAAATTGGTTTAATTGCTTGTGTAAGATGTATGTACTGTCAAGGAGTCGTTGGCTGATTTGAATCCCTCAGGATCCAATTTGGCACCACACGTGCAGATCACAACTGTGACTGATGCATCTTTTTTTTTTTACATCAGATTTTACATCAGATCTGTGCCGCAGGTGACATTACACATCCGAATTGGGACTCTTTTAATCACAGCATGGGTGTAGACATTAGTTTACACTGTCGCACTCAGCATGGAGACAAAACAACAGCTTTATTCATGAATGCATTCAGCATTCATCCATTTTGGTGCAAGAACAAACCAGTGAAGCTACTTGGAAACTGCCTGTCCTCCAGCGATGGAAGGTCCTGGCCCTATGTGGACCAGAGCAGGCCTCAAACCAAAGGCAGCATAACCAAAGACACTGTGATAAACACGCTACCAGCTGTTATGCAAGCTCTGGCAGTATGCTTATGGAGACTGACTTATGGAAAGAAAGAAAGGCAAATATAGGACAAAGACCGACAAAATACTTATGTGACAACATGTTGAAGAGTTAAAACAGCACATAGAAGGCCAAGATGAACCCTGATGAACTACGAGCTTGCATGAGACTAAATGATGAGCACGAACTGCCCCTACTTTGCTAGAAAGTCCCTATCTTAGAAATGTGTGTTTTTGAATGTGAATTCATTTTATGGATCCACAGTTTGACTCTTTTTTTTCGGTTGTGTGTGTTTTTAGAATAATTGTCTTTTTATCTCGGGCTCACAGTGTATTTTCAGTGAAGGTTTGCTGTGTTGAAAATACAATTTTCAATCTTGAATCTTCAAACGTGGGTTGAGAGCATTAGTATGCATTGGCATTAGCAGCAGGCATTAGCATGCATTTCATCATGCCAGACTGTCATATAAACTGATTTCTAATTGAAAAGAAAGAAAAGATTTCTCTCTCTCGGTTTCTCTCTTTGCTGGTGGAAAATCGACACCGGGAGAAAGCAGCTTTTATGTCTGTGTAATTGTGACTTGTTTGGAAGGGCAAAATGTTTACCCTGAATGAATTTAGTTTGGATGTTATTTGCTTTCTGTTATGCCAGCTTCTCAATGGTACAAGCCCTGCGGGATTCTGATGAATATTTCAGTGAGAAATTACTGTGCTGGTCTGTCTCTGAGCTTCACAATGAATACAAATCAACAAAGTGTGAGATCCTGCTGTCTACTAAACTTAGGACATTTTTACTTTCAAAAGGACAGTGTGCTGTCCATCTGCTCTGTGATCAGCAACCTCACTGTTCTGTTGATAATAAGTTCAGGCAAAAAACTCCTTTTTTGTCAGTTGCGGCACTTAAAATGCAATATGTTATTCTGTGTTGCTCCTCTGTCACAAAGACCATGGAGCCCACACTGTCACTAACTGCACTCACTGCATTAATATATGAAGAACACTGTTCCCGTAAAGCCAGGTAGATCTTTAGTGATTGTTACAATCTTCAAAAAGCAAAAGAAGCATGTGTATACATTCAGTATACCTTCAGTAGATAGCATAGCATTGAAGTGCTAACGCTATTAAATGATGTGTTAATGCACTCTGCTAATGTTAGCTCCACAGGCTCTGGGTAACAAGTATCACTATTACACCTTTAACCATATACAGTAGCTATAAATCCACAAAACTAGCCTGAAAATGAAATAAATGAGTCTATGCAGCAGATCCGGAAGGTTGTCAAACCATGTTTGGAGCTGACCCTATGCTACGCTATGATTAGACAGTCTGTTAGTTGGACGGGACTTAGCAAAGTGTTCAGTGTAGATGGCAAAAACAAAAAACTCCAACATAGACGCAGACTGACTAACACACTTCCACTGCATTCAATAGGCCTATCATCTCCTTCCTAAACATGCTCCTCCAACATTTTACATTTTGAATGAGTGCACTTATACTGCATTTACCAAAAAATACATTTTCCACTGAAAAGCACATTTTTCCCTTTTTGTAGGTAGTTCCTGCATTTGAGGCCCTGATATGTTCGAGAGTATGAATTGGATAAGTGTGATATAAGCTCCATTTCAGCTCTTTTAGCAGCGCAAGGAAGCAGATAACTGATGAGAGTGAAGCCCCGTTCTATCTGCTGGGGTCACATTGCCTCATTAATTGCTTATGAATTATCGCTCTACATATGTGAAACAGCTGGGGGGCCATTACGATTTGGTTGGAAATAATACCCTAAAGAGCTCAGCGCTGCGTTGGAGTTGCGTGTACGTGTGTGGGGATGTCTATCAGCTGTGTTGGAGGTAGTTTTTTTTTTTTTTTTTCTCCACAAACAAAATGAAATCCAAAATGTTTCGCTCCTCTCTCTTATCGGTGAACACAACAAGGCAGGTGACTCATTAACATTCCCTGGCCACCGCGGGATTAAGAGCTTTGCAGGTTAGAAAACGTGCCGTAATCAAATTATTCAAATGACCCTTGGCTTCGACCTTCATAGCACCATTTTGGAGACAATTACACTGAGCAAATTGCGCCCGAAACCATTTCATATCAGAGGGAGAGGGAGAGCAAGAAAGAACAGGAAAATGGTGAGGGAGGCGAGAGAAGCAAAAAGATAGCGAACACAAAACGCCTAAATAGGGAGTTAATTAAAATTGTTCCTTCAAAGATGTATTTCTTTCCCCAGTGGTAGATAAGGCGAGTCCTCACGCTGTGAAAAGGGAATATGATATCTTTTTGGTTTATTGCCCCCACAGCAGGCTCGCTGTGACCCTGCAAACTTGAAACTTGGAAGATGAATGCATCCATCAGAGATTTTCCTCCTTTTATTCACCTTTATGATTTCCCCTCGTGCATGTTTATTGTGCGCCGTATCGTCGGCATCAGAGAGAGTCTGCATGCGGCTCTGAGTGAAAACAACAAGGACCAAGCGGCAGGATTTCCTCTGAACACTTGGAGGTGTTGCTCTTAATCAGGCACGCAGAGCCCCTCTCATCAGGTGGAAGCACAGGCAGGAAGCTGTCCTGTGCGACCACAGCGCTTCCGTTTGTTGCAACACAAACTATTTTTCTCTTTAATCATGCATCTCTTCATCTGTCCACATCTTTTAGAGCCAATTACCATAATAGGTGTGTGTGTGTGTGTGTGTTTTTGCTTTGTGTTGCCCCTGGCATTTGGGGGAAATTTAGGAAACAATCTGCCGTACATATCATCATTTCTGTGCGGCACTCATATGCCGGCCTCCAGGTAATTAGCGTTGGGCTTAGTGGGGGGAGCCAGCGTGGGCCTCCATCGCCAGACATGATAAATATTGACTTAGTCATACTTTTTCCTCTGCTGAGTTAATTAAAGTGTGGACTGTTTATTTTTCTGGCGCTGCCAACTTGAATTTGATGGCCTATATTAATCAACACCCACCATGCCTTTCTGTGTGAATGAGAGCCACCCTCACCCTCTTCAATGGGAAATAACTGTTTGTGTCTGGGTTTGTTTGGCAGTAATTGTGCCAGTGTTTTAGATGTTCAGGGAGAGGATATATTTTTGCAAAGTGGTATTTCTGTTGGAAGTATTAATTTATTTTACATTTAAGATTTAGATTTAAGATTAGAAATAGGATGTCCTGTCACGTTAGGCTAAAGTTAACATTGTGTATCATGCCAGCCTACGCACTAAATATTTAGACATTTACAATTACCCCACTGGAGAAAACTGTGATGATTTATTGTTGTATATCTTTGAAATATGTCTATATAAATGATCCACCCCCACACTTGCGGCCTTGGGAGACATTCAGGCTGCTCATTATTCTACAGTTGGACTGAAGATTTAATAAGTGAAATCGGGCTCATTGTTTGATACAACAAAGCACAGGGCTTTAAGGATCTTTACAGAACGCATGTCCTTTGGAAAATAAGTGTGTTTATCTTTAATAACAATGAGTTGTGACCTGCATCACACCAGACAATGTGAATCAAGATCAGAAGAACAAAATATAACTTATATTGCTTATTAATTAATTAACTGCGGGGTCATTTTTTTATTAAATGAGATGTCGAAACAAACTGTACTTTCTTGTTATTAGTTGTTTTAATGGTTAAAAATGAAATCAGACCATAAGATTGCATTTCTTTATGAAGCCGAAGGAGATGGAGTTGAAGGTTGGAAAAGCTAATACACAAATGATGCAGGTATAGAGACTGGAAACACATGGAGACATGGATTTATGCTTCTTCTTTTTTTAATGAGATGATTTAACAGATGTTTTAAGAAGATCTGTATTCATGAGCGGATAACCCTGTACTGTATGAGTTTGTTGTGGGGATGATTAGGATGTCAAATTCCTCAGGTGCCATCTTGTGCATAAAAGGTGTCTGCTAAATGCGCCCTCTTTGTTCTTCGCACACGTTGAGACAGGAAGGTGAGAGCCTGACACAAGCGAGTCATTTAACCCTACAAATTAGCATTAATATAAAATGAATGTGGCAGGCTGCTCGGTGTTGCTACGGTAGAAAACCAATGGAGTTGATAAGGAGCGGCATTCAAACAAAGCTTGAAGTCACACTAGACAGCCGAACAAGGCGCTTTGTTTCGGGATCATCAAACTGCACTTCTTCGCGTCCGTGTTTGTTGTTGCTGGGTAATTGAGTTGCACTGCTGTCACGGTGTGACTCATCAGTGGCTCATTATTCCAGCTGCTGCCAGAGAAAGAGGGAACAACATCAGCTATGTTCGAGTGCGGTCATTAGAATGGCGGCGTACCTGGAGTCCTACAAGGGAAAACATCTCCAGACCCTGTCAGGACGACAGCCACTCTCGAGTCATAAATGATGCACTCGTGCATCTAAGAAATTCATCAAAAACACGATGCTACGCTCGCTCTTTTACATTTATAATTCAGAGAGTGTTTTATTTTTTTTAAATACTCCTGAGACATTATTGCCTTGTGCCATTTTGCATCCCAAACCACATCCTACTTTAAAATACACCACACATCGGCTGCATATTGAAGCACAGAGAATCAATATATCAAGAGGCATTTGTGGTGAAAAAGCCCTTGAATAAATCTGTGTGATGCAGGAACTTACTCTGGTAAATGCCGGAATCCCATGAAATAATCTATTAGCAGTTTTAAATATCGCTGTAGCATCATAACACCAGAGCATGCATCTCTCTTGAGCATGTACAGTAAGTGGGGCGTGTCTTGTTTAGCACCATTCAGACATGCATCTGAATGTGAATGTCAGCAATCTCCCAGAATTACCCTCATCTCCACAGCTCAAGAGTGTGCACAAAGTTATCGTCTAAATACAGGAATATGCATGTTTTATTAATAAAATGTATACCGTGTGCTCTACCCAGATATTACTTTAAATTAAGATTAGTTTAGTATTCTTTTGTGGAAATCAAACTGTAAAAATATGGTGAGCTTATTTTAGGGAAACAAAAATCTTTGTCATTTCATGTCGGATGAGTATCTTTTTTTTAATATGTAATATTTCAAAGATCTTTTTGTATTTGCTTTTTATTCCTTTCATTGCAAGTTCATTCTTGACCTTAGAATAAGGTCTTGTGATCCAGGTCTTGATAGTTGCCTATCTTTGATAGAACATTATGTTCTCTTGGAGTAGTTGCCTTTACCATGCAGCACATGTTGGCCCATCCTCCAACAGTTACAGTCTACATTACAGTAGCATCTCTCCAACTCGCATCCTCATCCCCTTTAGTCATGCATCACAGTCTTCCCTCTGCAGAATGATTCATTTTTCATTTGATCTGGACTCTGGAAAACGGAGTTAAATCCCCAGAGTTTGCCGTCTGTCCCTTCAGAAAACTCCACTTCGCATCCGGAGGACGTCTCTACGGCGCTGCAGCCAGTTTCCAGCATGGTTAATTTATACTGTAGATCACAATTGGGGACTAAGTGCTGGATGAGTGATGCCTCCTATCAGATTCTTTGTCAGCGGCCATCAGCACTTTATTTTCTGATGTTATATGTGCAGTTATCTTGTTTGATGTGGAGGGATGCGGGTGGGGGCGTTCATGAAAGGCTCTGTCCCTGGAGTCAATGATCAGATAGCTAGATGCAGAGATAATGGAAGGAAACAATTGAGATTAATCTGAGACTGCTGGACAAGATGTGTGATTCACACAACACTCTGACTCATGTCTCACGCCCTTTTTTTGCCAACGTTAATATGACACAAAAGTCAAATTGCCTCTTTTGTAAGGATACAGCAGTAATGGTCAGAAAAAAATCTAAAAGAAATCCTTTAGCAGCTGCTGGCAGGGGGAACGTTTAATGTTTGCCTCTGCAAATGTGCCAGTCCCCAAATGATATGCAGCCGACAGACACTTAGATTACTCATACAATAACACCATCAAACATTCAATCATGCTTGAATCTATTTTTAATATTGAATGTCAGAGTTATGATAAAGAGCGACTGGGATCTCCATTTGTGGGGCAGACTGCCAAGCACTTCAGGTAATGGATATAAAAGTCTTCACAGGGGAAATATGCCCACATCTAAAAAGCCCATACAAAAGTCTCTCTCCCTCTCCCTCTCTTATTCTTTTCTCTCAATGCATTAATGATGGCATTACTCATACGGAGCCAGAAAAGAAATCCACATACGGTACAAGGCTCCACCCAGAAGTGATGATCGTCTCACCCCTCCTGTAGAATCCCTTGCCTCTGGCCATGTTCCTCCTGAGACAGGCAGCCAGCCACCTGTAGGATTTCTGCCTTGATCAACTGCAGGACAGGCCCCTTTGATACACACCACCCCCCCACACCGACAATACCATCTGGCATAGAATCCCTGAGAGACAATAAAGAGAGGTGGAGAGGTGCAGGAAGAATTACCTTTATTAACTTGATGCTGGCAAAAAGCGAAGTTTGTGTTGTTCATGTTGACCCGGCAGCTAAATAAGATAATGAGCGTGATCATTCCAGTAGCAGAGGAGAAACTGGACGCTGGCCAGTCAGGGCATGCTCATTTGTCTGGCATGCAACAGCCCATTAGAGAAAGAGAAAGAGAGCTACTATCCTGCACGACTTCTCTGTCTGAGGCTTCTCTCAGTACATACTGCCTGCCCATTAGAGAGAGACCTGCAGAACAATAATAAGTCTTATTTACCACTCCCCGCTGCCTTCTCAGTCGGTAGTGATCAAGAGGTGTTTAAAGGGTGACAAACAAGGTCCAGAAAAAGATCATCAAATCCCAGACCTGCAAGGAGAGAAAGGAGAAAGAAGTCAAACTCTTTCCACTGCACGGCACTGGCTCTGCTCAGATGCCTCGGTTCAAACCACGTGCAAAGAGGAAGAGGAGGCGAAGTCACTTTACTAAATGCCCAATAAGCCTGACATGCCCTGGAAAAGCACCAGGTCATCAAAATAACAGCTTCAGCTAAAGAGTGCACTCCCTGAATTGAGCAATTGAGAATTCAGGTTCAAATTTAACCAAGTTTGATGAAAAGATTAATATCACTCTATCAGTCGGCGAGACAGAGAATAAACGTGTTTCCCAAATGTTGCCACCGTACTTCAATGTTGCCAAATAAAAACCACGGATTTAAGAGTACATGATCAGAAATATCTATCATCGCTCCAAATTGGGGCTTACCTGGGACTTTGTTTGAAGAGTCTTGTGAAAGAGTCCTGTGTTTTCGGCCTCATCTGACTTGTCATTGCATTTGCAGATCTCAAAAATGAACTTGGCGACTTTGTAATCACTGCTGATATGATTAATGGCCAAACCAATCCAAGTTATTACAAATCAGAACCATCCTTTCACATACTAATTTTATCTCGACTCCAAAGAGATATATGCCAGATTATCGTCTCGCAGAGGCGTGTGAAGGGGGATAAAACGGAGCTTTCCAGCAGGATCGGTGGCATCTTACTCTGTGACCTCAATGTGAGGACGACCCTGCGATGTGGACAAGGAAACAGACTGCGGAATAGAATGAAACAGACAGGAAGTGAGACCTCGGATAGAGTGAGAGAGGATATAGAAGAGAACGGGTGGAGGGACAAGGAATTAAGAGCTGTGTGATCAAAGTCATAGGCCAGCAGCATGTAGGTCATCTGCTTGCACTTTTGGGTTACTTTGAAAAACATTTCGAGGAAATGAGAAGGAGATGGGAAATAAAGAGACAGAGAGAGGAAGGAAGTGATGGGATGAGGTGTATGCAGGTGACAAGCTGCCACGGGGAGAGAGGAACAAGGCTCCGGCGATGCTCCGCAGGGTGAGAGGCCTCGTCTGACACAGCAGCAGCGATATGGGAACTGACGGCTGAGGAGGGAGGGGGAGGGGTGGGAGGAGGGGGGAGGGTCGGTTGTAATAAAAAGGGAGGGAAAGGATCCCTGCTGAGGATGAGTGCAACATCTCTGACATGACACTTCCAAAAGCTAATTTAGCGCTTCTGAGAGATGATGTGTCGGGCTTTTTGCACCTCACTGTGCTGCTTCGTATGCAGACACTGATATAATTACACTTCCATAAAAAAGGACAGCTCCAGGCCTGCAGGATTTCTTTTTTTTTTGGGGGGGCGGGGGCATTTGCGTAATCTTTTGTGTTGAAAGCTTTTTAAACACAGGCCTGTCAACACTGCATTTTACACTTGATTATACTGTGGTTGGAGCACACTTTGTGGGTATTTTTGCATCCACGGTTGATGTTCGAAGTATTAGTTTGTTTGCTCACAGTGATGTTTTCCGGCGACTTAGCCAGGCTTTTCTGTCGGACGCCGACTCCAGACGGCGACAATATTTCATCAATGGATCACAAATTAAGGGAGTTTGTTAATCAGACACTTGGCTTAAGTGTGACGGGAAAATACGTATCCTCATACCTAGTTCTTCATTTTATTATTAACTCTTTTTCTAACGTCACCTTGAATCTGTGGATGTGGCGTGTTCCCAGGGGGAGGCGGGGTGCAGGATGCAGGGTAATGAATCGGACCCCGGGGGTCACGGCGACACCGTCACCTCTTCTCATGCCCGGTAATGAGCCGAGGTCAACGGAGAGGAGGTGGCGGGCGAAAAACCCGGAGAAACATCACCCCACTGCAACACTGCCGCTCCTCAGCAAACCTCATTAACTGGGCTTTAAACGCAGGCCTTACCGAGAGGACCGGCATTGAGCCCACTTTAGTTAGTATAGCTATTAGCGCTCTGCACTGAGCTCGCCTGCTTCTGTCAATTACTTGTGACATACGCAAGGAACTTTGGTTTGATCATCAAAATCCTCTTACTTACTTTTCTGTCATAAGTTTGTTTTTCATTTTCGTTTTATCTCCAGGTGGTTGAGAGGCAAAAAATAAAGCTTAAAAAGATAATGATCAACAAAAGGGATTAGCTCCTGTAATTTAATTAGATTTATTTGAATGAAACATTCATTGTTAGGAAATAAAATGAAACAAAAGCATTTCTTCTCAATGTGTAAACCAGGTAAGCCACTTTCAAGGACAGGTGTCCTTGAAAGTGAAAGGAGAAATATCAGACTCATTTTTCAAGCATGCTTTTTGTATTTGTCCATGAACTGAGCATTTTAATACTTTTATAATGGCTCTTAGACCATGAAATAAATACAATGTAGGCAGGCCTCCCCATCACCACTGCTACCATTGAGCGTCATCTACAAGAGTGGAGCTGATCAGTAGCCAGAAAAAGTGCATTGATGCTCAGCGAATGAACCTGGCTTACATTAAATACAAATGTTGGTTTTTGTTGCGGAACTAGGAGGTGGGGCGGAGCCTTCAGGGGCTCAGTGTCCTCCATAAGACGCTGTTGAGGGAGACTACATGCTTTCAGAGTCTGACACTTGCTGTACAGCTCAAACTACAAGACATTTTCTTCGTCAGAGACTGTTGTCTTGCTGACTTGGGGGTTACAAACCACTCAGAACTCCCCATGGCAGCTGGTGAGGTCTGCGACATGTGCAGAAGTTCATGATATTCAATGGAACACAGGAAATAAGTCAATGTGTTCTCCACCCTCCTTCCACACACCGTCTTGGACTTGTCTCCAAAGTGCTTCAACGAACCACCTCTTCTTTTTGCGTACAATAAAATAAAACACGTTTAGAGAAAAAAAACAGTTGTAGCATCTGGGACAGCTCACAACACGGTAAAGATGTGTCTTGGATCTTGCCACACAAGATGAAATATTGTGATGAGTGCAGATTAAGTTTGCACTAGGCTTCGGCTGTTGATGGCTTCTCTAATCATACAGCCGTTATGCGGATCATTTTACACCAGACAGCTGTTTAACCGACTAACCTAAATGTGATCTAAACATACAAAATGCAGCAAAAAATATCACTATTATCAGAATTAAGTTTCACGTTGCTGCTCCATCAGTGCCCTTTGGAAGCCAACGCCACGCTGCTGGAAGACCCAGGCCGTATTGCTGGGCCCGCTCGAGGGAAGGAAGGAATGGAAGAACCAGAACCAGGACTGCACGGAGTAGACGGTCAGACCCTGGAAAGACAAAATGAAAGATCCCCGTCGTAGCTTTTAACATTCACGTCCATTCTCTCCTTTCTTGGTGAGAGATCATTACTTTACAACTATACAGTTCTCCTTTTGATTATTGCTAAATATCACTTTTGCTTCCACTCAAAATGTGAAAGATATTACTCTCTGAGGAGTCAATGATGTCTCTTGGGAAATACCTGAAGTGTTTAGAACGGCAAATAAAAAAATCTGTTGTAAAGTCACTTCAGAGCAGCACTGTAACATAAGAGGAAAAAGAGGAGCCCCAGCAGACTTTTTAAGACTTTCCCATACTGTCCTTTACCTTAAAAGCCTCATTGATAGATAGTGTTATTCTACCACCCGGCTTCAGTATGAAAAGTGGCACCGGGAACACAGGAGACCACATTCCTCACGCCTTTCTTCTTCTCTAGCTGCACATTTATTCACAGATGGAGTTAAATTATGTAGCGCAAACTGTCTGGATATAATTATCTCTCTCTCTGTGTGTGTGTGTGTGTGTGTGTGTGTGTGTGTGTGTGAGAGAGAGATGGGGGAGCAAGTCACACTTTGCAGCGGGGCTCAAAAATCGTCTTGGAAATGTATTTGACACAGTGATAAACTAAATTTACCACACTATCTCCTGTTAAGAAGAAATCTGTGAGCACATAGAGATGAGCCGGGCCAAACAACCTCCGTCCGTCTCTTCCTCGTCGTGCTTGCACGAGTGTTTTCCAGATTAGCTGATTATTATGAGCCAACATGACACAATATACTTCCTCATTTTTTAAATAGTGACACAGGAGGAAACCATCAGAAGAGCCACACACTGTACGTTTGAAATTTAAACCACTTTGATATGGATTTCAATCACATGCTTATATTCCCCCCCCTCCTATCAATAAAAGCCTTGCCAGAGGACAGTACGAGGCCTCAGATAGCCTCTGAATTAGCACGAGAGCGTTCCACACCGCTGAAAAGTTGAAGAACTGTAAAAAGACAGGCCGATTATCCCCTAAATGTCATGTTTCCCTGAATTAGTCCCCGCTGTGACTCTTTTACCCTGCGATGGCTACTGATAACGGCAGTCAAAATCTCAGCCCCGGAGTACATTTGCATTCTAATAAGCTGCCGACTTCCTGTTTCGCCATTCTCTTTCGATTTAAAATTATTTTTTTTCAAACATTTTCAGACGGAAAAACAAATTGTGTTTCAGTCGAGACAGAGATGTGATAATCTGAGCATTCAGAACAAGTCGTTCACGCCGAGAGGCTGGCGTCCTATTTCATACTTCTCTGGTGGCTTACAGCTGTATAGACAACCTCTCTACTCCGCATGGATCAACATGCACTGTATTCAACGTGGCCAGTAATGAAGTGTCTCGTCATGCTAAACGGCATTCTGCAAGAAACTTGACGAAAAAAAGAAAAGAGAAGTCATTACTATGCATGGTTATGTCGCTGTGTGACCTTGCACATTGCAGTAGGGACGCTCATTGTGCTTAATAAAGTGATGTGTCCTCAGCACTTAGTCCTATATGTGGAAATAACAACTGCTGGGACCTGACAGGGTTACAGGTTAAAGACATACAAAGGTGTTGGAGTGTTGGTGATAACTCTAAAGGTTTAGTTCACTTTAGATCAACCAGAGGATTTGTTTCTAAAGAACTACAAGAAAGCCTGTAAAATAAATTACAAATTACATACAAGCATATTATGCTAGTATCCAAAGTCCTCTAAATAGCTCTAGAAAGGTCTTTGACTGACTTCTCCCTCCACTCAACATTACCTCTACTGGTACACTGAGTTTGGTGACCTCACATACTGTAATTTCCTGCATGGGTTTGCCCATCTTCAACTTGAGCAGAGGTCTAATCAACCAGAATAACAACTGTGTGGGCGCAGGGCTGTTAAATGTTAAATTAGATGCTGGAGCAAGCGGGTAAAGAATATATTTGATGTCAATCTGTGTGGGGGGGGGGTGGACCCGTAAAGGCTGGAAAGATTCCAGGGGGAAAAGCTGGAGCAGGCAGTTTGTTGATAGCACCATTGGGCTAAAACTTCATAAAATCCTTTTAGCATTTTGTAATTAAAGTGGCAATCTCAGAACCCATGGGTCCGACGATGGATAGGCCTGTGGGATGAAGGGGCCATATTTGTGAGGTTCTGGTGTAGCCAGCAGATATCCGGGCCAAGGCTTCCTTTTCAGTGCGCTCCTCGTTGTTTACACTTTGGCTAGCAACTTGAGATAAGAGACTGGAGTTGGAGTTTAGAGACGACGTGTACCAATGGAATATTTCACATTTCAAACATCGTCCTTCATACAGTAACCTGAGGGTAAACTTATCGCAACATTTTCTCTCCCTCTCTAAAATGCTTCACCTTAATCATGAGACTCTTTTTGAAGAGTCAGTCTTCCTTTTTTGGGTTGTTTTTCAGTGTAGGCAGTTTTTGGCGATGCTGAAATAGCAACTTATCCTGCAGGATATTAGGACGTTGAACGAGAACATGCATGTGCTGCATTTCTAGAACAGCCAATGGGAACACCTGTTCTCTGAGCTCACGGGCTAGATTTCCTAAAGCCTGAAAACAGAGCCAAGAGGAGGTGCAGAAGTCTAGTGTTCTCTCGGACCAATTGATTTGCAACATGCCGAAAGCTGTCTGTCTTTTTCCTCAAACTTTGTGGCAGTAACAGTTTTTTTCCTACATCATTAACTTGATCAAACAAATCATGTGAAGTGTGTATACGAACTGTCGGCAACTAGAGCATAATTTGTCTCTTCAAATAGTAAATAACCGAAAACCCATCCGGTAATTTGAACTAATTGCAGGTGTGATTGATCGCACCTTCCAACAGCTCCTTGGTTTGGACCAGTGCTTTCTGGATGTCACACTGAAGCTCTGGTCCATTTTAGGAAACGAAACCTGAAAGCTCATTTAGAAGGACAACCTGAATGGTCCGATCACCATCTAAAGAAGTCTGCAATGGTTTTATTACTGCTGAATTGTTGCCCTGCATGCAATTTGCTCCCACCAACCACCACCAGCGGCACCTACCTGCCGATTCTATTCTCCTAGGGCATTGTGGGTAATTTGCATTGATCACTCCCAGTGCTCTCATTTGCTGCCCAGTGTGTTTTACAAGGAGTGACGAGTTGCCTTGATTCCAAAATAATCAATTCAGTCAGCATTCTTCTCTTATGCCAGTCTAAAGATGACTCCATGGCCTTTTCATGTTGTCATGTTATCTTTTTGGGACGATGCATACGTAGAATTTAACGCTTCGCATTCTGCTTATAGGTTTTGTCTCCAACATGGATGAACAGCCAATAGGTTCCAGCTACTGACATATACATGTGACGTCTACTGTCTAATGAAAATGACGTTTGTTTTGAAGTAGTTTGTCCGCGAGCATTGATCAAAGACTTTCTCACAATCTATTTTACCATTAATCTAATTAAAGCAATGCTATTTGGCATTGGAAATATGGCCAAGTAATTACTGTACAAAATGATTATTGATGATTTATTCATTAGGCGTGTTGTCTGCAGGATGACGTGTGTGTAAATATACAGCACAGAGCCAGATGTAAATCTACTCATGAACTGCTGGTCAATGTTACTGTGCGACACAGCATTTACATCTTAACTGCTGGTCTGTGCAGCAATTCACAGTGAATCTCGCAAAAGTTTATTTGCCGTATACATCACATTAGGTGAACAATGGTTAGTAATTGCAACAGCAAATTATTGTGTGATCACTCGAGATGTCTCCTGAGCCGCCGTGGGGTAATTAATTAGAAATTCATGTTTGTTATAGTGATTCCAGACAAAAATAGGGAGTGTGTGTTCATAAATATTTAATTAAGCAACCAGGAAATTGTGGTGACAGTAATTACTGATGGAGAGCAAAGCACTGCATCAGTGTCTATATGAGCCAGCCACTAAAAACACTTTTCATACAACATCTGGTTGTAAAAGACTTTGTGAGGGAATAAAAGGTAACATGTAAACGATAAAAAGGTGGCGTGAAGGGGAAAAGAAAAAAGAAAAAATACATCATACATACATCATTTACTTCATTTTCAATGTACATTTTCAAGAATGTCATACATTTCGTAGTACCATCACCATTTACATGCAGCTCTGTATTCGGCAAGAACACAATTTCTGTCAAATTACTATTAGCAAAATATAACCTGCAACATGTGATATGCAGTGCAGATTTTATAAAAACAGAAATAACTAAATAAGTACAACATGACAATGGAAATAATATTCATAATAAGAACAAAAGCAAGAACAAACAATAAATCCAAAATGTGATACACTTGATCCAGAATATGCACACTAATTTGCGGCAGCAGATATGTTTTGTCATGAATATAATGCCAAAACATTTTGAGGAAAGGTTTACATTGAAAGTATTTACAAAACTACATGTTTACATTCAAGTGTGTAAAAAAAAACAATGAATAGACTTTCAAAAATAATTCCTCTCCATCATCATTTATGACCAACTAGCAATGTGTGGCGCTGTCTGTGAGAACCTTCCCACTGCCGTATTTTATTATTTGCTGTGTGCGGGATGTTTCTCGGCTTCAAATTCTATCAAACTGCAGCGAGCAGGTGCCAGATCGTAAGCACGCATCCAAGATGAAACCAAAATGGAGGACACAGTGTCAGAAAAAAACTCAAAAATAGTGAGTTTTTTTCAGAATGAGAGTGAATCTGGGGTTTTGTGTCGGATCAGAAAAGGTTTAACGTTTAATTTTTATCATATTGACGTTTAGTTTCTTTTTGTCGTCCATTTAATCTAGTTTTACTCTTTAACGTCCTTACTTAAGTTTTGTGCTTCTTTTATCTATTTTCTCAATAATGTGTAACGGAAAGCACTTTGAATCTCTTTGTTGTTGAAGGATGATACATAAGCTTGCCTTGCATATCTGGGTATATTTGGCCTTGACCTGTTTTTTTTCCTTCCCTCTACTTTATTTTGAGCTTGAGTAATTTCAATCCCACCTTGTTTGACCTTGCTAGAAGTGGGAAAAAAGAATCTGTAAAGTTACATGTCCCTTGATTACTAAAATCCCTCAGAGAGCGACTACCATCCAAATGTCTAATTGAAGTCGCCGGCATCCTCTCACAGCCATTCACACATATTCATGCAGACCAATATTTAAAGTCTCCTCTTGTTCTGCTTTGTCTCCCTTTAGTGCAACCGTCAGCCTCTAAACTCATGAGTAATGGCAACTCTCAGACTCTTAAGTGTGTCAGACAAATAGCCTCTTTTCTGCATTTCCATCCTTGCTTTTAATTATTTTCCCAGCATTTAGTAGAGCCAGATATCATAAATAATGCTCACAGGGTCACTGCAGTACTTGTTTTACATCCAGGTACGTGCTCATTCAGCCGCAGCGCTTCCTGTCAGCTCCTGTGGATAAGAGTATGTGCTGACTGCATTATCTTTCCAAATGTAAAAGATAATGTACTTTGCTGTATGGATAATCTGATAATATTCTGCTCAGTTTACGGAAAGATATTTTCATCTGACAAAGCTTCTCACTTGGTTGCTTTTGTCTTGCAGGATTCTCTGAAGCATGCACAAAACGGATAAATAAATAATAAAACGAAGAAAAAAAAAATCAATGAGCCCATCTAGATAGAAACAGGCTATTTTCACCCAGATTGTTATTCTCGGTTGGTATTTACAAAACTTCCAAAGACCACAGCGATTCCAGAATATGAGACCAATTATGGTTAGCCTGTTAAACCCTTTGCCATTGATTTCTTTTCAGGCTCCATGTGCCAGTGCTGATGTGGGTGTGCTGAGCTGGAATCAGTTCCCCAGAAAGACTCTGAAATGGAAAGCCTTGTTTCAGTCTCTGCACCAAATTAGATTGCGTCCTTGTGTCAAGGGGAGTTGTTTGTTTTTGTCGAGTTTCTCTTTGTCGAAAGGTCAAATGAGCAGGCCGAGGAGCGTCGCGAGCAGCCTTTTGTCACACATTATTTATGGCTATTCCACCACGGATGGGCTACACCGTTGATATAAGAATACAAGGCTGTTACCTCTCTGCCAATGAGCATTTCAGTCTGGGTCAAGACGGGAGCAAAGTCTACTGGACCGCAAGACTGTAGCTGTAAGAGGAGGAATTTAGGAGAAAGTACATAAAGTGGATGAAGCGGCACAGAAAAGCTGTGAAGTGTCTGAGATCTTAAACCGAAACAAAAATACAATATTGGCAAAGGACAGTTTGGCACAACAGATGCTGACTGGATGTTTTTTTTTTTTCCCCGTCCTCTGCAGCGGAAAGAGTGGTGGAATAAATCAGTGTCAAACTCAGAGCTAACGTGAAGCACGTGATGGTCAGTGACAGCATGAATGATGGCTGCATTATTGAGCTATAAACTGCAGTCCCAATTCGACAACAGTAATGGTACGCTTCCTGGACACATTTGTGTCAAGTGTGAAAAGGAAGCTGTATGTCAAACTGTACTATATCTACAGGAAGTGGCGCTAGAGCGACAAAAGGTCATTTTTGTAGTTTATTCAAGACGGTTTCAAATGTTCAGTGTCTTCATTAATATAAGACCATGTTTAATTAACTCTTAATTAGGTTTTTTTTTTACATGGCAGCTGTGTCCATTTGTCTGAATATGGATGATTATTCCCAACAGCCTGTGTTTACATGACCGCTGAACCTAATGATCTTGAAGATATTTTGTGCACAGGCCCCACAGCCAGTAATCAGAGAAAAGGCACTCCACCATGAATCTGACAGAAGTAAATGTATGATAGGGTCAGAGCTGTGTCGCATCTTCAAAATAAAAATGGCTGCTTTGCTGCTGTGTTTTCCACGGAAAGAAATCTGTTTTAATATTCTTGCAGCTACTAAACTGAAAGGAAGCCACCTGCGGCACCCAAAATGGAATCACTACTTCTGGAAAATACTGCACATCATGTGGGAAACAAGCATGTGGGGAAAGAGCATGTGTATTGCAAAAACAGAAAGTGTATGAAGGGAATTTTTTCTATGTCGATGTTGGTGAAGAGATTTAAGTTGCAGTTTAAAACTGAATAGAATGCGTTTCAGATTGAGGTGTTTCCAATGGGCACACTATCAGCTCTAAGCTTTTATTTTAATTATAAATGCAATAAAAATGTTCCACGTATAGTTTATAAGCACAGCCGGTAATTTGCAGTTTCTATGCATATCTCAAAAGGTCTGAGCAAAGCAGGAAGTAAGTACTACGTTTGGTGACACAAACCATTTTCTCTGTCTGCTTCTCGCGTTGAATTAAAAGACCAGATGGTGGTCGGACTTCAAGCAGGTCGAGAGAAGTCCCCGAGATGACTCCATTTTGGCTCCTCAGCCTTTGTACTGCAGCCGCGGCGAACGTCCTGTGGTATCTTCAGAGCGGCCAGGGGGCTCGATAACGAAGGCACGGATCACAAGGGTGTGGAGAGATTGAGAAATAAACCATATTGGGCTGTATGTTAGGAGGGCGATAAATGACATAAATCCTGCGTGCCAGTCAACATGCGATAACCGGTTATAGTGGGAAATAAATAAAAAAAAACCCGAGGGGCCCCGAGAATAAAGATAATTATTTTTGATAAGGCGGAAATGGGAAAAGGTTGAGTTGATAAGCGCAGGCAGGGTGACTGAACACTGTGGAAACTGATATTCCCTGCATAGCCAAAGACTTTCCCTCCTGCCTGCAGAGGAAAGGTTGAACTGCTGCGGGGATACACCTCTTTATACTGCAGCTCTCTATTGTGTAGCTTTCTTTAACCTGCGTCATCTTTCCATTAATATTTTTTGAGTGTCTACTTGGCAGAGAGGCTTATTGTACATTGAGAATATAAAAAAACCATTAGGAGTCCAAGGGTCACGGTCAAAGTGTCCTGACACTGGGAAAATAATGCTGCTATGACGAATCGGTATTAATATACCAAAGACGTAAAAAAAGTGGGTTTACAGGAAAAACATAAACAAGATAGCCGTAGAAAAAAAGCACAAGTGAGCAAAGCAGGCTGAGAAAGACCTGCAGAGAGGTCGATGTGGTTCGTGGAGCTTTTCTTAAAGAGCTTTTTAGCTATTGATGGAAGATGGCTCAACCTTCATCATTCCATGTTTGAAGGAATAGTTAGACATTTTGGGAAATGTGCCGGTTGCTTTCTTGCTCAAAAAGCAAGTCGAGAAAATCAATACCGCTTTCATACATTTGCCCTTCGTATGGATATACAGAGCCAGGAGGCCATTCGCTTAGCCTGGCTCGCTGCCCCCAGCCACCGTTACAAAGAGGTTCAGCAAGTAACTCCTCGTAAAAAAAACACAACTTACACGTCTTTGTGCACAGAGAAAACAGAAAAGAATCAAGCTTGTTAGTAAGCACAGAGCTTTCTTTTACCTTCTGTATGTGATAATTCACCAGTGAAACAGAATATTTGAGCGGTGTACAGTTACAAAAAAGATTTAAATCAAATCCATAGCATTTGATTGGCTCCACACACTCTTCGCTTGTCGCTAAAGTTGCAGATTGATTGATGTCATGATTGGTTGAAATTGGTTGTTGCAAGCACTATACTGTACTTTGTCAAAACACCTCAAAGTCAACATTGTCTGCTAAAAGCCAGATTTGTGACTTGTAATTATAGATAAATTAAAAGCCAAGTCAACACCATCCATCTAACGACTTTGATGAGAGTAATGATCTCAGCATCAATGCTGACTGTAAAGTGAAACAGCGAGGTCATCCATTATATTTGTCACATCTGAAGCTGAGCTGCCACAACACTGAAAAATATGTGCACCCATAAATTTGATACGTGCCTAACGTTTGTGACCGCACATATTTTAAGTAAATATTATCCCACCTTTTTATCTCTGCAGATATAAAGTAACGCATTCCTGTCTCTCCTCTTTCTGCCTCCTCTGTTTGTCAAACATTTTCTTCACTCTGGGATAAGGTGAAATACTATTAAAAACTAAGCTTTCAGCCATCCTGTCGACCATATTTATTCATGCACGTCAGGGTAGACTTTCCTGCCACAGCACTTTTTGGATTTTCTTTCCAAAAAAAGATATAAAACAAAAGCAGACTTCAGAGAATCCACAAATGCTATAAGTCATGTGGTTAACAATCCGACATAAATCAATTAGATTTTCAGTATAACGAGGACAAGCTCCAGTCAGTCAAGGTAAAGCTGAACAGAATTAAACATTCTAGGGTCAAGATCAGGCAGCAAACCTCCACTTCTGAAAAGTGAAACTACTGCGTGAGTTCCTTTAACTTTTTAGGGTAGTGTAGTTTTGTTTGATGAAAATAATGTGACGTAACCTTACATTACTTATTTCCAACACGAGGGTATTTATCCAAGGAAGAAGAGCCCGAGACAAAATGTCACCGGCAGCTTATCTTTAAAGCTGCATCATTTCTTTTTCTTGGTCAGTGAGCGACAAAATAACACATATTTTACAGATTGATGTAAACATGAATATGGCTATTGTATCAGCAAGCTATCACCTGTATACAAATTCAGAAGACATGGAGGATAATGTACTATCCTTTTAACTTTTGTTTGGTCACCAACTCCACTCTTTACTCAGGTCAAATAAAAAATATAAGTGCAGCTTTAATTATTTTGATGATTACTTTTTAATTCATTTTATTTCAATAACTGGAGCTCGACTAAGATAAGTATGATGGAGATGGAAGAAATAAAAGAATAGTTCCCCCACATAGACCTGTGAAGGGATCCAATTAGGCAACAAGTTAAATCACCTGTGGCTGGGTTGATCAGTTAGTAGTTTACACCTGGTAGCTACCCAAACCAGCCACAGCTTCCCTGTGCTGAAGCAGATAGAGATCAGTGCATTTGTAGCACATTTCCCCCCCCAACAGGCTCGCATTCAAACCAACTCTCAGAACTATAAACTACAGCCTGTAATTCTTTGCAAAGATCAGTTCTCTCGTGATTATTCTAGCAGACGGCTCTAACCAGAGTGACAGATTCGCAACAGGAAAGAAAGCTCATGCTGATCCAATCTCTGGACCAATTATCACAAAGCCACTGTGCACATTCTTCAGAGAAGACATGTTTCAGTGAAATGTAATGTTTTTATGTCCTAGCTGTGCCTCTTCTCTCCTCTAATGTCCCCGGCAACTTCTTAAGAAATGTCAGGAGGCGTGTTTTTCTGTAGGACGTTTAAAGTTCATGTTTTCATTTTTCCCCCTCATGATAAAAGAAGAACCCTTTTTCGGGATTCTTTTTAATATCCAGTAGGAGTGACTCCTCTGGTTGCAAAGAGAAATCTGATTGTATGTCTATGATAAAATGACTACTTCTCACTTGATGTAGTACCTCAGTAAACATGAGTTGTTGTCAATAGATAGTTTCATACAGCATGATGTTTATTTTTACATTATGGTCCCATTTAGGATAAAGCAGATGATAAAGCAGGGTATGCTTTTGGGCATGGCTACTTTGTTTGACAGGTACGTGTTTTTATCTTACAACGTTGTAGGAGAACAAGAAAAAAATAAGATAACTGGTGCACTAAGCAGAGTGCAGATGTCTGCCAGGTGTGCCTTCAACAACCACTGCTGCATTGTGAGATTGAATGAACACAACCCACAACTGGCTTAACCACGCGTTTCGACACTGATGGGCTGTACGGCTTCATAAAACATTCCAGTCAAGCTCAAAAAGAAGCGTTGATTCATGCAGGCAATCGGCTTGAAGTCATATCATACACTTCCTACAATTCTGCCAAAAGCAAAATTAAACTTACCAAACTGCTTTGCAGCCACTGAGTTACAGAGAGGTGTAGCAGCGTTTGTTCGCCACGCTGTGGCCAGAGAATAGCGGATGGAGATGCACTCGGCACCGACCAGGTGCCCGTTAAGAATGTTGAGTGAGGAATCAGCAGGCAGCCAATGGCAGTACAACACGGGCCATAAAAGGACTTAAAGAAAGTGTGAGTCACCACAACCTTCACAGGTCTGTTACTATGCAGCCATAACTGGCCACCCAAAATGGTCTGCAGTTTGCTGCAACAGAATGATTTAGCCGTGGACAGACACAGAGCTGCACACTCACTCAATCACTCATGCACGCTACCGAGCACATGATCTTTTAAGAGGAGATAATAATAATAAAGTCATCTTAGTTTAATTATGCGACTCAGACTGTAAGAAAGTAAGATCTGAAGCTTTTCCAAAAAGAAGAAAAAAAAAAAAAGAGGATAGAATTACTTATTGCCACTCACTCGAGTTGCTTGCATTTCCCCCCGATTTCTCATGTCAACCTGCCGTACCACCCAGCACGATGCGTTAAAGTCAACCAGTGGGCTTCATCAATCACGACGCAGTTGTAATCAAACTGCACAATTGTGAAAAATGGAGCCTGTCATAACGGCGCACCTCGGTGTGCGGGATGCTGCCGAGTGTCAGAGTGAGCGGGACCGCTTCCACTTTATCAAAGACATTCCTCTCCCTCAACATTTTAGGACTCAATGCAAGATTAAATTACTGGTTAAGATGAAAATTCTTCGCTGTGCATCCCCATCATAAATGAACTCCATATATGAGTGACAGAATTAGATATAGAAAGGATGGGAGTGTGGTAAACAACTTTCCCTCAAGCCCGGCCTTGTTGAGACCACAACTATAAATCATTGATGCTCCCCTTCTTTTTTTGAGTTTTTCTCCACAGCACCCGTAATCTGCCTCTTTTGTCAGTCTGCTGAGCTCAGCTTATTTGTGTGTTAAAGCTCAGCACTCCCAATGAAATTAGCAAAGGCTTAATCTCATGAATGTAATGATTTTTCAAACCTACTGTACAGGCAATTAAGCTAAAAAAAAAATATTCCCTTGATCAATTAGTTTAATGCGATTCCAGCTTGTCACATCGCATATTCAGATTCATGACCACAGTTCAATACTCCCGTGAGAGTTTTGCAGTGTGCAAAAACAAAACAAAAAACAGAACAGTTACTTACAATCTATACAAGCATTTCAAAGTGGGATCACATCGACTGCTTTCTTTGATTTAAACCACTGTGGAAAACTAAACTTTTATGCAATTTTGTGTTTGGATCAATTATGTTCAAAACCAATGCTCGCAAACAAAGCCAATATGGATTTAGAAGTAGAAACTTATTGGAGATAGATTTGATCGTTTCTCAGCTGGAGGTGGACTGAAAGGTTTCCTCACTTTCTTTATACGCACATGTTCATACAGAGAAGTACAAAAGTGGAGAAATCCACTCGGTGGAATGCCAAGCCATCAGGAGAGAAGGCAGGAAGCAGAGGAAGCAGAGGCTATTCTCATGGTCGGGGACAGAAGGCTGAGTCGTTTACCGGGGCAGAGGCAAGGCGGCGAAGTCCAAAACGGGAACCCAGTCGGAGGGTAAACGCAGGGAAAGTCTGGCAGTGAGTGTGTGTGAGACTGGGGTCTAAATAGTAGGTGACGCAGAGTGGGCAGGTGAGAGTGATTGAGCTGATGAGGTGGGTGTGACTAACAGGTGCACTGAATGAGCTGATTAGGTGAGCGAGAGATAGAGTGGCAGGAGAGAATAGGCAGAGCTGTGACGAGGTGGGCGTGACCGGGGAGTATGGAAGCTGAACTGTGACAGTTGTATGATATGCAGCATGTTAGTTTCAATACTTTCTTGGCTAAAATGTAGCATTTCATCAAACATAATTATTTCATCATTCAGTTTCTCTTTTAGAGATCTATCATCAGTCCGAAACATTCTTGTATATACACAGTGAAAGAAGTAGATGAAGCCTCTGCGCAGGAAGAGAGGAGCTGTGCTGGGGTTTACACCGGTAGTCATGTGTCCAAAAAGACAGATCTGGCTATAAAAGTCAATGACATAGGAGCTACCTTCAAAAATAAGTTTTACTGGCAACGTTATGAACAACAGAAGTATGCTATATTGATTTTGCAAAACATATTGTAATTATGCTACTTGTAATTCTGGAGTCTTTTGGTGTGTTCACATTGGTACAGATCTCCACCATTCACTTAAATTGAACGTACGACGGACAAATCTTAAGAATGCAAGTCCCGGTTTTAGCTACCTCGCATCCGTGACATGTTACGGAGGGCTGCTGCTGCTCAGAACTCAAACTTCTGACGTCCTGTGACATAAGTTCCTCTGAAGTTCCCACGTCTGACGTTCCACATCAATGTCGCATCGATACATTGTAAATGATAAACCATCAATTACGGCAACAGAGTTGAGTATATGTGCATTGATTTAATCAAGATGACACTATCAAAAAGTAAAACTTGTTTTGAAATTCAACGTCAAAATATCTCTTTAATAATTGTAATAACATGGAAGTCTACTAGGAATATGTCAAAGATGGAAGGAAAAAAATGGTTTGTCAGTCAATCACAGTCTGTATACCCCCACATAGACCTGTGAAGGGATCTAATTAGGCAACAAGTTAAATCACCTGTGGCTGGGTTGATCAGTTAGTAGTTTACACCTGGTATCTTCCCAAACCAGCCACAGCTTCCCTGTGCTGAAGCAGATAGAGATCAGTGCATTTGTAGCACATTTTTCCCCCCAACAGGCTCGCATTCAAACCAACTCTCAGAACTATAAACTACAGCCTGTAATTCTTTGCAAAGATCAGTTTTCTCGTGATTGTTCTAGCAGACGGCTCTAACCAGAGTGACAGACTCTCGAAAGAAATAAAGCTCATGCTGATCCAATCTCCGGACCAATTATCGCAAAGCCACTGTGCACATTCTTCAGAGAAGACATTACGTTTCAGTGCCTTTCTCTCCTCTAATGTCCCCGGCAACTTCTTAAGAAATGTCAGGAGGCGCCAAGTGTTGGATGATGATTTCACCCTGGTAGTCACACTTGGTTAAAAATAAGTGTTTCTGTAGAAAGTCTACTGTTTAACGTACTTTTACTTTTTCCCCCCCATGACAAAAGAAACCCCCTTTTCTTCATATCGTCATTGATTGGACACTTTGTTGACTGCTATTAGATAACAGCGCTTCAGAAGAAGTGTTCTGCAGAAAGAGGGAGAAGGGAAAAGATTAAAAAGAAGAAGCAAAACATTTTTATTTAATGTCTGAATCCAAGTGTTCGTCAGCCGAGCTTCAAAGTCTTCTATATCCCTTTTCTATCACAGCTATTTCTCGCAGTAAAACATGCTTTGCTGAAATCAGTACAGATTACACTGGCTTTCACAGACTCGACTTCAAAGTCAGCATGGGGGGCTTATTACTATAATAATGGAAATACTCTCTTAAACTGGTAGTAGTTTACAAGTGGTACAGCAGAGAGTATATTTAGGGCTGATTAAATTCCTCACACTGTTCTGGCGTAAACAGCCTCGCACTTATTTTGTGTCCTGCGGCACTTAAAGGAAAAATCCTCCCCTAGAAATCTGAAACATGGCGTCAGGACTCCAGCTGAGAAAGCGTGTGAGAGTTGAGAATTTCAAGACAAGTTCAAGGAAGGTTGATTCAAGTTAATACAGATACAATTAAGTCCGTTTCAAGGAGATTTGGCTTTCATTTAGTTACAGCCTGTTTACTGCTGTCTTCTTGTTTGTCCCACTTTGATTTTTGCCCCATAATTTTACAATACATCGCATTTGAAATTTGTTTTTTTTACTATCTAGTTCTATTTCATTTTTAAAGCACAAACATTGGCTTGAAATAAACTGCTGTCAAATATGGCGCAAACAAATCGACAGGGCTGAGGCAAAGATTTTAAGATGTTTTCTGAGGGATTATTTCCTGGTGGAGACTTTTTTTTTTGTTCTATCCCCCGTGGGCGTCAAATGATTGACAGTAAGCAGAGCGGAACGAAATGTGTGCACTGTTGGAAAAACACTCAACTCAAGGGCGCGATGAAAAGACAATAAAACGGAAACGGTGACACAACCAAATAAAGGCTTTTATCGCCATTATGAAATTCAAGCAATTTTTGTCTGTAGAAATGAAATCGCACTGAATAAGTGACAACAAATGAGAGAAGCAACGCTGGCCTTAATACATGTAGCTCTGCCCACTGTTTGCAAACAGGTGCAAGTGACTGACGTACACTTTGTGTCCCTTATCAGCCGACAGATCATTGGGATTAGACTGATCCATAGACATGAACAAGCTTTTTTTTGTAACTTTCGGGAGAAATACAAGAAACGTGGATAAAGCAGATTTTTGTAGAAGAAAAGGAAAAAGATTGACAAGTTGAAGAAGTTTCGACTGCAGCCACAATCAGCACTACACCCACGCACCTGCTGACATTTTTTGTTAATCGCTCGTGTCTTGTGTCCAATCTACCCTTTAAGCTTTAAGTGAAGCTACACCGTATTGATCCCCTTGGGGGATTTAGGTTTCCATTGACGAAGCCCTCTTTGATTGATGGCTTGCTGTGGAGAAAGCGTCGGTTAAATTACCTGTACGTTTTTCTGGAAGGCAAAATTTGAGTCAGGGCCAGAAATAAAGGCAGAGCTGCACGCGCAACCACCACTACTGCCCAGAAAAAACATTTACGTCAATGGGGAAAACACTTTTTTTTAAAGCTCTTCGTTTTCAAGATCACCATGTTTAAGTTTCATGATGGTATAGGGACGATTTGCTGATGAAGACCATGTCGTATGGTGAAAAGCCCCAGAACAAGTTGGTCTACCTGAAGTTGAGATTGTTTTGTCAACTCCTTTAAAGTCTTGAATTTGAGAACCTTGTTTTTTCGGCGGGTGGCATATTTACTGGGAAGTGTCAAACAGTACTTCAGTATTATGCAAAATCCCAAAAACAAAAACAAGTCTGAAGTTTTGACGTGGTGAAATCTTATATAACATTATAAAATGTAATTTTGCGGGGTAGTCTTGCACCAACACATCAGACCTCAGACCCACTGATGCTACTTACTTTCCGCTAACACCTTGTGTCATCTTGTGTTTGCCTACATTTACATTCTGTCACACTGAATCTCTCTCAACCTGCCCTATCTGCCCGCAGTGTCGATTAACTGATCAACATCAGTTAAGTTGATTGGAGGCAGCTGGGCTTTGGATCAAAGAGGGGAATGTGTTTTGCATCATCAGCCGTGATGAGGAGAAGCTGTAGGTGCAAACGTCCTGCACCGGCCTCATCCTTGGTCTAAGAGGCTGGGAGAGAGGCCAGGGGGAGATGGCAGCATCGCAGGGCACCAGCTGGTCTCACTCACTCACACACACACACACACACACACACACACACACACGTATAGGGTGTGATTTCACCTGGACACTTAGCACAGGCGTTTTATCCGCCAAGGCTGGCACACTCTGGTGTCCCTCTCATTAGGATGGTGTACCTCCACCCGTCTGGCAAGAGTGGACTTGAGAGAAATATTTAGAAGTCCTGTTCTATTTGTCAAATTTAAAAGTGTCAAATTTAAATTAGAGTTGTGCTTATTTTGTTTATTTTATGCTAAAAAAGAAATACACTTGTTATGTATTTAAGTAGTGTGTGAGTGCTCTCAGGTTGTTGTTTTTCAAGTACAATATTTGTGTTTTTTACATTTAGCCTCAAAATATCTTGAAATTATAAACACACATGCACTTTAACCTCAATGTGTGGTACAAACACACACACTGTGAGCTCCCCAGGACCATCATAGTCCGACCAGGTTTTGCCAGATCTTTCCTGCCAGTATCGACACTGATCAAACTACCATCTGGCCAGCGTCTCTCACCAGTGAGCCACCAGCACAGTGTGGAGTTTGAATGTGTTCGAGGCCACTATATGCTCTATTTCACCAGCTTCCTTTATGCTGTTATGTGGTTGTGATGTTCTTCTCTGCTGGATTGTCAGTATCCTCTCTGTGCTTCCTCCATACGTCACAGTATATATCACTGCAGCCAAATTGAGCCATTGCTACTCGATCAACTTGACAATATCTTTTATTTGAACACCAGACGTTTCACACTGCTGTCACATAGTTTTGTGGATGCTATGTGATGAAAACATGTATACTTTAGGTCAATCTTCACTTTGATGACTTAAAAAATGAAACTATCAGCCACAAGTAGTCCTTACTTTTGCATATGGCCTCATTACAACATTAATATGAAATACTTTGTCAGATCAGCTTTGAGTACAGAGAGGGTGCCACCTCACACCAAAAACACTTTGATTTCACACTCAAGCTTATATGTGCAACAGTCTAGTACAATACGTTGTACAGTCTTATCTCCGTGTCGCCGATTTACCGGTCAGAACCAGTTTTCATACACGAGATATTGGGAGGAGAGCTCATCTTCAAGGTCCATCTGGTTTAATAGCCTGCATCTTCCCACACAAAGCTGCTTGACGTGTGAAGGCCGTTGTAACCCTGCGTGCTACAAAACCACCCATTTCTTTATGTGTAATTCAATATCATTGTAACTACATTGTATTGGCATGTACTGTACTGTACTGCATCAGGCAGGGTTACAATCTTAATTCTAAATGTCTGACTGCCCAGACTTCAGTGAACATGTAGTGGCCATGAAACGGCTCCTGCCTCCGCTGGTCCAAGTGACGGTGAACCAATGTTACCCTGTTACTACCAATATCAAGCTTCTGCTCCTCTCGTCTGTTCATAGTCGGGGCGTTGGATAACAAGTTGAGGAATAGAAGTCTGGCATGCAAACTTACCATTCTGTTTGCTAACCCAGCATCATCTTCTTCACATACATAAACAGTGAATTGGCCTTTAAACAGACAGACATTACACACGTATTACACACTCATTGGTCTGACACCACCCACCACGTGGCTGAGGTTTTTTATCTTGTAAATTGTCCAAATTAAGTTAAAAACTAAGTTTACATCAAATGTGCTATGTGCCGTATCTTCTTATTGTTTTTTTTTAGATGAGAACTTACAAAGTAAAGTCATGAAACTCAACTATTTTCTTAATACCCCCACATATTGGTCAAGCCCCTCTTGAGAAAAGATGCTTGAGCCGGCCATGCTACTGAGGCAGCTGTCTTGACGGATAACATGTAAGTGGTGAAAAAATGATTTCCTCACCAGTATTGGATGGAAAAAAATGCCACAAATATGCTTTCAGTATGGAAGAATATCTCATTTTCACAGGGGGAGAGTTCCACAAGAGAAAGGACACGTGTTCATGTGTGTCCACGAGCACCTTTGGTCATTAAACAAGATCCGGATGAAAGCAGGAATCTAATCTACAGCTCCCGAGCCGAGCAAACCTCCACACGGACAGCCCAAAGGCACCAGGGATGAGTCTGAAAATTCATTCAGCTATCTTTTTTTTTCTTCTAGTGCAACTTTGATTCCTTTTGTGTGCCCGCATACATTAGGCTCCAACATCCATCTCCACTGGTGCCACTTGTGTGGCACAGGGGAACACCAGCTGTGCCCCCCCATCTGCTGTCGAGATGGGCCCAAGCATTTAGACCCCCAAAAAACTACAACAGCAGGCTAAGAGGCAGGGATTACAGCTTGTGTGTGTCTGGCTGTCTGTTTGAAGGTTGTGTGCAGGTCTTTGATATGTATTCGTGTGTGTGTGTGTGTGTGTGTGTGTGTGTGTGTGTGCCTATTTCTTTCTTTCACTGTATTATGAGTTTGGACACAGTTTGCCAGCAGCATCTTATAGTACGAGGTTCACATTGCATCTGTAGCCGTCGGTAGCGTGTAGCTGCAACACACTTTGATCCCAAACATTTCAATGAAGAGCATACAGTACAAGCAGCCTTCAGGCCCCGCACTGTGTACATGTTTGTTCTGCGTGTCGCAACACTGTGTTCTTATCTACCAGTTGTGAAATCACTTCGCAACGAATTAACCCCAAAACTCACAAAGTCCATCACCCTGGGTCCAAATGATAATAAGTTTTGACAAATGAGGAGCCTCGATGATGGTTGAGGAGACTTAATGTTACGGCACCAATTCTGGGGAATAACAATCATGCTCGAGCTGTCAGCGCTCAGCCTTTCAACTCAGGACTGAAGACAACAACAACAACAACACGCACAGAAAAAAAGCTGGAGGTTTCACCACTGGCTATGAGAGATGTACAAGGTGTTACCAAATCATGAATAATTCAAGTAAAATAATTTCAACCTGCTTCTCCCGTTTTATGGACGTATACTGTATTTACTCGGCACAGAACAGTTCTCCCTTTGTTGTGCGAACGCAGCCGTACTCTGTCCGATTGCAGTTCAATCAACACGGCATGTAAAATTTAAATTTCTTCAAAGAGACTCTGGGAAGTATTTCAAAGGCTTTGAACTTTGACAGCTGACGTGGAAGAATAACAGAAGGAAATGCATAACATTTATGACTATGTATGAGATCCATCAACTTGCAAGAACAAACATTATAATACTGCGAGTTTGAGTTGATGAAAACGGCCATCCTCACCAGAGCTGCTGTCATCGTGATGCTGTTGTCATTAGTGTAGAGCTTCTTATTTGTTATGCAATCAAATATTCCAATGCAGCTCTCACAGCAAGCACAGCTCAACATGACCCAAACTCTCATATATGTGGAAATGTATTTTATGGTGAAGTCGGATAAATTAGAAATCATAGACATTTACATCAAGTGAGCACATCTTTTTCTTTTCAAAACGACAATGCACCGTCGGAGGCTTGGTGTTGATTGGCAGGCTTATCTCTGGTGTGTGTGTGTGTGTGTGTGTGTGTGTGTGTGCTTTGATTAAACGCATCACGCATGTTGCATGTCCTACCTTACTATCTGTACATGGCTGCAGTCAAGCGAGCTCCGAGGCATTTGCACGCAGCCCGAATATCAAAAGTCAAACATGCACATGCATCCGTTTGATACATTATGAAGGGCATGATGTGATTTCATGAAAGCGCGCGGTCTCGATGTGGCCCCCCCGAGTGTTAGCATTCAGAGAGCTTTGTCCAGTTTGGCTTTAGATGATGGATATCAAACCTAATCTCTTCACCACTAAAAGCACCCAGCGCCCATCATCAGTCTCGAGGAGATTAGACGAATACTACTCCCTAGATAAGTGTTTGTGTGCATGACAGCACTCAATGGCCTTTTATTCCAGTGTGTTAATTAATCAGTGCAAACAATGAAACTTTGTTGCCTCATGAAAGTCAACTCCATTCAAGTACATAGAACTTTTCTTTTTTTAAATGAGCACAAGGGAAACAACGGATTACTTGAAATATTCTCAAAGTCATGATCACTTGAGACTGAATCTGTTTAGCCCTGCAGCAGGTTGCATATTATGTCCGTGATTTCACACACGTGTGCAGTCTGCCCTTCATAATATCGATGCACATCTACCTGCTTGACCGCATGTGTCAATTATCCCGCACCAACCTGATTGCATTTGCCTGGCAGCTGACAGCAGCCTCGGTATATCTCTGAGCTGCCACTTGTTTCTACATGCCCTGAAGACGACTGTGAGTTGAAAAGCATATGGGAGCTGAGCACGCTCATTAAAGGCTGTTTCATTTTTGCAAAGCAGTGTGCCTTGGGTATTTTATTGGTTATGACTTATTGATCACCAAGCTTTCTCTTATTTGGTCTCATGATGTGTCTTTGGATCCAAAGAGCGCCTGTATTTATTTTTTCATACTTGCATTCACACTCAAGTAGCACTTCTCAGCCAATCTACTGGCATTTCGTCTCGTAATGATTTGTTGAAACGGACAAATCCTATTATTCCACAGTGTGCGCCAAGTATTTCAGTGGCAGGTTTTCCAACTTCCAATTACTGCCTCCTGTGAGATAAGGCAGACGACTTAAAGGCACAGAGTGCAGGATTTGGTGGCATGTGTGGATGTACATTGCGACCCCCTCCTCGTCCAAGACCGCGGTAACATGAGCAACCGAAGTCAGACGGCGGCTGGTGGTACCAGAGTTGTTCACTCTACGAGTCACGTACCGGCAGTTTTACAAGCGGTGTCGGTAAATTAGGTGGCCTCCAGGTAATGTAAAAACACAAAAGGTGTTTGGTTTGTCCGTTCTAGGCTGCTGGAGAAACACGGCGGTGCAACATGGCAGACTCTGTGAAGAGGACTTGCTCCCTCTGTAGATATGAAGGGCTCATTCTAAGCTGACGAAAACACGATGATCCTTAGTTTCAGGTGATTGTACGCCAATGAAAACAGTCATGGGTATTATATTCCATTTCTGCTGATATATCCCCATAAATCCTACATACTGGAGCTGTATATTGTGTTTGAATGAGATGAGAATCCCAGAGTCATGTTGTAAAAAGGGATATGCGGCTTCTGCCAACAGTCATGTAAACACTCCCTGAGCTGCGTTATTTTAGGGGTTCTGCTTCATGAGCCTCACGGTCGATGCATACTATAGAATATGGAAACGCTGTGTGGGCAGTAGAATGCTGATTTCTCTGTCAAACACAACTGTGCCGGAGCGGTCACAGTTTTAATGGACTCCAAAACGCATCAGCTCCAACTGGGCTTTTGCATAATAAGCAGTGTTTTCTTTTCATCAATACACAGACTAACCCACTCAAAAAATAAGACTAATGAAAAGAATAGTATAGTTGTGTTTATTATGCACTAATGCTGTAGATCTTCAATAGATTTCCCGTCACATACGAGGGATGACTTATTCTTTCCGCCTGAAACTCATTAAAAACTACCAACTTTAATATGAAAAACCACTGCTGATGTTTTTTATGTATTTCTGCGTGAACATGACCCATTACTCTCGCCATTATAATATCCGATGGAAAAGAAACTCTTTCCGTTCGGATCTAGTTTCCTTGTATAATTGAAATTAGCACAATTAATTAATTGGCATGTAACTCCGTGTTTACACAGCGCTTCCACAGCGGCCCTTTAAGCTTCAAACATCAGCATATTATATGCAACCTCGCCTTGACCAATTAAAGCCAAGCAGTCGCTGTGGCGTCTGCAGAAACTCCCGCATGGCAAGCATATCTATGGGGTTAATTGTGCTGACCCTTTGTTTTCCCGCTTGTTGTCATTCCCTTCCTCTAACCACTGATGCAATGCGTGAGCAGTCACCAATGCCGATGGAGCTACAGGGAAAAATACACGATTTGTCTCCAGCCCTTCATCAGCATCACTCAAGGCTGTATAACAGCAGCAACGTATTCATTGTTGCCGCCGAGCAGACAGCTCATTAATTATTGGATCGGCTGTAACCGCTACGGCTCAAGTAGTTAGGAAATCATCTACATGGAGGACGTATAGTGTGATTTGTGTGGCAGCCTGGCTTTGCAGAATTTTGTTAAAGGTGCTTTAACATGCAACTACTGATTTCTGAGCATAAAAAAAAATGTCTGTAATGGACATGTGATAAGGAGACATGAGTGGAAACAGACAGGACAGGGTTTGTTGCAGTAGTGAAGTGTGTATTTCAACTTCAAAAAGCACACTTCCTCATTCCTGGAATTTCTTTCAACTTTGAGCGAAGGTTTTATTTTCTGCTTGAATTGTCTTGTTTATCATTGACAAATGAAGTTAAGTAAATAAAGTTTGAGTGATTCCAACTGTTTTCCAATCAAAGTAAACTAGCAGCACTAGCTACAGAAGTCGCTAAATCTAGCGAGAAAGTTGCAGAGCTTGCGAATCTGACTCCACACACCCCAGATTGTCATAATGAACATAAACAATGCACATGAGAGTGCGGGCAGAGGGCGGGCAGGTAGGTAGACAGGCAGGTAACTCGTCCAATCATTTAATTTGGTCTAAACAAAATGAGTGCAGGCTTATTGCAATCCTGCAACCACTACATATTTAAGGTTAGGAACCCTTGCTGTAAATCGTGGTGGAGGAATTAAATTCTCAGTATTCCGACAAAATATAATTATCGGAGTGCATCCTCATCACCAGAAGAACATACACTTGGTAGGTCTCATCGACGCTCTTCTGTGAGAAAGGTTGGATGGACAGTGCTGAAACTTATTTTTCACTTTTGTGTGTTCTCCTCTGGATGTCCACGAGTGATCGGTGTGCCCACTCAAGCCCCTGCTGGGAATAACCTGTGAGGCAATACAACGTTTGGCTAGGTATCAGAAAAGATTGTGTTTTGGGTCAGAATAAGCTAGTTTGTTACATAACTTGTGTACGTGGGGTTCGTCAAGTACAATATACTTTAATGACCCGAGTGTTCCGTCACTAACACGAATACTTATGCCTTTTATGATTTAAAATTTATTTTGTGCAAGTTTCTCTTTTTTATAAGTTATGTTGGATGTTTATTGCGAGGAGGGACAAACCGAACGAAAAATCAGACCTGAATTTTTTCATTTTATATGATACTGTAGCACAAATATTTGTTCACCTGCAATTATTGCTTCCAGCAGCAAGGTGTAAATTACTGTAGGCAAACAAAGGCCTTTGAATAGGTATCCCTTTTTCTGTGTAAGTGGGTATTGTATATTTCTGTATATTGTACATTATATATAACGCTAGTGCCGGAGTCGAATTCCGGAAAAACAAGATTCCACCTGGTCTGTAAACAGCAGATAATTAGTGGCCGTTATCATTTCATCACCATCTGAGATGCAAATGGAAGAGGACATTTGGGGCCTCAAACACATTCGCATTCAAATAGTGATTTCAATAAAAATGCCCATCCAGACTGAGGCACATTGTGCCCACCTGTCAATTGCACCTTTCAAAAACCTGCTGGACCATCATGCAGCAGTGGAATAGGAGGGCATATTAAAAAGGTCATATTATTTGAAATTCAAGGCACTTTGAATGAAATGAGAGCCCATTTATTCTCAGAGAGAGAGAGAGAGAGAGGGAGAGATTCATAATCATCTATAATTTTGCGAGAAAAAGAATCAATTTTTGACAGACATATTATAGCTTGAAATATATTCCTATGCACCACTGTGAATAACAAAATGAGGAGGGCAGTGTGAGTGCATCTGCGGTTCAGTGGTGCTTTAATGCTAAGTGGTTAGCCAGCACTGTAGATGTGTCATCGCGGAGAACAAACATCATTAAACTTATTATTCATTGCCGTAGCTTTGCAGAAGCCCCTGATGGCACATTAACAACAGTCTACTGAGAGACGCATCACTCTTCAGTGGCCCTAAAGAGGCGAATGAAAAGCATTCCCATTGACTTGCCCTCCTCCTCCAAGTCCATTAATGACAATCATTATTTTCCCTTTGTTCATTATGATCCACACTTCTCCATTAACAAGGACTCTAATATCCCCTTCCAGTGTGTGGAGATGTAAGTTTTGTGTATCCTTAAAGTGCCTCTTTCACCACATTACCTCAACACGCACAGCAGGAGGCCGACATGATAAGTGACAAATGAACGCTCGCTTTGGATATCAACCCCCATCTCTGTTGTAATTATCTCTTTTCATACAGTCTCAAAACCACTTTGGCTCTGGCTTCAGATCCCAGTCAATCACATGGCTGAAAAACACCAGCGGGGGAATCCGTTGTGCAGAACGCTAGTTATTCTTTCTCCATCTCTGTGGTTTTCAAGGTTGGCACTGCAGGCACTCAGTGCCACTCACATCTATTGTACTTAACTTCTTTTTGATATTAATCTGTTTTTGTTTCTTTTGTAATCCCAAGATTCAAAAGAGTTTCATGAATGGATTTTCAGTGTGATGCGGTTTATGCTTTATACCAAAGAACAGAAACATGTTCCTCTGTTATCATGAATACAAACAGTGTTCTCACTCATCCTCCGTATGGATCCATCATATCCATGTCTTGAGCATATTCAAACTCCACATTCAACCCAACCATTGTGAACAACTCACTTCCCATTTTAACCCCACTGACCCGTCAATGGGTCAAGTGCTCACAGGGACCTGCTCCCTATATATGAAGGGCTTGTTCAAAGGTAACAAAAACACTTCTTCAGGTGATTGTACACGAATGAATACCATATTACATTCCTGCCAATAGATCACACTGCAGAGAAAAATGTCCCTTCGCTAAAAAATATGCGATACTGACGTTTCTCTAATGATTGACATACAGTTTGTACTGTAGATCCAGCTTTGCATCACACGCATCATCTATTGAAACAGAGTTGTGACCCTTTCAGTTGCAGTGTTAACACAGCTTTCCCAAATATATCAATTTGTATTTGAAAAACGTCACAGCAATGGAGGCGGCGGGCGTTGTTGCGCACCATTTAAGTGTATTTGCCCAAACGTTGTGTATCTCCCCTCATTAAGGCCTCGGCTATCTGGGATGTTTACCGGCTCTGTGCCGGTGATTGTGTTTTCATTCGGCAGCCGTCCTCCAGTCACAACTGTTTTCTCTCACACCGTGTGAGCCGAGGCCCCGCTGCGACAGTGATTTCCCGAACAGTATTTGTGTCCTATCATGTCTGTACCTCTTCAGAAACAGACATGATTCTCTTTTCCAATGACCCTAATGGGTCCCCTGGTTTTATTTTTGCCTTCTTGCAGCATTTGCAGCGGTCTTTATAAGTTCCTCTTTAGGGAATCTCTTCTCTTTTTTTGTGTCTTTTCCTGCGACAGGAACCCGGGGACGTTCAGAGTTTTGCATCCCAGGCTGTGATGGATGTCATGTTTCCTCTGGAGGTTTTTGTTTATGACAGTCACTATCCATTTCAGCGCATATCGCCACTGCACAGCGAGCTGTTACGTAATGGACTTGTTGTTTTAGGCAGAATTGATTCATACACCTTTCTGTAATGGAATTTTCCGTGTGTGTTTGGTTTTGTTTGGGGGCTTGCTTGTTTTCTGCTCGGATCTCAGGTTCCAATGCAGAATGAGATGTTGTGCCTGTGCCTGTTACAGCTGACATTTGTTGTGGCTTTACTCCTCTGGCAAAGAAAGAAGTGAGGAAAAGCTCATATTTCCCGCCGTTTGGAGGCCACATTAAGAATGGAACCACCTGCAAATAAATCCAGCTTTAGCGGTTTTTGGATGTTCAAATAAGACACTTGCCATTGCTGCATTTGTCCCTTTACTTGTTGCATGATGAAGTTATGATGACTCCTGCCCAGTCTACCGTCGGGACTGTGTTGTCTTTAAGATGCCTGAAGAGAACTAGACCCAGTGCTCCATATAGGATAAAAAAAAGCCCCATAATTCAGTGCGGCTCTCTCTCTTCCCTGCCTGCAACCTCTTACATTTGTTTGACTTCAGGTTGTGTAAATACAATACATGTCTGATCAAATTTAGCCTCTTTATTTCCAGATTCTTTCTTAACTTCTTTCAGTTTTCTTTTGTGATTACATTAGACATTGGCACTGTACAAAATATCACTGTACACGCTGGTCTGTGATCCTTACTAATTATTATTATTCAGAATTCAACTTCCATTTTTTTGTGTTATTGTGAAAGCATGCCCCATTAGCCGTATACATGTCATAGTTTGCCCCTTTGAACATGCACTTCTTTCAAGTACCCGCTGAGAGGAAATAATAAATAATGGATGCTGGTCGCTGATGTTGTCAGTGAGAAACGGGGTGCGAAGGTGTCACATCGAGTGTCAGGAGTTGGCGTAGTGACTCAATTACAGAGCGGTGCCGTGATGAATATTCCCAGACCTGCTTGTGTATCATGGAGCTTGTGAAACAACAGTGTGCTGTTACCTCGGCTTGTCTGGTTAAACTGCTGTTTTCCCCCCCAGCCTCGCTGTTGCACGAAAACAAGAGGACCTACCTTCCCGATCGACCCTGTATACCCACGGCAGACTCTGCAGACTCCTGGAGAACAGGCTGATGGAGTTGTCAGTCTCTACCACATCACACTTGATACGGCATGAATGCAGATGAGCCAATGACAAATTGCTTTTTGCCAGGAGGTTCACCCAGAGGTAAAAGCCCCAGGTTCGCTCCACGTCAGCAAGGGGGGAGTGATTTATAAAGAGGCGAAGATGCGTCTTTGTCAGGCCTCTGCCATTGACAGGCGCTTCATCAGCGCCCAGATTGGGTTTCATGGTCAACTAGAAGGCACTGATGCGACAAGAGATTGGTGTCCTCTATATTCACCACCTTTGCATGGATTAACTTGATGCTGCTTTTGACTGGCAAACACTTGGCATCAAACAGGAGAACATACGGACAAAGTCAGGTGGGAAAGGGTGAACTTGGTTTGATATTTTTTCACGTTGTGGTTAATAAGACTGAAAATTAACTAAAGAGTAAATTAATCATACTAATAATTGTTCTCCCTATAGTACACAGAGTCCGCCATGTTGCACTGCCATTTTTCTACAGTAGCCCAGAACGGACAAACCAAACACTGGTTCTAGACAGAACCTTGGGGCTTACGCTACCTGAAGGCTACAGAAGTTCTAATAACATGTTTGATACTTTAAGGGTGTGCGCAACGGTATTCAGTCGGCTGCAAACTGCAACCTCACTTCTGTACGCCACTAAATCCTACACACTGGCCCTTTAAGTAGCATTTGTATAGAAATTATTCCGTACCAAGCTTTTCGATTCACATCAGCGGTTGACCACTATAACCGTGATCACTGTGAGCGTGTAGGTACGTGTAGTTTTATGTCGAGTGAGGAGGAACTTGATAGGTTTAGTATGAGAGTAAATGCATCTACAACAAAAAGTGTCGTTTTGAGACGGCTCCTTGCCACAGTATTCTGATTTCCAGTATTGTAAAAACAGCTGTAGTTGTAAGTTACTTTACAATTAAAGATTTTACCATAAAACAGCGAAATTTGACACATTATTATGAATTGAACAGTATATAAAGTCATTAAAATAAGCTCCAACTGCAGCTGTAACATTATTATGCCTCTTACAAATGAATGCATCAGTGATGATGATCCATATTAACGATTCTGCATCATTCATTTTGATACTCCAGTACACTTTGCTGCTGAAATGACTTGTAGTTATAATTCCGGTGCATTCGTTGACACCTTTGGCTACAGGTGGCAACATCATCGTAATAGAACAGGTTGCAGGTTTAAGTATTTGATCTGGATGTCCCTTCCACCACTGATCGATCCAGGTAATATACTGTATCTACCCTCTTCTGCCCACAGGCAAGAATATGCAGGGCCAACGCTGAATAAGACTTTTTGTAAAAACTGTGAAGCTGAGCACACCGCTGCTCTTCCTTTAAAACTCTAAATGTCATGTCTTGGTGCAGGAAAGTGTGTGCATTGCAATTTCCCTCTTAACAGCAATTCATCTGTTAGCGCCCCTGTCTCACTCTGTCTCCTCCTTCCTTTTCTTTCACCTCACCCTGCTGTATTTGTCTCCTCTCTCTTTCACAATCTCACCTTCTTTCTCCTCCCATCTTCTCTCACCTCTCAGTTTCTCTCTCTCTTTCTCACCTTTCTCCTCCGCCTCCTCCTCTCCCCCCGACCCCTCGCACATGGAGTCAGCCGTCAGCGTCTGAGCCTCATCTCATTTGCTCCCCCCTGAGGCTTCCTCGCATACGGCATGCACATATACAGACAGGGCTGAGCTGGGAGCTTGTGAAACTCTCTGCTCTGTGTGAACACACACCTCCTTTCTTGGCAGTCAGCTAACATCTGGGTTCATGAATCACTGAATTATCGCCGTGTGGGGGGATGCATGTGAATGAGTGTGCATCTATGAGCACTGAAGCACGTATTCATGTCATGTTTCTATCACACTTTCTTATCAATTGGCATGACACACCGTATAACGTGAGGTGTTTGGAGAGTGTTTGGATATTCTTGCAGTAGAAATCTCACGTTCCATCCCCACAGCAAAAAACCATGCACAGCCGAGTGAGTTAAGCAACAAACCTTTCACTCATCGAATAAGAATATTTGATGATTGCTTTAACAAAGAAGGCAGTAGAGGGGAAATAAAGAATGTTGAGGTGCTTTACTTGAGTATTTGCATTTTATGACATTTATGCTTTTACTTCCACATTTCAAGACCTTTAAAAAAATTATGTCAAATGGCCAATGTTTACATTTATCTGTCAAGGAAGTCTTGTGACTGTCAGAAGGCAGGAGAACCATGGCATTACAACAGCTCTGCAAATACTCCTGTTGGTTGACGCAATAAAGGGCGTGTCTTTGGCATGGGAAACCGCCGTTTGTACATTGTTTCCTACCAACAGTCAGCCAACATTGGTTTTAACAATAATCAGATCTTTCCCCAACATTAACCAAGTAGACCCGACTAAACCGTCACCATAGCTTTAGATCATAACATATTCATGCCGTTTTACTTGAAGCTGCATTGGTTGTTGTAAAGCGTTTGGTTTTCATCAACTCCTTGGGCCATTAGCTGCTGGATGTTTTGATTTTCTTCCCCGGCTAGTCACTGACTTTGTCAGATAGTGTAGAACGGGTCCATCACTGCTGCCATGTAAGATTTGAGTGAAGACTTGCGAGTTTGGTCATCATTTTCTCTGGATTTATCAGAAAGTGCTACTTCACCTTACATAAAAGATCTGAATACTTTCCCTGCTGAAGGAAGGTTTCTTTGTTGCCATTCATTGTTGCTTGAAATAGGTGACCGATCCTTTTCTTGCAGTCATGTTGCTTTTTCTGAATGTCCTGCAGCACAATATATCCGACCAATAATGTCCAACACTCTGCACTCTATTGCCATATAGCAGTAAACTCACAATATGCTATTGCCTGCAGCAATTTTCATTAATGAAGCTTGAAAGCCAAAGAAATCGCACCCTATTCAAATGACTTTTGAAGCATGACTGTTGTCCTTGAATACTAATGGAGATTTCCTCTCAACGTGCAAAAATCAGTAACTTGCTCACTCCTCAGAGGATCTCCTCAGGGCACAATATGTCTTAGTCCTGTCAGCCGGTGACCTTTGTGTATCCCTCCCTGACTTCTGAGTTTGTAGAGCTGCGCCGTGTGTCACACTCTGCTGAAAAAGGGCAGTAGTCTCCATGCTAAGGAGACACTAGTGACAGTGTGAATCACATGGGGATCATCGGTGTGTTTTTATGGCGTATAAAGGACTGGAAGACATGATTTAGAATGAACATGCCCTTGTATGTGCATGGAATTCCATTACGCGAGAGTTTCCCGGCATGCGCTGCTCAACTAACCCCACCGTTTGATGAACAGTGGGAGCAAAGCTTTGCGAAGATGCACGTTAACCTCTGCCATTTTATGCAACTGTATGTCGGACTCCATAACGGCGTGGCTGTGACTGGTTTATTAAGGCGCATTAATCTCTCTCTCTCTCTGGCACATTCACAGTGGCGGTCAAATACCATGATCCTGACCTTGGTCCACCGGCTTCATCAATCACAATCTGATGAGACAGAGATGATGTCACATGGAGCTCGCCAGTCGATCTACATATCAATCACGGCACGTACAAGGCTGATGTGACCCCTGATGGCTGATGTCATTCATCACACTCTGCAGCCTTGTAACATACAGTGGGATTTAGTTCAATACGGAATGAAAACAGGTAATTGATGATTTTCTTTTTTTTTTTGCAATGTTTGGGAACACAAGTTGTCACATCTCGGGGAAACTGCTGAGCATGGTGTGGCGATATTTCTTGCAAGCTGGTGCGAAAAAAAATCCTGTCACACGAGTATGAAGACAACAAGATGAATTCAGCCGGAGCCCCGAAAACAATGATCAGGCCCCCGACTTGTCAAGACCCACAGAAGTTGTGCTTGCTTTTCCAGCAGACTTTCTCTATGAAATCAATAGTTTCATGGCCATTGGAGTGTAACTTTTTTTTTCTTCCTCTCTCTGCTCTGTCTTCTTTGTGGGATTGAGATAGCTATTTTATGAAATGGTGCACTCTCCTGTGTCTTTGCCTGACGTTCATAGTGTCTGGTTTTTTTTTGTCTCCTACTCCATTTCTTTTTTTTTCATCAGGAAGCTGTTTTGTTCTTTTCCCATCTGGCTTCATTTCATCATTCATTTAGCCGGGACTGGCGCATATCCACTGAAGCAGAGGCATGTCACACATTTGCAGACCTGCGCCCAGAGGATGATATGATAGAAATGATCAGTTGCAGCATTTCCACACATATGGCAGTCCTTCATTCTGTCCCCGTCTTGTCCTCGGGCATATATAGGAAGTAGAGTGCTTCCATGCAGGAGTACATCCCTGTGTGTGGATATATGCGTGTGCAAATTACTAACACTGAATCACGCACACAAGCCTTGGAGATGTTGACGATAATGCACACAGATATTCACCCACAACAACACATGCACGCAAATAGCATGGCTTTAAATGCAAGGTATTCCTCCCAGTGTGAGATATCAGATTAATGCCTTGTGGCTAGCAGACAAGTGACGTCTAAAAAACTAATATTTGCACGGATAGTTATCTTTATAAAGTCCTCTGGCTTTATGAAGTTGTAAACCTTGGACTTCATTGAGCGAGGACAGTATGGAAGCCAAGATAAGGGAAAAAGGGCCGACGAGAGTTTAAGTGTCATGTTGTTTATTAAAGGTATAAAAAGACAAGAGAAGGAAAGGGTGAGATTGTATACTCAGATAAGCACATTTCTTTAAAGAACATTATAATATATGCTGCTATTAATAACCTGATGTATTGCTTTGGTCTGTATGTTTAAATTACATTTTTTTTATAATATCCACCTTTCAAATTGCCATATATTACAGAGTGTGTTTAAGACCAAAGATGGAACTAGAAACTCTCATTTGAGTGCAGATCTCTGCCAGGTGTGTCTGCAACGACCACTGCTGCATTGTGTGATCGAATGAATACAACCCACAATTTGCTAACCCCCATGTCACACTAATAGGCTATAAGGCGTAAAACACGTTTAATCCTAACTCAAAAACAAGCTGCAACGTGTGCAGGCAATTGCCTGAAATTCATCTTATAAGACACGTCATAGCCTTGCCAAAGACAAAATAAAGCTCCCCAAGTTTAGCCGTGGACAGACACAAAGAAGCACACTCACTCACTCACTCACGGACGCAAGCACGGGTGATTGCATTATTCTCCTGGCTTAGATAATTACTGATTGTTTTGCTCTGCTATTAGCTCTTATCTATCTGGTTGACAATGACGGTGACGTCTGGCATCGTCAGTTCAGTAAATAACATATTCATGTTCCTGTCGCCTTGTTGATTGATGACATTTTCACTGCAGACCAACAATAACAGGGTGAAATTCACAACATTGATGTTTCCACTTAGCTGTGGTTTCAAAACGCAGAAAATAACAAACATTCACATTAGAGATGTTGCGAGACTGGTTTACTTTCTTATGCAGGCTAGACTTCACACAGAGAATAATTATTTGAAATGTAAAAGAGATGATGACAAAGAGGACAGAAGGAAGCTTCAGCGCTGAGTGGTTTCGACTCTCTTTCCCTTTGCAATTGAAGAATTTCTGCACAGCCTCAAACCTTTCTGCATGCCTTTGAGTATTTGGAACACTTAATACAATTGATTGTGAATGGTTGCTCTCTTAAAGTTATTCCACCCAACCCTAGATATCCTTCAACTTGAAAACAAAAGGGAAAAAAAGACAAAATCACTCAGTGGAGACTTCTTCAGTCCAAGTAAACAGGTTTTTTAATTCAGCAAGTCTGGCGAGCAGTCTGTCTTTCCAGTGGAGTTTCGATCGAAGGTTAATGAGGACAATATTCCTCCACATCTGATTTCTTTTACCCTCTGTTGCAGAAGTGATTAAAGGCAGAACATTTGGCTGGGTGCGGGGAAGATAATGGGCTAAATTGCTTCATCTGTGAGGAAGATGATGTACCGAGAAGCATCACTTTCTACAGCTGCTGTCTGTGACCCTTTTCACCTCACATACATCCTCTTGTACCAGCTCAAGAAGTGCTCTATGTTTCATCACATCCATGTATACCTTTAGATGTTGTTTGGTTACTTCCTCTTGAGTCCTTTGTTTCATCACAAATTAGAGAGCAGAGGATACCCGGACTTGGTTTAGGGTGCTTTCAATCCGTACTTGAATGATAATGGATGAAGAGTGCTTGTTTTCAACATCTTTGCCGGTGCTAAAGGGCTGCAAAATATTAACTGTTGATGACGAAAACAGTAGGCCTTGGATTGCAGCCCTGTCTCCTAAAATTATGTTCATACAACAAAACTGAATTGTCAATAATGTTTCGAGGGAAACGATATGTTTAATTTTACAACGTTAACCACATGTTTAAAACTGCAACCGTAATCTGTGAGAAAAATACGTGCTCCTCTAAACTTCGGGTCGTGGATAGGAAAAGAGCCTCCAGTAACTGCGCTTGGCTGTGAAGTGTTTTTGTCGTAACGAGGCCAGAATTTCATGTGATGTCCAATGGCCCCAAAAATCGAACTCACACGCAATCATTACAGAGGAAACAGATCTGAGACAACAAAATATGCTTTTTGAGCATCACAAACTCTTTCGTGACAACTTGAGCCATTACGTCCAATAAGAATATACGTAGAATTGCATACTCCTTAGGAATTGTCCCCATGCACCCGATGAGCCACTTTCCATCAGATTAATGGGGTATCATCTCGGAACATGGTATCCAGTTCCCCTACGTCCAGGGAAAAACCGTAAGCAAGATGTGAAAAGCAGAAAGCCTGAGTTAAGGGGAGGTAGAACGACTGAACTTTGGATAAAGTCAAGAAGAAGCCCAGTATAAAAACGGCCTGACAGAATAAACTAAAAAATCCCATCAAAAAGAAACCAAAGCACTGGAAAGAGTTTGATTGACAGGTAATCGCTAAGAAGTTTGTGGACTCGCAGCACTGTCTTGCTTCTCACCGAGCATGTTGCCAGAGAAAAAGACACGGCTATGATTGCCGCCGGAGCCGGTGTTTTTCTTGACAGCAACACTATTCTCAGAGACTGCTCTGGTGCTTTGTATGCATTCTAAAACCCTGAGATATGTTAGGGTTAGATGTTTTCAGGGGAGACCCAGACCGCTGGACTTTCCAGTCGCACCAAAAATGAACTGGATCCGGTTAACAATCAAAAAGTATTTAATAAACAAGAGAAGCTTGAACAGTTGCAAACTGAATTACTCTATCGATATCAATATGTCCCCAGGGCAGAGTTCTCACAAGGCCCACTAAATAGCCCAGCCCAGCTGGTAAACCACCCAGAGTGGTAACGGCGCGAACTCTGGCAAAAACCCTCTGGAACTAAGCCTATATTTAAAAGTCTCTGTCCGAAAGTTTAAATGTCCAGCATCAGCCTCTGTGATTGGCCGAAATTCAATAGCCCCTCCTGGCTTGGGGCAGTTATCATCTCAGTGTTTGGTTGAAGTCGTCCGGACTCCTCCTCAGGTCCTGGTGGTCAGTTGTCCATCCCTCTGTTCTCTGCTGCACCTCTGTAAAGACTCACTCAAAATGATCTCTTTCTGACCCTCAAAACTATTCATACAGTGTTTTAATACCTTTAGTGACTATACTTCTATGGTTTAATACATTCAATGAGTAAAATACTGTAACATATAATATCCTCTACAAGTAAGAATATTGTAAACATAATACATTCCATAAGTAAATATTTTGTGACTTTTTAACCTATTTTGACATTATTATTATTGTGACACTTCTACTCACCACTTGGGGTGTTATTTAATCCTACTAATAATATTTCTAATACTGAAATCCTTAACAGATACTAACTTACACGTATCTTCCCTTATCTAGAATGTATTAAACTCAATTTGCCATGGGAGCTGCTGTAAGGTCACTTCTGTTTACTGTTATGAAATCTCACATATTGTATAAATTTACTGTCGTCCACATAATAAACGCAGTCTGTGTTCTGTCTTGTCGGCTCTTTGAATAAAGTCTTGTTAACCTTTGCGGAGCAATCTTCATAAGTATGCAGAGAGTGTATTTTTAATGTCTGGTTTCTTGTATGGCATTTGAGAGACATTTGTGTTAAATGAATACATGATGCAGACGAATAGATAACAGCACTGCTCATTCATCCATGTTCTCCTCCTCTCTCTTGCATACTTGCGTTCAGTAGCTGGATAGCTTAATTCTAATAAAGGAAAGCTTCTTCTGAAATTCAACATATAACATTTATTTTTATATTTATTTTACTAACCCCTCAATAACTGACTTCACAATAACAATAGACATGTAGATGTGGAGGAAACAATGTCACTGTGCCCCATGCTGCATGAGTGGGGAGTGTAAAGCCGCCTGCATCTGCTATAAATGTCAGGGACGGGTTCATTTGGCTATTGCTCACAGAGCAAAACTGTCCCTGTAGCCGCTCACCAGTTCTTTTGGGGCTTTTGCAAATATTGTTTCACAGCCTCAAACAAAAAGAAATGGATGTGTTGCAACCAAAAACAAGGTCAGGAGAACTTGTTATTCCAAGTTGCTTCAGCGAACTGACTTAATTTTTGTTTTTATTTGCTCATACTAACAAAACAGTCTCCATTCAAGGCACAGTGATACACAGGAAAGGTTTTTTGACGATTGTGTGTTCAGTATTATTCAGTAGTGACATGTTACAGGCTTAGAATGAAACAATAGTGCAACACCTTTATTTACAGGCATTACCTCAGTCAGCAACACACGTCGTTGCTCATATCATCAGCTGGAGCGAACTCAGCGACTCTGCTGTTGCTCTCGGCTGTGAACTAGACTGCAGGATAGTAACCTCAGGTAAGAAGAATAAATTGCCTTGTGTACACTGCACCCAAACTCAGTAACATTTTCTGTACGAAAGTACAAAAACACATTAAATATAGGCTATACATCAATAAGCATATTTCCCCATCTGAATGAGTCAAACACTATGTACACACTATTATCTCAACAACTGCTTTACAGGTTGTATTACCCTTTAACTGCACTTTCTGGTTTGCAATAGCTAACCCTGTTACCGGCTTATCTCTGCTGGGAAGCGTTGCCAGAGGATTATTGAATTGTATTTTCTTCCGCTCTGTGCAATGTACAGAGACTGCAGATGAGAATCAGCCTGTATGGCTAAATCTGGCACATTTACATGATGGTTCATGTCAATTAAAGTGCATTGTCCCTTCTTAATTAGAATAAACAGAAACAATTAATAAGCTGTTTGGTTTTTGTTTGTGGTGTTTCCGGCTAGTATAATACGGATCCTGCATCTGTGTTTACGCATTTTGCATGTATATTAGCCCATGAACCGTATTGCATAAAAACAGTTCAACACTAGTTCTCTCCATTATAAAAGAGTCAGACTGCTGTGGTACAGAACAGACAGAATTCAATGGCAGCTGTGATCTGATACAGCTGTGTTCCATTTCAGCGGCTGCCTCCTTCAAAGTCTGCAATTTAAGACCAGCAACATCCGAACAGCTCAACAAGGCGTCCACGTAAGAGCCCCCAAAATCAAAGAATTATTTTTCCAGGCCACAACTGAAAAAATATATATATATATTTATATATTGCACGTGGTCTGCTGTTACTTCAAGGCCAGGAGTGTAAAAATGACACTGGTGTATATGCAGATTGTCAAATTTTGGGCGAGAGGAGCAGCATGTCCCTCCACACACCATTCCTCCTGGATCCACTTTTGTCTTGTACACTTCTAACACGGAATAAAGGAGTGGTGTTTAATAGTCATTCATTAAAAAAGCTTCCAACATCTTCAGTTTGTGATATATCAGAGAAATAGCTTTGCTGTGGTTATACCTTTAACTCAGGATGCATCCCAGCCATGTGTGATATAATATAATATAATTAGAATAACTGCTCTGTCTAAAAAATACTATTCTGCAAACTCTGAGAAATCATCCACCCTCCAGCAACCAAATAGTAATAAGGTTATGAGTGTCTTTCCCCCACTCATAAATACTGATACAAGTATCCTCGTTATAATGGACACTGTTAGAGGACTGTGTTATGAAGTGATTTGTTTAACACAGCACTGCAGCAAAAAAAATAAATCACCACTCATCACACATTAACACTGACAGATCATTGTTGCAGCGGCGTACAAACGTGTCCCCCGGTGCCATGGGATGAAAGATGAGCAGTTGGGTTTGAACTTGAACTGTGCTTGCCCTTTTTCTCGGTCTCTAAGATTCTCATTTGAGAATGCAGCTAAATTATCGAATAATATGATGGATTTGAAGTGTGTTTGAGCATGTCCGACGGCGTGCGTGACCTTGTTCGCGTCGGGCGTGCATCAGCTCGATCTCTCACACCGGGGCGTTTGTTTTTGTGGTAAAGATTATCGATTTGTGAAATCATTCCCCACATGCGGTATTGATATGTTGAACTGCATGGGAAGTCCCTGAACATAATGCTCACCGCCCCCTCGCTGCACAGACGTGTGGAGACGATTAGAGTCCAGAAAGGCTTGCCACGCCAAGAGGAAAGAAAGCTGATAAACAACACCTAGACAAACTAACTTCACCGTCCACATTACATCTTCACACTCTCCTTCTCGAGCTAATGGCGAGGAACAGACCCTCCAGCAGGAAAGGCATGGGGATAACTAACAACATTAGCGACGGCAGCATTCTTCTTATGTGTCGCAGCAAGCCATGCAAGTAGCCTAAGCGAGCTTGCACAATACCAGAGACCTGGATGTGGTCCCCCCTAAATGGAAGGCAGCAGTTATTGTTAGTTATTAGTTACACCTGAGAAAAGAGCCGGCCCTGTGAGACCCGTCCTGATACTATCAGCTGTGTTTCCAGAAAGATTTGCTTGTTTTTAAAAAATCCATTTACTTTTTTACGACATTGCTGGAGACTTAAAAAGGTCAAGTCACCCAAAGCAAAACACAAAAATGTCTAAAGAATTCTCACTTAACCCTAGTGTTACCAAGCTTTTGAGATGTGTGTTTTTTGTTTGAGTTGTTTATTGTGGTGCTCAAAGCATTGGAGAACAGAACATGTACGGAACGAAGTCCCAGGGCTCTTCTCATTTCTCCATTTACCATTTTCCTTGTCTCACCACGCTCATTTGACTTGTGACCCGAAAATCGATCTCAGCGCTCCATCTTATCGTCTCGATTCACAAGATGCATCTTGAGGAGCGAGGAAGCTTGTCGTAGAAACTATAAGCAAGGATACACGATGAATCCTTTGCAGTTGTCTGAAAGGCACCCGTGACGTATTAAAGAGACGTGACAATGGACAACTGATTGCTTTAAACGTTGCTTTAAAATGATCGCTCCAAGGTAAGGATGTCTCATTTTGTTAAATGCCTGTTTCCTGTAGGAGAGAAGGCTAGGAAAGGTATCAAGGATGTACAAACTGTACAAATTGGAAAGGCCCTTGTTTACTCTAGTTTGGTCAATCCATGAACTTAAACTTTACATCTGAACTACTTTCAAGTAAAGAGATGCTGAAGTCACATTTGTTTTAGGTTTGAAAATTGGTCTTTTGATTTAAATAAGATTCTGAACAGCAAAAGTTAAAAGAAATTGCAAAAAAATTAATTTAGTGGGTGCTTATTAAAGCTGCATAAATCACTTTCTTTTATTTATTTTTTCTAATTTGCACTCAAGCTGAGAACCGCACACACATTATGTATGACCTTATACATTTAATATGGCTAAAATATTAATAAAACATCTGGCTCCCTGACAAATGCGTGTTCAATATTTACTCCTGATCTTTAAAATTGTGAAAGAGGTTCAACTGTCATTTCATTTTGAACTCCTGAGTTGAAGACATAAAAGCACAGGTTTGGAGTTCAGGAGTCTTGTTCTGCAAATGTCGCCCCCTTTCTACTTTACTAAGGTTAGAGCACATCTTTGAGTCCAGTAACAAATACCAGTGACCTTCCCTGCTGGCATGAAATGAATGCCAAGGAACATTAATCATTCCATCGCATAGACAAAATGTCAATTGAGGGATGCAGAGTGACCAGAAGGAGACGGGGGTGTTCTTCAGGAAGATGGCGGCCTCGGAAGAAAATCATCTGAACGGCAATATTCCTTATCAGTCCAACTCCGTACCAGCCTCACCGGGTGATCTCAGCTTCTTTAATCTGTCAAATGGAGTCTGTGAGGCTTTCTTTTCATCACATATACTGTTTTATCCTCACACACATATTCTTGCTCCCAAAAAAATCCCCATGCTGACATAGCCAGGAGGTCGATAAACGACTGGCTGGATGGTAACAGAGACTGTCAACTCATTGAAAGGTCACAGGTTGTATCTCCATTAAAAAATGATGTCAATGAATAGCTGTCTCGATACGAAGCTAATGTCAACTTTGGAAAACACCACTCCGGTCATTGAACAGTGCTGAACAATTGCATTCTGAAAGCTAAAAGCAACACCTGCGAGCACGCCTGTGACCAGCTGTCCATGGATATTGAGTCACTATTGAGTCGCCCCCCCCGGTGTGTAAAACACTTGGTACACTCCAGATGGACTGAGACAAGAGTCCAAATAAATGCTAATGTTGACGCGTGTAAAAGAAAAGCAACTTCATGGCCATTTTTCAACTTTATAAAGTGTTATTGCGTCAATGCTTGATTTCGTTGGCCCCAAAGTGGCCACGAAACCGGTGAATGCAGGTCTGAATTAGGCACAAAAAAAGCCCAAGTCATAAAAAAATCCAGAACAAAAAACATAACAACGTTCGGGAGAATGAATACAGTAGATGTTTCTTTTCTCTCATTCATGATTTTAGACATAATCAGGTATTTTCCGGGCATATCAGATCAAATTATGACTGACCACACAACACAGACTAACACAACAAATACAAAAAAAGCAATAACCATCATCCACTACCACAATGAAAGCAGTGGACTACGTATGAAAGCTCTTGGGAGTACTGGACAGCAATCAATAAGCCTCAAAGCCTAACAAGCCCTTAAAGTTCTTCACACCTTGTTCAGTGTCTGTAGCGGAAAACCCTCATTTAAAAACTGTTGTCAGGGAAGTTCCATTGCGTCCTCCTCCAGGCCGTCCAAAGAGCGATCTTCCACTCCAAGAGAAAGACCACAGTACACTAATTCAGTTTGACGGAGTAATATTGAGGAAGAATTGTCCAAACTGGCTGCTAATGCATCACAGCTGCAGGAGCCTATATTTTCGGGTTGTTCGCTGCTGCCATTAAGCTCTGTGTAAATTACCATCTTAGCATGTAATTGTTTAAGCAAGATTGATGTCTAAATTTACCTCAGTGGCACGAAACACTCTCCCAAATGGAGCCTTTCCTCGCATGTCCATGTCAGACCCTCTTTTTTTCTCCCCCTAAAAACACCAAAAACAAAGCATCTGGCTATGGAGACAGTTTGGCAGGTTTGGGTGAGAGGTAGTAAGTGGTGACTTTAATGAAGATACATCACGCCTGTTGCAGATTTATCTCCTATCGTATGGCCCAGCAGATGCTAATGTAGTGTACAACCTCCACAGCAGAAGCCCCTCATTTCTACACGCCGCTGCATCCTCATCAAGGCCAATACACTGTAGAAGCAGCAGGTCTGTTAGCATCCTCCAAGCCCTCACTGGGAGTTTCACCGTAGACGCAGGATTACAACCAAGGAAAAAGAAAATGTGTTTGTGTGTGTGTGTGTGTGTGTGTGTGTGTGTGTGCTGCTCTATCTGGCACTGCTTCAACAGCAGATGGTTACTTTTTTATAAGTATTAGAGCACTTCAAACAATGTTTTTTTCAGAAGTTATCTACAGTGTGCTGTACGCTAGTGAAGACAGACTGTGACAACTGATGGGAGTGTCCCCCAGGAAAGCATATCCCTGCTAGGTAGACGTGCATTCTGCAAGGCCAATTTAGCAGGAATAGATAAAGTCATTGATCAAACGTGATCTTCATACTGTACGTCATTAAGAAATACACTTTGCATTCAGCAAGAGAAGAGATGAAAAGTAGCTCACCTATCCACAAGAAACCACGTTTCAACTGACGTGTAGCTTCCCATTTTAAGACAATTTGTGGTGATTCTGATTTCTTATTTGTGCAAATATATACAATTAGAAACCTATGTTTGAAATGAAATGAAAGGATTATAATTGAAGCTACATGCGAACAAAGTTGGTGGGACAAAGAAATATTCTAAACGAGTGCGCATGAACAAACAAAACGGAAACAGGGACAAAGAAATTTCCAATCAGTGATACATAAGTATATCTTATATAAAACCTCATACAAAGCAGAAAATGACAATCTGAAGTGATTGCAGAGAAGATGGATTACCAGCAGACTGAGCATTGGGATGCACCAGAATGGATGTATTGGTTGTGTTGCAATTCTGGTCCATTGATGGTAATGAGGGGTGGGAAAATTGCTATTGCTTCTTCTCTTTCCATGCATTTCTTCCTGTATTGTTTTTTACAGAATCCAGAATGTTGATGTTCATAGCAGCTGCCAGTGCTGCAAAATAAGTAAGTACATTCTCATGTTTTGAGGTATTTGTGTGTACTTTTACTTCATATTGATACTCCTCTATTGTTCCATTACATTTAATTCACAGCTAGTTACTTTTCAGATGCAGAAGGCTTCATACAACGATTCAAATCAGCTCCATCTATAACATCACCAGCCTGTTAACGTCAGTAATAAGACTGAAATAATACAATAGCAAACAGTTGCCTAAATACACATCCAGCACACGTGGAGCAACGTTAGCATTGATCTGGAGTCGTGCTTCTGGTCACCTAATCAATGTAAGTCCAATATTCACTCTTCCTTTAGCATTGTTTTCATCTCCACCAATTCCTGAGGGAAATATCTGGCTCTCAAGCAGCTCAATGCCCCACCGTATTCACGAGGTATTCGCTCATTTTGTGTCTGCCCTTTGGTGCTTATTACAGTTGATTTATTTCACTTTAAGCTGGTTGATAAGAGTGATGAGAGTGAATCGAAACAGTTAAGTCAGAATAGACAGAAAGACAGAAATCATGATCTAAAAGACTCCGAAACGGTCCATTAAAGCTGAGGAGAACTGTGGGTTCACCACTATAACTATAACATCACAGCTAGTCAGTTTTATCCATCATAAATATAAAAATAGTGATTAATTCAGCTTTTAAGAAAGGGGCTGAATACTTTTTCTAACGTAACCTGTACATTTTTTGAAGTATATGTTTTACAAGTTTTGTCATAGTTTAACCAACACAATGGAGACCAGGAACCCTAAATACATCAGCTGTAGTTGTCTGCCTAACAGCTTTAAAGTGTTTCGTGTCCCTTCGGTAAACTCCCACAGTGCAACATGCTTGAGCTGCATCAGAGGGGAGCGAGTGGCATCAGTCCTCATAGGGTAACACGCATTAAGCACATGGCCCGTGTTCAACTCATTTCTGAGTCGGTCAGCAGTCCACAGATATTCCAACAAGTCCACGGGAGCTCCAAGACCCTCAAAAGCCTGATTGTATCCCACGCCTGATTTCGGTGCTAATTCAAGCCTCACACCCAATATCATTTGGCAGTAATGTGAAGGTAAAGCAGCGGCAATCTCAAAGGGATCCCTCAGTCCTCACTTCCATATGCTCCGCTTTGAGCCAATTTATATTTAGCGTTCTCTTTAACCTCTGCATTATCTGGAATTCACAGGCATGAAGGACAGAGGATGAAACGAAATGTTTATTGAGTTGTAAATATTGTAAATGGAATCATGATGTTGTGCCCCCTCCTCGCGAGGCACTTCCAATTATGGAAGGGTAATAAGCCTATTTTGTCAGGTCAAATCCAGCACGCCTAGCTGTGTGATTGCTGCGCTGCGAAGTAAAAGACCGGCGTAAGTGCTCAGGATGCGCGGTGCAGCCCCGGCTATCTGTTCCCCCCGGGCACACAGACCAAGCCATTTCCTGTTGAGAAAATACGCTTGTTACAGTCAAAACATGTCGTTAAGTCTTTATTACAAGTATCCTTGTGATGTCCTCGTTTGTCTCACTGGTCATTAAAGTCTAATTCAGCCGCGGTGTAATTGCTTTCCATCCTGTTAGATATAGTTAATATTTACAGGGAGAATGTATTCCGCGCACACTTGAGCAGCTTTACGGTGCCGACAGAATGTGAGGATATTCACGCGTTGGCTGAGCTTGTGCTCTTATGCGCGGTGAGTGGAGATTCTGTGCGAGTGAATGCGCAGGCGGACATTTATGAGCTTGTGTAAGAATGAGTTAGACCAGACATGGCCAGCTGTCGAGTGGAGGTGAACGAAGCGCATCTGTCGAGACAAAAACACTTGAATTAAAGGATACAGGCGCAGCTCTTCATAAACATGCCACTTTTAGTCTCAAGGGAAATGGTGAATGCAGCCTTTGAACATTTGATAGCATTACAACTTTACCGCAGTGTAATTAACTTAGTTTTAAACATTTATAAGCAAATTAATCCATAACTGAGATAAACGACCAGAACCAGTGTGCAATGCAACACAATAACCTAGACTTGATATAGTTAGTTAGGATTCCTCTTTTTAGGGTCCTTGACAGAATTTGTTTAGTGACACAAACACAAAATTATGACTATACTTCAGCAGCTTTGCTTGTAGTGGGGGAAATAATTGTATCATTATATCTTCCCTATTTACCAACATTTCCCATTTCTCGCACCACTTTTCCAATTTTCCTAATGCTAATATAATAAGTTCAGACAAGTTTGGCTCCCTTAAAATGTAAAATGTGCACAGCTCTGAGCGGACACACACCTGCCTATAGGTGGATGATTGAAACCAGCGGAGAAACAGATTCGCAAAAAGTGGAAGTATAAATTATTATGGCCTGTAGCTGCGCCAACTGGACAAACCGGGAGCTTAATGATAACACTGACTGGCCGAATGTCGACAATTGGCTCCTAAAGTGAAGAGTAGGGTCCATTTCCACAACAGCCATGTGTCCTTTTTGAAGTTCAGCCAGAGAAAGACGTATGAGTGCCAAACTGTGACTGGATTCTTCAGTCAGCACAATGTCAGCACCAATACTTAAAGAAGTTAGAGTCGGATATGTTCTTTACATGGCTGGGTGTGTGCCGGGGGATCTGCAGAGGTGGTGATAGGTGGTAATGATATGATACATGACACATCTGGATGCAATGACACGCAGACTGCTGTGCTATTGGATACTGTATCTTTTTCTGCTACGATATGGACAAGTGCAACCGCCTCGCAGCTAATTTGATTGCTGGGCGACTTGCCCAGTAAGTGAGCACTTACTGTTTGAGTGCACCATCTTTCTCCCAGACACTTTGACAGCAAACGCTCTTGTTTATGCGCGTTGTGGCTGTCTGCAGGAAACAAACGTGTGGCATCCTGCTTATAAACACAACTTCCCTAACCGTAAAGCCACCCTGCCACCAAATACAACATGCAAACTAAAATACAGAGAAAACCTCACTGTCCTATAGTTGATCAGCAGCTGATTGTAGGGATTGAAGAACTACTATCCGAAACAATTAACTTATTGTCTTCATGTTTTTCAGCTGCGTGAAAAGGCTGGGATGGGCCGTTTCTTACCAATGTGCGATGTACCCGGTGCAATCGGAGGGTCCTGTCTATCCCCTCGGGCTTATTCTCATTACCGTTTTGGTATCTAAGAAGAGCAGAGACAATGTCCCGCTTTAATTCTGGTTCTCTCGAAAGGCACTGGATCAAATGTGTCCAAAGGCGGTCCAATTAGGTCTACAAACAAACCTAAAAACATAAGGCCTAAATGTTCATTCACTGATGTAGTTTCAAGGTGATTTGTTTTTGCCTTGTTCATTGACGTTTTTATGAATAAACCTTGAGCCTACTGGTCAGATTCATTCCTAAAAGTTCTCCACCAAAAAACCTCTTTGGAGGCTCTACAAGTTGCATTATTATTTTATATTCCAATACTCTGATTTAGTTTTAGTGGCCTCAATTCCTACAACATGTGACTAAAATACACTGTGGTGAATCTCCGAACATCAGCAGTGTCCTTGAGCACAATTTGAGGAGTTTTTCGGCAGTACATTGGTAAGAAATCACGTCAGATTTGTGTGTACTCACACACTCTTTGTTTGGACTTGCAGAGCCAGACTTCATCTTAAGAGCTCAACGTTTCTGTGCAAGATCAGGAAAACATCCACTGAGCATCAGTTGTGACCTGCATACGCAGTACAATGCGTCGGTATATAAAACAAATGGGAATGTTAACTGGCATGTCTCGCCATTACTTGAAATTAGGAAGAATTGAAACTGGGTTTTGTGGAAAAATGAAAATGTGGCCCAGTTTAATAATAAATGAGCTTTGTGAATGAAATATCCAAGGCCATCGTATTCAGTACGTAGGAAAGTACATGGAAAATGGTTGTAGTTATGTCATATTCCACATATCGTACATGAGCTCTTGTGCTCGACAGTTTACTCACTACAGTTATTTTTATATGAATGTTTTGTCCTCTCATCGACTGTAAACCTTCTTTCATCCGAGGGAAAATAGCCCCGAGGCATTCCACAGCGAGGAGGTCCCAGACAGTATGAGATCAGCAGAGATCTCTTCTCTTTTTGCAGATATTTTAGCTCTCCCTGCCTCATAGTGTGCGAGGGCAGTCCAGCAGAAACTCAGCTGTACTTAGCGAAAGATGTATGAGCACGACTCGAAAGACAAGAGCCCCGGGGAAAGAAATGTAAAGTGGGAGGAAAATCATTAGCTTTGTTTTGCATGTTCTCTCTCAATTACATGTCTCCCAAGTCTGGCAGAGCAGTGAAAAGAAGGAGAAGAAGATCCGCAGACTGGATAACAATTTATCACTGGCTTTTGTATCACGGATGCAAAAAAAACATCCTTGGCTGTAGCTGCCTGAATTACAGCTCTCTGCTCAGGCCCTGCCCAGGCCCAATCACAAAGCCACATTTCATGGCAAAGGGGGATGTAGGCGCCTCCGCATTGTGACAAAACTATTGCTCATTCCACCTCTCAATATTTATCATTGTACAATTTCCCCCCACCGCCTCGCTTCTCGAGGGGCATGATTTATGACACGCTCACCCTCAGCCTCATCACAACGGCAACGTGTTCATCACAAAGACTTTTCACAGGCATCGCTTTTGTTTTATCCAAAAGTGAAGAAAAAGGGACGAAGAAGATGAAGAGGAAGAAGAAGGGTGGCGATAGATAGATGGATGAAGAGAGGGCAGAGCTGGAACTGGAGAGAGTGAAGCAGACTAACGGAGAGAGAGTGAGAGAGAAAGCAGTCGGCATCCACTTATCTATACATCAAAGAGGTGACACTGCCTTGCAAATTTGCTAAAGCTCATTTGTAATGTTTTCCGCTTGTCAATGGCCTTAATGCGCACAGCTCATGGGAGTCGCAGCCTGCCACATGATCAATGGGAAGACAGGGGAAGTTACATCTCGCCATTAAACGCTTTTGACTCGCAATATGCAAAGAGCGGGCCGCTATGAGCGATGCTTTTTTGCGCCAGCTGGGAGGAAGGGGGAGGAGGGGAGTTGTCAGATAGATTATAAATTGCACTTTTGGTGCCCAACCGAAGGCGCGCTCCCCTGCATGTAAAGGCTGAGGTTTCGCTGTGCACTCTCTCAAAGTCACCCTCGGCCTCTCCCGAAGCCCGTTAAGAACCTGTGAAGCAGCCCGCTGCACGGCGCCTCACCGCTGGGACTCGGGCCATCCGTGATGTGAGAGGAATCAGAGCTTGTTATCTATCCGCTTTGCTTCACACACACCTTTTTAATGATTTTCTCCAGTGATTATGAAGTGTCTTCCGGGGTTGCGAGGTCCCTCCTTTAAATCATTGCCTAATTGACCAGGCTGCTCATTTATGGATTAGGAATACGGACTTTGTACTTCCAGTACCTTTTTTTTTTTCCTTAATTTTTTCTTTCTTTTGTTCCTTTGTCATTGTCTAAACTCCGGCTCTCTGCACTGAGTTCAGTTTGGCCCCTCCTCAGAGAGGCCAAAACAAGTCAATGGCATTCATCATGGTTAATACACTCTTATTGAATCTTTCTGGCAACTCCCCTGAAAGACACTCCATACTGGGGCATTATTAAAAACTGTTCAATCCGCAAGGTAATTAAAGTCTATCAAAGTGTAATCATCAATTATCGATGTGTTATCTATTTTTAGCTTCCACTAAACACCCCGACTTCTTCAGCTGGCCCACGAGTCCTATTCGACAGCCAGCTGAATACAACGGACTCTGGTGAAAAAGCAGAGGTCTGTAATCTGCAGTGTGCGGGTGTTTGGGGGATCAGTTTGAAATAACCGGATTATTGGTGGGCTGTCATGGCAAAAAGAAGAGGACCAGGTCTCATTAAACTTGCATTTGGACATGGAGGATTCTCAACGTGTGTCATGACAGAAGGGTTGGAAACTCCTACTCTTTGGCAAGTTTGTTTATAAGTATCCGGAAAACAAAATTCATCATTTGAAATGTCTGAGGACAGTCAGCCGGGTAGAGGAACCCAGTCATCAGCCGGTGGGAGAAAATTGCAAACTGGCCCTCTCGCTTCGCCAGTAGCGGCGCATTAAGAGCAGCTGTCAGCTCTTGGTTCAAATTCGCTCATCCGAATTATAACCTGGAGAGCTGCTGTGTTCTGTGTTTTGTGTTGTTTTTTTTGTGTTGTTTTTTTGCTGATCCACGTGCTTCAGCTATGACTTGTGCTGCTGGATTGGCAGAAGAAGATGTCATATACACATAACACACAAAATATTTTTGCGCTTGGCTCCATTACAGGTGAATTATATTCATTGTTTGCCATAAAACTTTCTCCTCGGCACAACACATCCAAACACAATGGAGCCCCGGTGGAACTTTTAGCCCGATTTGGCCCAATATTTCCTCCTGACGCAAACATTTTACTGAATATATCCATTCAATTTCCTCGTGCCTGAGAAATCCATTTACTTTGGAGTGACTACTTCACCCTTCCCAAGCGCCAGAATGGCAATAATGACATAAATGGCCTTACAAATGAATGGAGATGTCAGTGCTGTATATCAATTCTGCTACTTCAGAGGAAGTTGGGGGATTTTAAAGCGGACCATGGCTCCTGCAGTGGCGTTTTTCTTCCAAATGAGCGCTGTCGTCGAGGTTTCCCCACGGAAGCATGCAGCGAAATACTTGGTTAAGCTGTTTATTGATCTTGAGAGGGAAGGTATTCTTGTGCTCCTTCATGTGCAAGCAAGCCTTTTAGAGGAGGACCTCTCTGCACTGACACTCACTACTGATACCCATCACATACCCACCCACCCACCCACGTGGTGAACAGCAGACACGAGATGAAAAGCACCCACACAGGCACACCTTCACAGGCAATAAAGGACATGCGGATATGCACTGCCGCCCATAGATGTACGCACATTCACCATTACACAGATCATAAAATACATATCTGACTGTTTCAACTCCGGATGACCTATATAATGTCAGGTGTATTCGACCAGTCCTGTTCAGCGACCTTTCAGCCTTGCTCAGTGTCAGATCAGCGAACGTAGAGCGGAAAGAAATGTTAGAAAGATAAATGCATAAGTTCAAACTGGGGGGGGGCTTTCTAACAGAATGGAGTTTTACTTTGTAGATGCACAAAATGCAGTATCTTTCTTCCAAGACATCATCACACTGTGATCAATAAATTCCTCCAATGGTGTTTTTTTTTCTAGATGTGGCTGCACACTATAACGGATAGAAATAATTATTCTGACAAGAACAGATGACTGCACACAAACAACATTCATATATTTTGTCTGTATCCGAGCCAACGGGAACTGGTCTCAGTCAAGAGCAGCAGGAGTTTCCATGATGCAGGCTAATAAACACATAGGGCTACAGACTAGTTCATTATTCAGACATTGAACAAGTTTCTCCCTTAAAGCTTTTTAATCAGTTCAGACCAAATTGACTGCTGTTACACAGACTTCCTGTTTCGAGTTAGGGACCGTCTCAGAAGTGCATCCAAAATGGCCGAGCTTTCCAGACTGTTGTTAAGAGCTGTCTCATTTTTAGCAGCGAGCAGCATATCTCTACATCTCAGTTGGGGAAAAATCTTCCCACCCTTTGGAGGCCACGGTTTTCACCCAAGGAGGCTGATATTTGGCACGGAGGTCAAGTGTGTGTGTGGGTGTGAAGGTGTGTGTATTTGTGTTCATGCCAATTGGCAAAAAGACAGTGTGGCAGTGAGAGTGGCCTATAACAGACACTTGAAATTATGCAATCTCGACAATTTTGCATGACTGAAATAGATATTTTTGTGACAGTTATTTTAAGTCTATATGTGTTACTGTTATTTATCAGCCTGATAAATTGTATATGATCAAACTATACTTGTTTACACACAAAACAGACCCACACACACACACAGACACACACACACATATGGCTCATGCAGGGGCCACACACACCGAGCTGCAGTCCAGACAGATTGGACTGTTGATGCATCTCCCAGGAGCAGGAACAGTATGTTCGTCTGTTCCAGGCTTTGGCTGAACAATGGTTGGGTTATCACTCCACACAGAGGCTACTGTTGTCTTATCGCACAGTGTAACTATTAATTAATTGATGACAATCAGTCAGGAGAATTAGCGTAGCCTTCCTTTTGACTTACTTAATTACATAAGCCATGGGCACTTGGGAAACAACCCGAGCAGCACTCGGAGCTTTACAAAAATAAATGTTTGTCCTCAAGCTGGAGTGGTGTTGTCAAAACTGTGGCTGGGTGGAAAATCTGTTGAGGATGGGATGTAAGATCTAGTATGTGGAAGCAATAACGACCATCTGTCATGAGAACGTATTGCGTTGCATGTAAATCCATTTAGAGAACATGTATGCCAGCGGAAGTCACACAAGAGCTGCGTTAAGTAGTTGTGTTAATTATAAAGTGCAGATGGGGTATGCTGGTGCTGATCTAGAGATTCAGGAGAAAACATCTCTTATCTCCCATGGAGGGCGTGAGATTAGCGAATTTAGTTTTCACTCACAGGTTCAACCAGGCATTTTATAATCCTCAGATGATTGACTGATTATTAGTTCTTTTGTCAGGGACAATGCTCATTTTTATGCTGCTCCTGGACAGATGTTAAGAAAAGCACCCTGGAAATAGAAAGTTAAATGAACATATTGAGGAGCAAAATGGCATCCTCAACAGTACAGTACAAAACATCAACAAATATTCCACAATAAAATGAATAGTAACATTGCACATGTCCACATAATTGGTTTATCTGAGGCTTAAAGCCATATCTAGTTGAGATTACACTTTTTATATCTTAAAAAGACATTAAATATAAATATATGTATTTTATTTTTCCTTCAATATTGACCACTGCTTCAATTTTAGAGATTTTAGTTTTCAAATGTTTCTAGATCAGCCGCTATATTTTCCTTCACAGTTTGTACATCCAGGTACGGGAAGGATGGATTTGATGTTTCACTCCTAACCCCATCACATCCTACAAAACTCCTCGGATCCCAATTGCAGCATGTGGAATTTGTAGGCAAGACATGACAAACAAAACAGCATTGTTTTTATTTTCTGTGTTTAGCTCTATTAGGATTTTACAGTTTCTACTGACTGCAGTGCTGATAACCCCCCCCCCCCAATCGCCACAGTCTCCTCTCCACCTGTCTCAGCTCTGTTGCTTCTCTCACCCTTCTATTAGCGTCATCACGCTCCATTGAGCTGCACTTGTCATACTGATACCAAACTAATCAAGACTAATGAATTCATTTAAGTGATGATAATAATGTTATTAAAATGCAAATTGTTAATTTCTTTTAATTGCTCTACATCACATGTAATCAATCACAACAACGTCTAACGTCGACCACGAACCTCTCTGCTTCTTTCCCACGTTGCTCGCACCGTTAACGGAAAGATTCCCGCTTCTCCCCTTTCTCGCGGGGCGTCGGGTCGAGCCGGTTAGTTCTGTCATGGTCTGGTTAGCGATGCGATTGTGTGTCATATCATTTATTCTTAATCTCCTTGCTTGTGTCTGCTCTAGTGATTGTGAATGGGCTGGTGACTGTCGAGCTGTAATTGGAAAAATGCATGACTGATTTGCAAAAAAATGGAGCAAACACGGAAGATAGCATTTTTTTTATCAGGATTCCCTCCAGCTCCAAACTGTAATGCAACATGCCGAGTAAGTGAGCGGTCACACGCTAACCCCATCCTGGTTACCAGAGTTCACTCACGAAACCAATAAAGCAGTGCATGGGAATTATCTCCGTGACTTATTGAGCATGACTTCATTAATCACGTCAATCAGTCTCCTCGCGGGGTTTAAAATATAAACATTTCTCCGAGGCAGCAGCTCTGAAGGCAAAACATCACCTCAGTGGTTGAACCTCGGACAATGAAGCCATATTGTCACGTTGAACTGAAGCCAGTGGATTACCAGAAGACATGCCACATCGTGATATATATTGCCATCAAGATATGAACTGAACTATCGTGATCGTGTCATCACTATTCATGCATTGATATGTCAGCAGAATTTAAATGTTGGTTTGAAGTGGAACTACGTTGTTATTTGACCATATCATTTATATGTAAAATGTGTTTTTGCAAAGTAAGAACTAACTAATGAATGTTAGATAATATATGATGGAGTAAAGTACAATATTACACTCTGAAATGTAGTTTAATCGAAGTGAAAGCAAGCAGTATACTACAGTAAATGTACGTAGTTGCACTTTCCACCAATTTTTATTCAGAAAATCCCAAATCTGAGGGCCATGAAAAACTGTCACACCTTCTACCATCTTTGATTGTGAAAAGTAAAAACTCTTTCAAATAAATAGATTGGTAGGTGGATGAAATACATACTTAACTTATTCAATATTTACTTTGTGATGCATACCTGAGTGCTCAGGTTCATAACCCTCCACAACTATGACTGCATCCGAAAATGATTTTTTTCGCTCTTCAACACTCTTCAATCTACCATTTCCCTTCAGCTCCGTGTGTGTTGTTCATGCACAGTGTGTCAGTGCCCGTGAGAGAGAGAAATAGCCACAACCAAGAATCAATCAACAAACACAGTGCGCTGTGCATTTAATCCCGTGGGTTCATAACCTTCACAGCCTGCGATATCAATTCATCTCAAAATTATTTTCAGCACTCCATCTCCCAGTGTTTTGTTACTCTGCATTGTCAGTCCCAGAAAATTATTTCACCTCAGGCAGAGATTCATTTGGGTTTTATTTAAAGTTCCGTATGTTTTGAATTGACTGTATTTTATCACAACGGTGAAGAGTGGGAGAGTTATAATCAATGGCATTTAGGTTTACAGTGAGACAGTGAAGGTATGAAGCAGGATGGTAACAGTATGAAGCAAGTCCCAGCTATGTTCCACATCTCTGAATTACTGCACATCAATTGAAATGGTTCTAGATCATCAAAAGATCACTGACATCTGTTTCTGCATTTTGAGAAACAACCAAACAATCACAGCTTGTCAGAAACGGGATCATCTTTAAGTAGCTTTTTATCACTGGTGTATTTATACTTTAGATAATACTTGTGTGCCAAATACTTATCATACTTTATGCTGAGCTACATTCAAGAGACATGCGTGCTATGTCTGTTGTTGTGTGATGTGAGAACTGAACTTTGCAAAGTTAATACAGATGTTTGAGGGAGAACAGTGCAGTAAAAAACAACGTGGATGCATTTGCCTGCGGTGAGCAGTAGAAACTCTGACACTTTCCACTTCCTTCTTCCTCTGACACATTTCGACAGGAACTATTACAACTTTAAGTAGAACAGTAAAAAAAAAAAAAAAAAGTCTTATTTTAATTTAAAATGAGTAACTGCCCTTAGGATCAGGAGATCATTTAGCTTGTTTTCAATTATTTCTCACGTGCTTCAACGTTTCTTACTGAGCTCATCTTTTTCTTTGTTCAAGCTCACTCGACTTTCTTTGTCATCAATTAGACGAAGAATTTCTGAAACGAGCTACTGTGCAGTAAAAACCTGTCGGCTATCTCCACGATCAGGAAGTGTTTTCACTCTTGTAAAAGAAGAATGAGAGCCGACCTGACCGAGACAAAGCGAGCATCGCTCTGCCATTGTTTTGTGTCTTTAACCTGCAGCTGTAGCGGGAGATGATCTTCTGTCTATGTCATGCCCCCCCCCCCCGTCGTCCTGTCATTGTGAAAGGTTAGCGCTCGGCCTTTGGCTCATCGAATCATCATGGATCAAATGAATGTGAAGTGGCTGTTGAAAGGTTGTGGCCTAGGTTGCAGCTGAGTGGTTGTGCCTTTGCTCTGTGTGTCCATGTATGTGTGTGTTAGTGTGTGTCTGCGTGGGGCTGGTTGTCAGCAAAACTCAATGCAGAGATTCGAGCAACGAATGATTTTTGTCTTTTTTTTTTACCCAATCCAGGAATTTTCTCTTGAAAAATGTATCAAAATAAAAACAAACGACTGAGAGACCCCGCTTGCATAAGTACAATGTGTGCGCGTGTCCGATTCTGTCATCACACACTCAAGTGAAATTGGCAGACTCCATTCATCTGCCTGTCAATCAACCTGCCGTTCATCATAATGATCAAAGTCTGAAGGAGCAGGGGGGACAAAGACAACCGCTCTGATGACTTCAGAAGCTCCCAATTAGTGTCTTTCACTGCACATCAATCAAAACAATTATCAATCAATGAGCTACAATTATGGCTAAACCGGTTGTTAAATTGTCGTTATTTCTGACAATTGAATCTGTCTCGAGGAGGACAGAACACTGGAGGATGTGACAGCTTGGTTTGGAGGGATTTAAAGCTGCATTATAGACAAGGTAGAGGGTCACTGCATGTAACAACTGTAACGGCAGCATTTCAGGAATGAAATATACTAATTAATATCATGTAGAAACATCTCTTATGTAAGTTGTCATTTCAAGTTTCTCATATCCGGAAAAAAATGCAGATATTCTATCGTCACTGCATTCATAAATGTGATGACGTAACTCTTTGTTTTCAAGGGACACATTCAAAGTAGGGTTCGTACTACACCCGTCCAGAGGGTGGTGGTGATGTAGCTTCAGCTGTTTTGTGACCTCTGCACTCCATTAACAGCAGTTTTAATGTGGTATGCTAGCACATTAAGCATCCTGTATGACTTAATGTGTTAAAAAACAAGCCATTTTTTTCCTGTTGCTCTATATGAGACGGGAGGAATGGCTAATTGTAATGCCATTTCTGTGTTATTGGTGCCATAATCACAGGAGCAAAGACTCTGTAGAGACTAATTTATGACCATGTCCACCCGTCGATTCAAGATAATTATTATGTATGTGTAATTAGGGATTGGTATTGTTAGGATCTTATCTATATTAGGCCTACGTCTCTTATCGATACTCCTTATCGCTTCTGTTCTTCGTTAATACTGTTAGAAGCTGTTTTTTATTACTGAATAATTGTTCCGTTTAACTTAAAAACAATTTGAGAACATGATTAAAATGTATTTATATTCTGCTGAGGTGATTCACTCCCTGCAGGTACCGCTGGTAGAGGGAGGAAGGGCTGCTTTGTCTCATGCAACCGTTGGTTTTGGCTACAGGGACACAAATTATCCGTTGAGCGTTGCACAGTCACATGCATGCGTTTAAATTGTGTGTCCGACACGAACAAGCATCCTATTTAAATTGGCATTGCATAGTTTAGCCCTCTCGCCCATTTAATAACAAGTTTTATTTAGTTGTAGAATACATATCGGATCAGATTTTGATCCATCCCTTAATGTCTCTTGGTTGCATTTACTCTCACCACCAAGACGCATGAAGTATAAACGGGGTCCAAGACATTGACACATCTCTTTACAAATCAATCGCCAGTCGTGCTTGCTTTGCAGGATCAAATATTGTCAGGAGCTCTACCTCTGTGCACCATCAGCAACACTGCAATCCCAGCACTGCTGTACGCTGCAACATCCTTCAGTCCACTCTTGCAATGCTACCTTAAAAAATGAGCGTGCCTTGATTACAGAGTCCCCACTTTGGCTTCTGTAAGGATCTCATACCCAGCAGAGTGGCTGAACATATTACATGGAACTGTACTTGCTGTTGCATTGCCTTACCTTACATTAGACACACACACACACACACACACACACCTCTGAAAACCAAGCAGCTCCCATGCAGCATCACTCCGTCAAGATAGATGTTTCCCCTACACTCCATATTGACACCTTGTGCTCACCGAGTGGGCGGCAATGATTTCACTTGATAATAAGTCGCCTGACTTTATGAGTCCATTTTTTTTTCCCCCTGGAGGCATATTTTCCACGGTAGAGCTGCTGGGAGATGATAAGACTGCGGAGAGATAGCGGCGTGTTATAGCACCTGAGAGGGCGTTCGTTACAGTGATTATGGTTTTGACAGCAATGCTGAGAGGTGAGAGGGACAGCCGGGTAATGTCAGCAACACCAAAGTGCCATTATCACACTTCAGGTTTCTGCATGCTTCAGCTAAATGACGGTGGCCGTTGCTCATACCTTCTTCCCAAAGAGTTTAACTTGAAAGAAAGAGAAGTAGAGCGATGACACGTACAAACTCGTGGAAAACGGTATATGTTCTGTTTTATTTTTCCATTTCCTTCTTTCTCAATGTTTTAATCTGATGAGGTGACAAAATGTCTAATTTTAGATTTAGACCAACTTTTATCAAGTGACAAATTAGCCCTGACTGGTAAAACGCTTGCCGCTGCTTTGTTTTAATCCCACCGGTGTTTTTGTCCCATTTACTTCTGGTGTATAACCTTGAAAATGTGACACACTGGAATATATCATAGAAAAAACGAAGCAGCTGAAAAGAAACGCTACTTTTATCCAGGAGCCCGTCGTCTGTGTCCCGTGTGAAGGTAAGATAACAAACCTATTATTTTAACATAACGGAGTCGTTTTGTTGCATATAATTAACCAGGTAATTCAAACACAATCACTCGTTGGACATTCGTGAATGAGAAATGTTCTCAAGATATAATACCAACCGTTGTTTAACAATGCGTTGCCTCAGTTTATGTTAGCATAGCAACAACAGAGCACTCTGCGTTCTCTAGAGCTGCTGTCATGTGTGAATTCGGGAAAAAGTAAATTCTGTGAACTTTGTTATAACAACTAAAAATCCTAGTTTTTACTGCACCCATAGATGTGTCACACACACACACACACACACACACACACACATGCATTCAGTGTTGCCGCTGCTCCTCCAGGTTGACCTGGTTTCCAAACAAATAATCAAACCAATAATCAGCCTGCATTCAGAATCCTGTTTGGTTTATTCTGAGGTTAATTAAACCCTCACGTAGTGTTAAATAACCCCATCTAAATACCACAACTGGTACAATCAAAGAATGGGGGGGAGGGGGGGTCTTTCTATGCTTGCAATATAATTACAGCCGCTTGCATATTTCTGTCTGTCATTTAAAAATGAGTGTCTGGGAGCAGGATAATGGAAATAATCCCGCTGCCCATTTTCAAATTAAATTTTCGGTATTCATGGTGAGAGGACTGTGTGTGTGTGCTCGTCTCTTCGTGGCACATCCTCCATTTGAGTAACTTCCCCCCAAAGGCTTGATGGATGTGATACAGATATTAGATTTCCATCACTTCAAACTCTAAAGTTTCTGCTACTGGGTGACTAAATAATTGAAGACTTCTGCCATAAAAAAACGCAATATATCTGTTTGAGAGAAATGTTGCTTCCTCAAATTTATCAGTCAATATTTCAAAAGTGAGGATGAGTCTGTCCCCGGCAGCATCACTATTCTGTAAGCAGAGGCCCTAAAATGACTCACTTCCAGCCCAGCATTTATTCTGTAAAAGTACATCTGTTGCCACATTTGTAGATATAATTATATGCTTTTTCATTATAATAATTGAAATTGAATAATTTTTGACTCATCATGTTAATCACTACCTTGTAATTTGTCTTTTTGTTATTCCATTTTGCCAAAGTAATTAACAAATTGTATCATCTTGATAAAAAGAATATCTACATATACATAAAAGATGTCTTTTTTTATCTTTACCTGAGAATGTGTTACAACCATCCTGGCTATTACACAGAAAGCACGTGTGCCTACCTGACATATTAAACATATGACATAAATTCACATGATTTAGGCATGTAATGTAATTTGCATTTGAAATTTATTAAGATATGTGAAAACATGCATGAGTTTTAGCACATGAGAAACCACATTTCAAATGTGATGAATTGTTTGGAAAACAATCTGTCCCGTGAGGTCCATTTAGTAGCACTTCTACACAATTTGATCAGATCACATGGTCTCCATCAGCAAGGGTCATGCAATTGTAGGCATTTAAATGTCAATGTAAAGGAATGTTTGCTTTTAAAGACCTGTCATCCTTGTCCATGATGAAGATCATGTGATACGATCGAAGCAATCAAGAGGACCCTGTGGTGGGATTCTCGACTGACGTTTCCAGGCTCAAGAATGAAGCTGGAACATGGAAGAGAAGTGATCAGATAAAGTCCACAATTCCATTACAACTGGGCCAACTCCATCTGCTGAAGAAGATCATGTGATACGATCAAAACCTCCTCAACAGCTACGAAATGAAGCGTTTCTCAACTGCTGTTTCCATGGTCAGGAAGGAAAGTGTAACCTTTAACATGTAAGAATATGAATTACACACATGTGTGTTTTTTTGTGTGGGACAGTAGATATTAATATCATGAGATTTCTGCACGTATTTTATGAAATAGTCTTTATTTTGGGAAGAGCTTTAACATTTTGTCCTTGCAATTTATTAAAGGTCAAGTCTGATGGTTGGAAATTGTCGTCTCTGAGCGATGGAGAGAGAAACACCGGCTGTTCACCTGAGAGCCTTTGGAAGGAAACTTTTCTCATAGGTCAAGTTGTACACTTGAAAAGATATATATCTGAAATGTCAAATAGTGTGTGCCCATAGAGGAGAGTTAACTCTTCTTCCAGAATATAGAAAATGTAAGCAAAATATTATCCAAGAATGTTGGTTTAATTACCCACATCATCAATTATGTCTGTTATTCACACAATGAATTTAAGGACTGAATGAAGCACCACTGCAGAGATTACTCAGGATATGACTCACTGCATTTTATTACAAGGCACCGCGCATTGGCTCTGCTTCAAACTGAGAGTTATTAGACCACTTGACCCTCCCTCAGTTGTTTTCTTTATCCCTCTGTCTGCTGAAGAGTAATTAGCACTGCTGTTCATTAATTACACATGTGAGTCCAAGGGCCAGACGTCCCCACGCTGCCCGGGCAGGTGACTGTATCTGTCAGCCAAATCCAATTTTGCCAACTCGCGCAACGTTCATGATTTGTCCAATCAAGACGTCACAGACAATTTGTCTGGCGTGCCTCATCCCTCGGCCACCTCCGAGCTCCACGCGGAAGAGAAAATTAGAGTATCCGTCAGCCGTCCCTAAGGGTCCTGCCTTCGGGAGATGTAGCATCCTCCCCCTCTGCCGACAGACCTGGCGCCTGCCTCACTTGTCATTGTAATTAGTTTTGTTTTCGCTACCATTGTGCTGAGCAGCCCTGCTTTATTGCTGCATATAGCAGTCAGGGCTCATTCCACGGTTTTGTATTAAAGTGGGTTGGGTTTAAAAGCCCCGACATGAAAAAGAACAAGCATCCTCCTCCAGCATTGATTTCGCTCTGCTCTCAACAGCTCGTAATAAGCAAACGTACTTCCTTGTCCAGCTCGCCATTCATTTGTGTCCCTCTGCAAAACAACAATTACGGGCCAGTGTTCCATTGATGAATCGGGGATGGCTTTAATTAATCAGCTGGATAATGCTGCATGCGGGCTCAGTGCGGATGAAAGAGGTCACGAGGGGACTTGGCCCATCACGGATGGGAGAGCAAATCTCCGAGATTGATCAACAGCAGCAGTGGTTTTTTCACCCACCCCACTCATGGAAGTACTTATCTGGTGTGCACAGGATTTTAGGACATGGAACAGAACAAAAACCAGGGTAGAGGAAGGGTGCACAGGTGTGCAAATGATAATCGAGGCCGTATTCTGTGCACTCACATACTTTCAGGTGACTTGACATGAAGGTTTATGGACATTTTTTACACATTTTTAGTGATTTGTTGGTGTCATACATTCTGGAAAAATCATTTTCCTTCCGATAAACTTCTCTGCTGCCAATATGGATCATTTGATCTTCATGTATATGTAGTGGTCTGCCTCTTACTTCAAAACCATTCGCTTCACCCTCATTATTCTGCTTCCTCTGCACTTGACTCCTGTGGAGTACCACAAGGCTCCGTTTTAGGCATGATATTTCATTGTCTTTGTTGCCTCGCATGTTCACATTCACATTCAAATTTGATAATTTCCATGCGAGAAAAAATCCAAATTCCACATCCAAGCAATCTCAGCAGGTGGATTGCACACACTTCCTGTCAGAGCCCCGAGCAGGTCAGTCAAGTTCTTCATTTATTTATAGACCTGGCTTGAAGGGGTCCTTCAAAAATAATGGGATTATGGGGATCCGATACAACAAAACACAGGATTTAGACACCAGACAACACAGGATGTTCACCCGTGAGACCGTTGGTTTTGTCCTGCGTGAAACCAAAAGTCAAGTTTAACCTATTTTAATTTACTTCCGTAACATAAATAACTTCTTTTAAGCCAAAACAGTTGTCTGGGAACGTCATTTTATAGCAGGCAGGGTTAGCAGGGTTGGTCTTTGAATGCTGTCGCATTTGAATTAAGGGGCCTAGCTCAAACCACATGCTTCTGAGTGGATAGTTTAGTGAATATTAGTCTTCACGATTAATGCAACCTGCTGGAGGTACAGCCTTTTTTGTCATGCGCTATAATCCTCCCTGCTACCTTTTAATGTTAAGTGAGCACCACAAATAGGCTCCCTGCTGACTTGCCAACGCAAATTGTACATTTTCAAAAGGTCAAGTGCTCATTTTCTTTTTTCAAAACCTACTTTTTATATAATATATATATATATATATATATATATAAACAACAGCTTGCTCGCAGCCTTTCACTTTTCTGTGCTTGTGAGCTACTTCAGTCCACAGCTCTCAGTTTGCCCTGGCTGCAGTCCACTCCTCTCACACACAGGTATCACATCCTCTGACTACAATAACAACAGTAATGAACTGACTGGCAAGTGGCAGCTGCGCTCTGACCGCTCCTCCGGCCTAAACTGATTCTCAACAGCCCATAATGGCTTTTACTCCTGAGGAACAGGCGGCACCAATACCACACGCATGTTGCGGGTTCATTTATAACCGAGGACAGCCTTTTAGTAATCAGATAGTGGTTCGATAAACGCTGAACTGCTGACTCCCTTGAGGAAGGCTTCTGAAGGGCGATTTACCACCTCAGTGCTGATGTGATGTCTATCCTCTGTTGGCTCTTTGTGTTTGTGTGTGGGGGGGCGGGCGGTGTTGGGGTTCTATGTCTCTCTCTCGTGTGTGTGTGTGTGTGTGTGTGTGTATGTGTGTGTGTGTGTGTGTGTGTGTGTGTGTGTGTGTGTGTGTGTGTGTGTGTGTGTGCAGTCCTTTGAGAAGGGATAGACATTGTGTGACAGCAGAACAGACTGATAGGCCCAGCATCCCCTTTGGCTCCTCTGGATGAAAAAAAAAAAGAAACTGCAGCAACTGAGCAACTGATGATGCAGCCCGTCTCTGTGTCCACTGACAACACAATTTACACCTTTGAAAAGACAGAGCAATATATAATAGCATCTATGACATTTTCATTTAAATACATATTTCCCTCCTCTTAACTGACAATGGATATAACACAATAGCGATTAAACCTCTAAGCTTTTCGCGAAAGCTTTTCCATTCGCTGCTTCTAAACACTCGGCGCCTGGTAGGCCTTCAGTGGGAATAATCCTCCCGGCACACAGGAGCAAATGGTGTGTTTCTCTCATGCAGAAACAGCGGCACATATCTTTTAGTAAGCACGAGACAATGAAGGGAAGAGAGAAAGTTAGCAGGAGCAGCAAGAGCTACCACTCAAATATAGAATACCTTGTTTTGGAGGCATGCTCTGCAAATGTTCCTAAAAAACACAAACACGCTGTGCAATTTATTCACAAACATGAACTCATTAAACAAACCTCATACATCCACATTATTCCTGCCCTGCTCAAGTGAAAACGAATAATTTTAACTCTGTGCAGAGCACCTTGCTTCCTCTCTGTATTCTGGTATGAATAAATATGTGCATGTTTTTGTGGCGTCTTCAGGTTCTGCGAGGTCGGGCTCTTTGTGCAGGACAGAGGCAGGCAGGCAGGGAGAAGAGGATGCATGTTGTGTATGAAGATTATGGACACGTGGTGACAGCAGCACAACATAATGCAGAAAATAGAAAAGTAGCTTAGCGCTAGTTTCAGGCTCGCCAGCAGGGAAACTCTATGACACGTGTGCTCAACACCATGAACAATAACATGGACATGTATACTTTTCGGCATTAGTTCCTGACACAATAAGACAAAATCTGCAACCAGTAGGAAATGCTGTGGGGATACAAGCCAAAAACACAATAAACTATTCCATATTTCACTTTTATAGAAGTAAATGTATCATGGAGGTGGCTATAATAGGCTGAAATGTGGTTGTTGTGATGAGTTCTTTATGTTACCAGTGACAGTTTGACAGGATTAGTTGTATGTGGGTGCTTTGTCTCAGGGGGAAAAAAACAAGAAACATACTACAGTTCTGAGTTCTCTTGTTGTTGGTATAGAAGGAGAACATCCACAAATATAACAGTGGTTGATTTGACTTTAAGATAAGTTGATTTATCGTCATGTTACATGCTGTTATGTTGACAGCGGTGGAAGAACAATTCACTTAGTGACAATACACACGCAATTTAAAAATGCCTTTACACTTAGCCTTAGGCTAAGGGAGCTGTTAGTCCAAGGTTACGAAAGCTTTCACACTGGCATGAATCCACATTGGGCTAACCAGACTTCAGCACAGGCTTGCTGGCCTGGTGCAGGGTGAGCACTGAGTTTGCGGGTTTGTATGTTTGAATGGGTGGTCCATGAATCACAAGGTTGGCGGTTTGATCCTATACTGTCCATATGACGGGTCAAATGCAGAAGTTATGTATAGGACGATTTAAATAAAGTTTAAAAGTTGCGAGTGTGAAACGGGGCTAAAGTGAGCAGTAGAACTGTTTGAAATTCTAGAATATCAACAGTAGTCACATGTTTAAAAACTGACATTCAACCCATGTGACTCGAAGAGCCCTGGGCTATAATATAATAATAATATGTGAGTGAAAAGGGGTCAGCTCTTAGCCCAGGGTTGAGGATAGGCTAAGGATATGTGGTTTGAATAGTCCTAAAGGGGCACTCCATCATTTTTACATGTGAAAGTTAAATTTACTCTTCATAAGGAGCACTACTCAGCCTGTGAACACAGGTGAGTAATGTGTACTGTGGCTCGGGGAGGAGCTTTCTGAAGTTTGATAAAAACGTACATTTAAAAAAATAACCCTGATGATGCTATCAAGACACTATTGAGTTGCATTATGGGAATCCAGTAATCTAGATGCAGTATTCTTTGGCCCTTGACCCAAACTACGGGCAAAAAGTCTAGACATCTTGGCCTCTGCTGCTTCCATTTGTACCAATGTGTTGTTGATCTGTCTCTTGTGAGGCAGATTACTTCATGAAAGTGCAATACTCAATTACTGGAACACCCCTCTGATCTGCAAATTAACTATAGCTGTTAAATCAATGTGGTGGTGTAAAAACAATCTCCCAGTAGAGCAGCAAATGAGTAAAAAGTAGCATCAAATAGAAATACACAAGTAAAGTACTGTTACCTGGTGTGTGTGTGAGGAATCCTCTTCCTTCCACAGTTTACCTCTGCTGTGCTCATTGCGTTAATCTACTGTAAGAACAGTGACAATAGCTTCAAAGCAGTTTCTGTTTACCTGACACTTCTATCACATAGGTGGGTGAGAGCTCACACACCTGTCGACCTGCCAGCTGTTGGATAGGTGGAGCACGCTGATGCTGTTTGCAAACCTAAAGCAACACCTGCATGACTGCGTACCCGAATGCTCTGTCAGAGCTGCTCCTGCTGCAATGCAGGGCTTGTGTTCTTATTCATCCAGGCCACATTCAGTTTGCAGCACATGTAGGTATTTTTTGTTTTTGTTTGCTACAAGGCGATGGGCTGCGGGAATGGCAAGGTGCTGCCTGAGGCATCCAAGAAGGGCTATGTCAGTGTCGTGCAATCGCTTGTTGCCTTTAGCAAAGCACGTGGTGACGATGAGCCGAAGAAGCGCGCGGAGAAGCAGAGAAGTTTGTGGTTTTCCACCAGCGTTAAGAATCTCCAACCAGCATCGAACAGCCAACGGCAGATTCTCAGAGATGGTCCACATCGGGACAAAGTTACAAAGTATAAGGACAAGTTTGATCCACGTGTGACGGCAAGGTAAGAGGGAAAAGTTGATAACATTTTTCAAAAGAAATCTGCTTTTTGGCATCCCCATTTTTCAAGTGATCTTTGAATCTAGTAATACATGTTGAAATGTGTTTTTTGTTTTTCTGCCAAAAACATTCAACTGCTATCTTGTTTTTTTATCCAATTTCAAGTAACTCACAGTGTGAAGAAGAAAAAAAAGGAAATAGTGAATAACTGAAGCTGCACTGTAAACAAGTAATATTCTTTCTACCCTGTGAGCAGACAGTTTTTCATATTTATTTATAAAATAGATCTCTTGCAGCACGACACCAGGTGAAGTGACTCATTAAGAGCATTCGCAGTGCTCATGGAAGACTTTAATGTCACCAGATTCCTCATTCACTGAACCTGCCACCACCAACCTTTCCGCGCTAGGATTTATTAGCGCGAACAGTAGACATTTATTTGAGATGCCTAGGCCTTGTAATACCTGAAGACTGGCGTTCTGTACTTGTCGGATTAGAGCGTAGAAACAATTAAAGCAGGAAAACAGATGGCTTTAAGGAAAGTACATATGGTGTCTCTGTGTGCAACCTATTAGTCACAGCTTATCTATCGCCTTGTTGGTGATCTAAATCATTGCATGTATATGTCTATGTGAATTTGCCAGGTCGACTATATCCGCAGTCCGCTGTGCACCATGCTGATATCTTCCCATCGCATCAAAGCTGCAGTGAGAGACGGTGACTGCTTTGCAACAGTGTTTCATGTGATAGTGATGCCGTAGTGACTCATCTTTCCCCTCCTGCCCTGTCAGATACGACATCAGGGCCCTGATCGGTCGGGGGAGCTTCAGCCGCGTTGTGCGCGTGGAGCACAGGGTGACTCGCCAGCCCTTCGCCATTAAAATGATGGAGGTAGAGGCCCCAGAGGGCCGCGAGGTGTGCGCCTCAGAGCTGGCGGTGTTGCGGCGGGTGAGCCACTCTCATGTAATTCAGCTGATCGAGGTGTTTCAGTTCCCGCGGCGGGTTTACATCGTGCTGGAGCTGGCCACCGGCGGGGAGCTGTTGGACCGCGTGGTCAGCAGGGGCCACTTCACAGAGAGGGACGCCACCCAGGCCCTGCGGATGGTGCTGGCTGGGGTGGGACACCTGCACAACCTGGGTATCACCCACAGAGACCTGAAGCCTGAGAACCTTCTGTACTACCACCCCGGGGCTGACTCCAGGCTGCTTCTGACCGACTTCGGACTGGCCACTTTTGGCGGCACAGGGTCGGAGATCTCAGGTCCTGACGGAAGCATCGGTGGAGATTGTACTGGAGCAGACAGGAGTTGGTCCCTCAGGACCACCTGTGGAACTCCTGAGTACATGGCCCCTGAGGTTTTGCTGAGGAAACCCTATTCCTGTGCAGTGGACATGTGGGCCCTGGGGGTGATCGCCTACGTCGTGCTGAGTGGATCCATGCCGTTTGAGGACGACAGTCGCACACGGCTCTACAGATCCATTGTAAGAGGCAAATACAGCTTCCATGGAGATGTAAGTTTACACATCTATTCATTGCACATTGGAGTTTAGTACAGTGAGTAAGTAAATATTTCTTTGTAGCAAATAGTTCTAGAGAGTTCCAGGATTAATGTCTAATGACTAAGAGTGGAGAGGTTGTGGTGGATGGCAGTGTAATGCATGTATTGACATGTAGCAGGTCCAGCTAGTCTACATCTCAATGGACAGAACCAAGGAGCCAGCATCGATGTATGTCCTTATATAGTGTTATGTTGAAGGTTGTGCTTGCAAAGAGTGAAAATAAATAGCCAATATTGTGCAAGTAGTTTTTTTCCAGAGATATTCTCCTAGAACAGGTGGAAGTTGTCATTCTCATAGTTTACCGATTCCTTCACAGACTTGACCTCTGCTTCTAGTGATGCAATTTTGACATTGTTTTGACAGTCTTGCACAAAATCCCCACGGCTGTGCTGCCATGCAGTCACAATTGAGATGTGTTTTGTTTGTTATGTGGATACTAAACAGAAGCTCAGGAGCACCGGTTAACTAGAAAAGCTTCAGTTAACTCAATGAATATGACCATTTGAAAAAGAAATATTCATTTTGTGTTGATTTTGACGGTCCCTGCTGACAAAAGGATAGTGTTTCTGAGCACCAGACTTTAGAAAATGTCCTATTTAACTGCAGCAGGGTATGAGAGTCTGCCCCACTCAGTCCTGGTTCTGGTTCTCCCGTGACACCCTTCCCTCCGGCAGCCCCAGGAATACGGCCTTTAACAGGAGGGAAGGAGTTCTCGTGAACCAGTGTTGTAAATAGTATAGTCTGATTTTGCGGACCCGGTGACAGGCATTAAGAATAATCATACAGAAATAGACAATCTTCTTGATGATGGTCTCATTTGCTTACTTAGGTCATAAAGAGGCATCAGTATTAGATTGAGACTGCAGGAAAATGTTCCTGTAAATAAATCCTCCATCTGACATTTCTATTTTGACATTTAGCCTTTTCCAAACAACACAATCTGTTTTTTTCGTGTACAATGTGCATGCTTTAGAATTATCCAACCTCAGCAACACATCCATTCACATATGGCCGTTCCATCTTCTAGCTGCACAAGAATGATTCACACCTTAATCACTATGCTATTAGAACTACCAGAAATAGCTACATTATTCCACCCTTGCCTGGGATAAAAGGAACATTTTCAACTAAGTGCGGCTCGTAGTCATCCCTTCTTCTGCAACCTCGTAAAGCATAGGAATGGATATCCGAAAGTTTGTTGTGGTGTCTCGGGTTAAGGATGCTTTAAAATGGGACAAAGACGACCCTGCATGTTTTGTTGTTCCCCTTGCCTCTGTCATACAACTGAAGTGGGTATTTTTAACAGCCTGTTCTGTTGAGCTCAGTTGTGAGTTTGAGCTTGTTCTTTCACGCTGATTATACCCAAGGCTGGATTATTCACTGGGCTTTAAGCCTGGCCTGATTCTCAGGGATGCAGTCTGACATTTTAGTCTGGCATACAAGAGGCTCCCTTACATAGGCCCTGGACTATTATCCCTGTGTTTACCGCTGCACTGACCACCAACTGAACAATAGCCCAAAATCCATCTCGAGTTTATGCAAGGGCTTATTTCACGTTTTTCATGGTGGCTTTCGACACAGCTCACATGTAGGCCACAATAGCGGAGGAACATCCTTGGGAACAAAGCTGAAAGCCACATTTTATAAGACCAGTGTCTTACAGCCCACTGACATGCAATAAAGACGTCTAATTAGGAATTCATATGACAACACCATGAAGACATCTGACATGGCTGAGTGACAGTCCAGGGCTTCATGGAATGGCCATCAATCACATTTCCCTGTCGACAAGACCCTTACTCTCCGCCATGTGCAAGTATCCACCCTCTCTGATAGACTGACAACACGGTCACACACACACATACACACGGTGATAATAATGTTGAAATGTGTGATGAGGGTTCACAAGTATCCACAAAATGTGGACCTCTGTCACCAGAAGGGTTCTTCATGTCATTCAGAAGGGCGCTTCTCCTTGAGACGAGAACAGTTTTAACAGCCCGAGCAATTCTCATCACATATTTAACTTGACTTGAAGAGTTTCATTTGAAATGAGCTGTCCACCAACACAGCGACACAGAGGCCCGGGCGATGCCTTTCACTGCAGTAATGGAGTAATGTCTTTTTTGATGTTATCTGTCAAAGTAATTAGATGACAATAAAATGGAGCCGTTTACACAGCAGACATTTTGACTTGTCGTAGTAGGAAAAGCACAGGTGTTACTAATAACCTCATCTGTTCCATCCAAGTGTCCCAGTAAGCCATGACAGTGTGGCCGTGAGCCAGCATGCACAACACCCGGACCCTGGAAACCAAGGCAGCGGAATGTAATCCAGCCATCATTCATTTGATTACTTAAACCCGGGCTTTTCCTAATTTGATATGTCAAAATGGCGTCCTGGAAAATAGGCCAACACACCAGGATAAAACTGATAATGATCGCATGAGAAATAGTAGTCAGAGTGCCAAGAGAGACTTTAAAATTAGAATGAAAAGAATACTGAAGTGCGTCAGGGGGACACGGGCTGCGGGGGGCCAAAGCCGGTAAGTTATGCATAAGGTGGGAGGCAGGGTGCACCCTGATGCAATCACACAGACACATTCACAATATAGAGCGAAAAAAAAAAAACACTGAAGCTCTGATGCAAGACATTGGAAGACATCTGGATAACTTAGTGAATCATGAATCTGTATCTGGAACATAATCTGTTGTAAGCAGCGTGTTTTATTCAGCAACGTTATCCGATAACTCAGTAAACCTGCTTCTTGGAACAGATGTCTTTTGTTTTATTTGCTCTCTGGCAGATTTGTCTGATCAGATTCCCAGCAACTTGAGATCAGACGGGCCAATCACAACCATTTATGGAATGCGGTGTACGTCTTTGACGATGACTCTAAAGCAGAGCGCTGTTGAGGTATTTGCCAACCAAGATGGCTGCAGCTGATGTGGACCTTTCTGTTGAAAGCCGCTTTGCTCTGGCGATGTCATGCTCAGTAAAAACACCTTTTATCTTCAAATTCGGACGGCGAAATCGGCCACACTCGTTCAGAGACATTGATTGATGCAACACCATAACAGCTCATTTCTGCACACTGTAGTCTGTTCACATTTTCAGCTCAACGTTACGTCACATGTTTCGTTTCTGTAATTGGTTCCAGGTCTTTGCGTCCAGAGGCACTTTGTTCTACGCCCATTGATAACGCTGTAGTCTTTTTGGATTGTTGAAAGAAACGGAGGAAAAACCCAGGAGTTTTAATAACTGAAGATAACAGTGCACAACAAGGATATACAAATGATAACAGCTAAATGGAATAGAAAAGGGCAAACTATTTGGGAAGTGAAGATGCAAATTAATACCTAAATACTCTTTGTAACTTTCTTTGGAAAAGCTACAAAGCTGCATCGTTAAATTTGAATCTACTGTCATGAATCCCCTTTAAATTATTTCTAGGTGTTGATAACATGACTGAGTTATTAATTTAAAATATGCAAGTATCACTCTAACCGGGTCAAATATGAGTGTGAGGTTGCACAGTTATATACTGTCATAGATTGTGTCATTCATCAATAGCAGACAGCAGAATATTGTCATTGGAAGATCACACATTAATATTCAACAAAGCAGTGTAGTGAAAAAGGAAAGTCTTCAGCTATCCTTTTTCCAGATGGACATATAAAGATTTTGAAAGTTACAATTTGGCTCCACTATGCAAATTAATGCCCGGGGGCTGCAATTACAAACATTCTTCCGGAAGTATCGGTAACCTTGTGTGTTTATTGTAGCAGAATAGGGTGTGTGTGTGTGGGTGGTCCGGGGGGTTTCAGCAGCGAGATGGAGGTGAGACTCACTAAGAAATGCTAATGTCCCCCGGCACCTGCCCACGGACCAGGTCCCTCTGTCTCCCCAGCATCCCCCACCCCTTCGCTACACTATAGCAACACACTCACATACATTTTCCCCCCACTGGTGCTACAGCCCTCTGGCCTGAAGACCTGTAGTGCAGAGTCACACTGATGTGTTTACTCAAAAGCGGGAGGGGTGGGGGAGCCAGGGATGGATGGCAGGACGGAGGAGATTGCTGGGAAGAGAAAGGAGAGGACAGAGGAAGAGCGGGTGTAGCCTCGGGGGTTTTTCACACCTTATCACTCAATCCGCTCGCTCGCACGCAGGACGGGAGCGTTTCCCCTCGCACAGAATGAGGGCATCCACATCTGATGCGTGCGAGCGCATGAGTGGATTCCTGTGTGTGTGTGTCTGCCTGCACGCACGATCTCATGGCAGCCTTTTTAGTATGTGAAGCACATACTTTGCATTAGTTCAGGCCAGACAGCAGCCTGGTAACCTCCTCTGCATTCTGCGGCTGTGTTATTGAAGACACACACTTTCCGGCGCCCAGCCCCAAACATCTGCATCTCTCAGCAGCAGGGCACCCTGGGTAACGGTTAGCCCAGTCTGCCCCCTAGTGAGCACCGCGCAAACAAACCCTGCCTCCACTCGGCCACGGTGCATTGCACATGACAACCCCCTGCATCCGGGTATTGATGATTTGATTACTGTGGTTTAGCTGTGACTTCCACCTGCATTAGCAGCAGGGCCCACCTTCTCCCACTCGGACTCATTATGACGAGGCATATTTAAACTTGGCTTTTGTTTCTCAGGAGATGCTGGCAGGTTGAGTCGGAATCCGGTCGGATTGTGAAGCGGGGGCTCTCGCGTGGAGCGGTTCATTACTCAAAAGTGCATTATCCTCGTGATCACATTAGCGTAATCTAACCTTCTAGCGTTTTCTTCATTTGTTGCAATTACAGCTTTGTCAGGTAAAGATGTAGCGCGCCCCTAACGCAGTCAGCTTCTCATTCACTCTAACAAGATGTTGCCAAGCAAGCCCTGTAGGTTTCTCCACTGCTTGTGCCATATCTGAGCTCCACTTGTCTCCCCCCCACCACCACCACCACCACCACCACCACCCCTCTCCCTCCTCCAGCTCCCTGCTCAACAGTGATGTATAACACCGGCTCCTGCCCCTCTCCTCCGAACACAATAAAGCCTTTGTGTATTTTGACATGAAAAATGTTCCAAATAAGGGAGAGGGATAAAACTTCCTGCAGCTGCTTCGCTCCAGAAAAAAAAACACAGTTATGTCTTTTCTTCTTAGCACATTGATAGCAGGAGGGAGGCAAACTTTTGCTACCTCTTTAAAGATTTTTCCACCTAGTAACTGCTTCACCATCTCTTCCACACAGCCAGCACGCACTAAAATCACGCATCATTCCAGATCAAGAACAAAAAGCTCCTGCTAGCCACGGCTGACATCAAATGTGTATTTCATGGCAGAGTAATAAGGAGCCCGCCTTGTCGAATCACCAACAGCCCCGGGTGAGGAGGAAAGTCAGGCTTGTTAGTCGTGGGAGCTCAATCAAACACTTTCTCTCCTTCCCAGGGAAACCGAGTGTCACTCTGCCTGTCTCTCAGGTGTGAAATAAGAACACAATAAGAAGAAAGTTTCCAGTGAGGAGCGTTTTTACGACTCGTTTGGCGGGGCGGCACGGCACGCCTCGCACACGCACTCCTCTCCAGTCGGTGCACCGTGAGAATAAGCGAGGCCGGGCTTCTTTGAATTCCTCTCACCGGCAACAGTCTCACGATTGTCAATTTCATGCTTGATTAATTGTCATTACTCGACGAGAGACAAAAAAAAGAAGAGAGGGTGGAGAGAAATGCATTTCAGGATAAAAAAAATGGAGAGCGAGACCTCCCTAAAGAGTGAGATTTAGTCAGTGCGAGGTTGAGCGTGGAATGAGAGGATTTTGCACACACACTTTGTACTGTATTTAGCTTTTATCCTCCTCAGCACAGACACAGTGGAGAATACAACTAATTGGTTGGTGACTGTGGAAATATCTGTGCATGTAAAGACAAGAGATAGAAGTGATTAAGGAAGCAGTCTCTGAATTATGCTTATCATTACCTGACTTCCTTCAAACAATAGTAAAGAGCATGGAGAGAAAGAGCAGTTTGATGCTTATGAAGCCCATTGTGATGTAGGCACAAAGGTCATCAACTTCTCTCCCACTGCAAAACAAGATGGCATCGCAGATTTCAAAGCGTTCTCCACTGTCAGCTTGGGTCACGACAAGCGGAATGATTTGCTATTTGAATTGACAAAGAGCAGAGGATCCCGGTGCGGCTCATCAGGAAGGCCTTCATTGAGAAGCTAAAGCAGGCGTAGAATAAACATGCGGCCAAATCCCACATACGGCAGGGCTGCCATAGCTACATCCCAGGCTTTGTATTCTTTTCTGCCTAAGACTGCTGCTTCCCTTTGCCCAGTGACATTTAGCTTTCCTTTGAGTTTAGTTATGCTTGTTAGGCCTGCAGAGCACAGGGATCATAGTTTTATTTCTTTATTAGAAGGAAATCTTTCATCCCCACTGTGAGGGGGCTTTGAACCTGTGAAGGCGCCTCGTCTAGATATCCAGGCGCCGCTTTTAGAGGGCTGCGGGTTCCCTGTGTGTGTGTGTGTGTGTGTGTGTGTGAGTGTGTGTATGTGAGTGTGGGCTGATTTGACGTGTGGGGTGAGTGGTTTTATAATCACACTGACGACAATCCCTCTGCTCCGCTTCTACTGTTCCCCAGCCTTGGCCCTCAGTGTCCAACCTGGCGAAGGACTTCGTCCAGCACCTGCTGCCGTTGGATCCGGCCGCGCGCCTGACCGCCGACCAAGCCATCCGTCACCCCTGGGTGGTCACCATGGCTGCCGGCTCCTCCGTGAAGAACCTCCACCGATCGATTTCTCAGAACCTCAGGCAGCGGACGTCGCGTAGCTCCTCGCGGTGCCCGAGCAGTGCCGCAAGCTCCGGCGGAGTCCAACAGCGCGGGCCTTGGAAGGCTGACGTCGCTGGAGGGGAACCAAGAGCGGCAGCAGGGCAGAGCATCTGGAGAGAGAGCTGCACAACATCCAGCCAGAGGGTCCCAGGTGCATCATCACCGTCCAACTGAAGCGCACCACATTCATGAGAAGGCTAATAGGTGGAACCAGCTGCCTCAGTGTGTATTGCATTCACAAACCTCAGAAACTGGGAGGCACAGGACTAGAAAAAAGTTCCCTGTCTTCTCTGGACTTCAGTCGGTCTTCTCTGCCAGACTAATAGGTTCCCCTGCAGGCTGACTTCCTCCTCCATTAGTTTTGTCGTGGTCAGGTTAAGCTGTTAGTGAATATCCTTCAGTTTTGAGGTCCGGCTTTATATTGAGACAGAGCTGTCCTCCTCCACAAGGTATCTAGCCCCTGGTTATTCACACAGCTCAGACTAATGGATCCAAGGTCTCATCTAGATCATTATGAGTCACCACATTACCTGCCTGGGAGGAGGTTCATTCCAAAATCGAGAAATCATTTGAGAAATGGGAGCTAATCCTAACAAGCATGATGTAAAAGTAGAGAACTTGCTTTGTCGGCTATACGATCTTCTTCCTTTATTTAAAAAAAATAGAGGGTGCCCCCCCCCCCCCCCCCCCCACCACACAGCAGGAAGTTTTCTTTCACATTTTGAAAGAAGCAAAAACGCTGTAGTCTTTTCTTTTGTTTACATTCCTCCTCCATAGCAGCACCCACATCCCTGTGCACCCACTGAAAGCACAATCCAGATATTTTGTGACAGGCCTCCATCAAGTTAAAATGAGGCTCTGGGTTTAAAGAGCTCTCCCCCAAAACATCATGCGAGCTGTAAACAACAGCAATCTCAAAATAACCCTTTGTTTTTTCCGGTGAGGAGTTTTAAATTAAAATGGCAATATTAGTATGCGACAGGAGTGCACTAAACTGTGAGTAGGATGCAAAACATAACTAGAAGATTTCGCAAGAAATTTTGACAGTGTGGCTTCTACTGCCCGAAGACGTCGCAATATATAGCTACACACGCCGATGTTACCGGTAGTATCGTTGAGGTTCGATTGTTATATATCGCTTTTCTCTTTTCTGCATTTTAGATTCATACTCTTGGATTCAATCTTGTATTCGTGATGGACAGTCCACAAATGGCTCCCGTCATTTCTGTACTGGACATGTACATCTTTGTATTCGAGATGAATACATTTGGTTGAGAAGCCTTTGGAAATTGAAAATGTGTAAGTCTGTTGGATTCCATATACACTTTACTGCGACCAGCACAACATTTCCAAGCTTTTGGGGCAAAAATGGTGTATAAAGAGTAAACATTGTGGGAGCTGGAGCAATTTCTTTGGAAAAATCACAGAATATTTCCTGTTCTGCTCCACTCTGACAGTTATGCTCTCACTCTAGCTTTTAACGAGCCGCACAATACACACCCATTATAAAATCTGAAACGGACCCAAAATTTTCCTGAAACTTAATCTGTGACTTCATGAAAACTGTGCTAGCTATCAAAATGTCCCTTTGGCTCAATAAAGTGCAGTGTTTTGTCTACGTTTTAAACTTTGAATCATGTTTCTACGTTAATGTACGGCTAGTCAATATGGGCCCAAAGTTAAGTGTTTTTTTAGCTTTCTTCACTCCGAAACCCCATTCAAGTGAATTGCTCAGTTTTTTTTAATGCCAATGGAAAGTCAATTAGGAGACAAATTCATTGTGGAGACACAAATTAAATGCATCCATGTGACTATGTATATCTCAGCAACCACTGGATGGATTGCCATGAGATTTGGTACAGATGTTCATATTCCACAGAGGATGAATCTGACTAATTTTGTCGATCCTCCGACTTTTCCATTAAGCACCACCATGAGGTTGACGTATGCGATTTTAAATGAAATATCTTCACAATTTTTCAATGGATTTTCATGAAATTTAATACAGATGTTCATATTCCCCGAAGGATGAATCATAATTACTTTGGCAATCTCTTGCAGAGGACCAACTACCAGCATCCTATTGACTAGCGACTGGCAGTCTGTCTGAGGTAAAACATATTATAGCCTTTAAGCTACTGTAAGATACTTTGAGTTCCCTTTTAGCGAAATGCTCCCAGAACAAGCACACAGCATTTGCTGAAAAGTGTCACGCTGGAGATGATTTCTCAACTGCTGCAGCAAACTCTCCTCTTCATAAGTTTGATATTGTTCTAACAGGTAAAATAGCAATAAAATGTCAAGAGTTGTCTTTATTCTTGTTCTATATTTTCATGAATACAACAAACTATAGTTTTTGTATATATAATATAAATATATATAAAACTTTATAAGCTGTGATATCAAATAGCTTTTGACAATTTTGTACCAATATTCAATGGGCTGGATTAAAAAGCCCAACGGTCCGTACATGGCCGTAGTTTGCCCATGCCTGCACTGGAGTCTAATTGGTTGGAAGATCTGGGGGAATAGCAAGAACATCCTGCATGTCACACCTACATGGCTCCTCATTGACAGCTGCTTCTCTGCACGTATGGCCACACATTTGTTTTTTATTTTTGTTTCAAACACAAAGTTTATGTTCATACATTTGTCAAAGCTACAATCATGGACGCATCAAAGAATGCGTCAATTATGTACAGGCTTAGGGGCTGTCAGTGTCAGGGGAACCCTCTGGCCTTCACCGACAAAATGTCATTTAAAGAGACTCAAAGTGCCGAGAAGGAAACACAAAACTAGTACCAAAATGGGCAACACATCCAAAATGAGACACAATATTACTACAAAGAGACACAAAAAAAACTACAAAGAGACACAAAAAAACTACAAAGAGACTAAAACAAGTACAAAGAGACACAAAATGATCGCAGAGAGACTCAAAATGACTACAAAGAGATGCAGCACAACATATTGTCTTATTTTACATTTGATATGGTCCTTATTTGCACAACAAGTAGATACAGAACAACACAAGCATTTACTTAGAGTTGTGTTTCTGGACATTTAATGAATGTAAGTCAATAGTCATAGTCAGCTACAAACATGGCTGATAAGAGCAGTGAGAATTAACTAAAACAGTCCAGTTGTGTGCCAAACAAAGCAAAAACCTAAGACACTTAAACGCTCTGTAGAGAAGCAAGAGGAAACGATTCAAAATCTGAACGTGGAATCAATAATCAATGCTCTCAAATTAAAACAATCGGAAAAAAGCACCATATTTCTTCCCCTGCGTTATGTGCCATGTGGTATCAAAATTACCTTTTGAACAGAGAAAGATGAAATGCACGTGTATGAATGCAGTCCATTCATTAGTGTAGCTTACAGGAAATGCACCAATGATCTTCAATGTTAAGAACACAATAGAATATTTGCCACAAAATGACATTAATAAAAAAAAAACCTGCAACAATGAAAAACCCACATTGTTCAATAAAAACACACTGTAGCTCCTCCTACAGTACGTAACACAATGAAATGGATGTTTATGAATTATACATGTGATGGCTCAAACAATGAAAGAATGTTTAGAACTTGTGGTTATTGTGAAAATTATAGAAAATTGTTCTTACTCCCCTGCGTTATGTGGTGTGTCAGAATTACCTTTCGTATACAAACAGAAGCACTAAAGCCGGTTGTCTCATGTATGAGTAATGATGTGGAGCTTCAGAGCTGACTTGTGCCGAAATCTTTCATCACACAGTGAGCAGCTGAAAGGTTTCTCTCCTGTGTGTGTTCTCATGTGTACCTGTAAAGTTGAGTGCCGGCTAAAAGAGTTCTTACAGACTGAGCAGCTGTAAGGT